>NC_092275.1:18965004-19301389 GCF_036320965.1 Panulirus ornatus
ATGGGGTTCTTTGTGATAGGGCCCTACATTAATATGTGGCCCTCTGGCCTCCTAGATGGGGGTCTTTGTGATAGGGCCCTACATTAATATGTGGCCCTCGGGCCTCCTATGTGGGGGGTCTTTGTGATGGGGCCCTACATTAATATGTGGCCCTCGGGCCTCATATGTGGGGGGTCTTTGTGATGGGGCCCTACATTAATATGTGGCCCTCCGGCCTCATATGTGGGGGTCTTTGTGATGGGGCCCTACATTAATATGTGGCCCTCGGGCCTCCTAGTGGGGGTCTTTGTGATGGGGCCCTACATTAATATGTGGCCCTCGGGCCTCCTAGATGGGGGTCTTTGTGATGGGGCCCTGCTTAATATGTGGCCCTCCGACCTCCTAGATGGGGGTCTTTGTAATGGGGCCCTACATTAATATGTGGCCCTCAGGCCTCATAGATGAGGGTCTTTGTGCCCTACGGCCTCAACGATGAGGGTCTTTGTGCCCTCCGGCCTGAAAGATGAGGGTCTTTGTGATCTCTTTCCACACAAGTGGAGACTTTGAATCGCTTTTCCTTCTCGTATCTCTCGCGTCTCGCCTTACGTGTTAGACCCGACCCTGTTTACTCTTAAGTTTCTTCGATCCTCTTCAGCGGTGGTTCGATTTCACACGAGATCTGTCGTAGTATCCAATAGCGTATACCTAAGGCACACATGTGAATTCTGGATCGACGTTAAGGAACAGAGAGACAAGGACGCCAAGATTTCGTCTATGTTTCTCAAGACGTTTTGAGAAAGTTTGGCGTCTCTGTCTTTTTGTTCTCCTGTGGGTTTATTTGGATTTGATCTCCAGGGTTTACGGTTTCGATCCTTGCTGTTGGAGGTTTTTATGTTATATGTATATATATATATATATATATATATATATATATATATATATATATATATATGTATATATATATATATATATATATATATATATGTATTCCTATGAGTCCACGGAGAAAATGAAACACGAAAAGTTCCCAAGTGCACTTTCTTGTAATAATCACATCATCAGGGGAGACAAGAGAGAAATATAACAGTCAGTTGATATACAATTTTCCTTTGTTAATTTGGTCGCTGCAGATAATGCATAATTCACTAATGGAATCAATGTATTATAATTTACATCCCCATTTACAGACCGTTGTAATCTAAATTTCCCATTTACGGACTTTGTGGTATTTATTTTCCTGTAAATAAGTCTTAAAGTTATGATTTACAGGAAGGGGATGGAAAAATAATTTCTTTATAGCCTGTTTCTAGG
This sequence comes from Panulirus ornatus, assembly GCF_036320965.1. Lineage (NCBI taxonomy): Eukaryota > Metazoa > Arthropoda > Malacostraca > Decapoda > Palinuridae > Panulirus > Panulirus ornatus. The sequence continues at coordinate 18,966,295 of NC_092275.1, forward strand.
TCTCCTAGCTGTACTTTACGCTTTAAGTACCGAATTTTGATGTGGATGTACTTGTGCTTCGTTGGACGAAATGTTAAAGTAGTTTATAGGATAATTTATAATGTACGTGTATCCGAAGCGCTTTGCGCCCTTCGACACCATATTTGAACCTACAAATTGCCGCTGATGACTTGTAAACAGTTATGTGTACAGGTTGTGTAATAAACTGTTTACATGGAGACCGACGGGGCTGCACGAGCCAGCTGTTCATTGTTTTCCCAGTATACAGCAGACCAACCAGATTCGTCTGAAAAGTACGTTCATTACCAGATCCAACTGGTGTATATAACTAACCAAAACCTATTCAATGATGTACTGTTAAGTTCATTTTTTTTTCAATGTTATATAGAATTACTGCTGGATCATGCAGAAGAGAACAGCTCGTACGTAGAACTGTTCTGATAAAACCTAACCTGCATCCGACGACGTTGTTCATCGTGGGAAAAGAACTGTTCTGGCAGGCCAGCAGCACAGCTGCCCACACACCCGGGCGGTCGGACACCTGCCGGACCTCCCCTCCGCCCAGTGAAGCAAGACAAGTGAGGAATCACCTGCCTAGACCCACCCTACTGGGTGGCCAAGGACCCCATCCAGGGTAGACCTTTTGACCAGAGCGGAGTCTCCGGCGCTCGAATGGGACGATCTCTTTCCCCGACTGTGAAAAGGGGAACTGCCACTTGACTCAAGTATGCCTTACGGTAATTTTGGAAGTCTTCTACCCCTACAGCTCAACAGGGACCTTCTCTGACCTCCTGACCTCACATATCCCTAAGGATGGTTTCGAAGGTTTTCTACCTCACAGTTCAGTCTGTGGTCTCACCTTACCTTACCTTACGTATTCCTTATGATGGTTTCGATGGTCTCTCTACCCCTACAATCTGGTCAAGACCTTACCTTACGTTACATAAACCTTACGGTATAGTTCGGGAGGTCTTCTACCTCCACAACTCAACAGGAACCTTACCTTACATTACGTATGCTTGACGATGGTTTCGAAGATCTGTTCTCACAGCTGGGTCCGGAACCTTGTTGTATATTTATGACTTACAATAGTTTCAGAGGTCTTTCATCCCCCAAGCTTGTTCTGAGACGTACCTTGCGACAATGTTGAAGGTCTATTACTCTCACAATTCAGTCTAAGGCCAAGTTAGCCGTCGTGTTGCTTTTCTGCTCAATTAGGTTGTTGGGACGCCCCAGCGCCCGTAGGCCTCAAACCCCCGTAGGATTAGACTGTTAGCATATGTAATGACAAAAGACCCTTTGTGACCTCCTGTGATCCGTTAGCGCTACCGCCCTCAGGTTGAGCACTGGAGTGCACCATAACCTCGACATTGATACTGACACAAATCCAATCAACGTAAATATGAATTCAGTCCTTTGTTTTGTAATTGATCCACTGAACAGCCCATAGTGATTCTCATGGTTACTATCAGTGTAGAACCTGACGTCGGAGTAGTGTTTTAAAGAAAGATTTTAGTGATCGTGATGGTAATATCAACGTGTGGAATAATAGAATTGTTTAAAAGACTATATCGTTTGTGTAGTAAAACAATACAATGCTATGCTCGACACACATTTTCATTTTTCCCGTTAAAATGTGACGCCCTTAACAATTCCATAGGCGGTGGCGCGAGAGAGAATACAGAATGTACAGTTGGTCCGGGAATTGGGCCAAAGACCAGATCCTATGCCCAGCCCGGGCTATGGGGGTGAAGACCCCCCAGAAGACTTAACTAGGTCTCTGCACCAAGTATGTATATAATCACCCCAGGACCAGCATCCATGAGAGAGAGTCCTGGTTTTACCCACGATGTTTCAAAAAGCTCCTGCTACCCAATACTGCACTTATTTCAGTAGCAGGGAAATGTAGACTCCTTTGGGTTGAGAGGTTTTTCTTTGACGGGGTTGTACTCCTAGTGATACAGCCTTCCAGAAGGTGTCTTTCTCTTCACTCACAGTGCAACCTAGAGCAGGCGGAGTTCGATAACGCCACTAGGGCACAATGACAGAGTTATGTAATGTGTACATGGTGAGTAAACTGCTTGAAATAGATAGTGAATACTTCGTAAAGTATCTCGGGTAGGGAGTTGTGCCTGAATTCACTGACTTCTACAACACGTCAAGTACCCGCCTCTCTTCATTGTACACCTTGGAGGGGACTTTGCTCTTATGCAGGACTAACGATGAGGGCGTCTGTGATGTGGCAGTTAACGTTGCTGACGATGAGGCATTCATAGGTCGCTCGGGGTCGAGCCCGCATAGGTTCGAATCCTAGCTACGGCAGTCTGTCCGAAGTAAACCCAGCTCTTCATCCTCCCTAAGGACAGATTGATAAATTAGGTACATTCTGGTTTAGACCGACTAAAAGGGGAGGGAGCGGGGGGCTGGAAATCCTCCCCTCTCGTTTTTTTTTTTTTTTTCAATTTTCCAAAAGAAGGAACAGAGAATTGGGCTAGGTGAGGGTATTCCCACAAAGGCCCAGTCCTCTGTTCTTAACGCTACCTCGCTAATGCGGGAAATGGCGAATAGTTTGAAAGAAAGAAATATATATATATATATATATATATATATATATATATATATATATATATATATATATATATATATATGTTCAGTTGCTAGGACCACTCAGCAAAAACGCAGAGGAAAATAAAATGGTCTCAAATATGTAGAGTAATTCTGGTGTTCAAGATCCCATCCTCACCCCTCGGTATGACCCGGTGCAGCAGACGCCGACGGAGGTTAGTGGTGCCCTGGCCTGAATCGGGCATTCTTGAGGCAGGTAGCCGGGCGAGCCGGAAGTTTACGTGTAGGCAGCGAGCTGTGAGTCGCCGACCCTTAGGGGGGCGGGCGGGCGGGCGGCCGGCGCTTGAAGGAAGGGTAGGAGTAGGAGGAGGAGGAGGGAGACCAGTTTGTTGGCCCGGGAGGGGAGGAGGAGAATGATGGAATTCTTCGTCTGTTCTTGGTCGATGGGAGTGAGCTGATTACGTTGTTTGGTCAGGGGGGGGGGATTCTTAAACACGGGTGGGACGGATGTAGAATGCTAGGCGCAGTGTGGGTCCTGTTTACCGCTTTGTCTTGCATTATAGGACGCTGTTATTGCGTGTGGTGTATAGTGGTTCTTGCAGTAGGATGGCATGATAGCAATACGTGTGGTGTATAGTGGTTCTTGCAGTGGTGTATAGTGGTTCTTGCGGTAGGATGGCATGATAGCAATACGTGTGGTGTATAGTGGTTCTTGCAGTGGTGTATAGTGGTTCTTGCGGTAGGATAGCATGATACAATACGTGTGGTGTATAGTGGTTTGCAGTATGATAGCATGATAGCAATACGTGTGGTGTGTCGTTGTTTGCAGTAGGATAGCATAATAGCAATACGTGTGGTGTATAGTGGTTCTTGCAGTGGTTTATAGTGGTTCTTGCAGTAGGATAGCATGATAGCAATACGTGTGGTGTATAGTGGTTCTTGCAGTGGTGTATAGTGGTTCTTGCGGTAGGATAGCATGATACAATACGTGTGGTGTATAGTGGTTTGCAGTATGATAGCATGATAGCAATACGTGTGGTGTGTCGTTGTTTGCAGTAGGATAGCATAATAGCAATACGTGTGGTGTGTCGTGGTTTGCAGTATGATATCACGATAGCAATACGTGTGGTGTGTCGTGGTTCTTGCAGTAGGATAGCATGATAGCAATACGTTTGGTGTATAGTGGTTCCTGCTGTATGATATCATATTAGTAATACGTATAGTGAGCTTTATAGTAGGTTATCAGCGCTCGTGATGAATGCTACAGTATGATATCATTGCATGTAGCGTGTTACAGGATGATATCACTGCGTATAATGAGTGCCACTGTATGATATCAGTGTATGGAATGAGCGTTACAGCATCACTGTGAGTAGTGTTTGACAGTTCGATATCGTTATGTGTAGTGTGTTACAGTATGATATCAATGCGTTCCGTGCCTAACAATACGATGTCACCATGTAGTGTGTTACAGTATGATATCAATGCGTGCACTGGACCTTACAATACAATATCACTGCATGTAGTGTGTTACAGTATGATAGCAATGCGCGTAGTGGACCTTACAATACGATATCACTGCATGTCGTGTGTTACAGTATGATATCAATGCGTGTAGTGAACCTTACAGTACGATATCACTGCATGTAGTGTGTTATAGTATGATATCAATGCGCGTAGTGAACCTTACAGTACGATATCATTGCATTTAAGGAGTTCAGTATGACATCAATGCTTGTAGCGAACCTTAAAGTACGATATCAGATACGTGCAACACACTTTACAGTACGATATCGCTGCATGGAGCGAGTTCACATTAAGATATCATTTCGTATTAGGATGAGGATCTCGATCGCGGACTGAAATCCTCATTGAGCTCACAATTCGAACGGGAGAAAAAAATAGAGAGCAAATGATAGCAGAAAAAGGTGAGCAGTATCATCAGGTGAGGGGTATCTCTAAGGTGAGCAGTGTACCATCAGGTGAGGGGTATCTCTAAGGTGAGCAGTATCAACAGGTGAGGGGTATCTCTAAGGTGCGCAGTATCATCAGGTGAGGGGTATTCATGGGAGCGAGGGATGTGCACGGGTGAGAGGCATCTGTCCCCGAGTTTTGTCTGTGGCTGAAAAGAGTTGAGGTGGGAGAGGATCCGGTTTCGTGGGACTGGATAGCTAATGTAGGGTCTGGGGCAGGCCAGGGGAGAGTATTGGGGAGAGTGCAGGGGAGAGTCTGGGTCAGGCTAGGGTAGCGTCTGGGGCAGGCTAGGGGAGAGTTTGGGGCAGGCTAGGGGAGGGGGTCTGGGGCAGGCTAGGGGAGAGTGAAGGGGAGGGTTTGCGGTAAGGAGAGTCTAGGGCGAGGGAAGGTCCCACTTAAGGGAGGTAATAAGATAAAGTTTGGTCCCAGGTAAAGGAGGGAAAGAGTAAGGCTAAGTGCTAAGGAAGGGAACGAGGTAAGGCTGTGTTCCAGATAAGGGAAGGAACGAGGTAAAGCTGTGTCTAGGTAAAGGAAGGAACGAAGTAAGGCTGCGTTCCAGGTAAAGGAAGTAGCAATATATGATTGAGTCCCAGGAAAGGGAGGGAAAAGGCGAGACTGTGTTCCAGGTAAGGAAGGGAACAACACAAGGGTGGGTCTCATGTAAGGGAGAGAATAAAGTATGGGGGCGTCCGAGGCACGGCACGGAACATGCTAGGACTGGATCCTAGCCATTTCACCTAGACAGGTAAAAAAGAATCATTCTACTCAATTGCAATATGTAAATCGAGCACCACAGCTTCCCTCGGCCCACAAAGGACAGAAGAAGAAGGGACGTGCATGGATAATGGAAAGCCTGATGCTAAAAAAGCAGTATAGATTAGTGTTCGCTGAGCCAAGAAGTACCTTATAACCCCAACGACACAGATTTCGTCACCACAGTGCACAGAAGGTCGAAAGCAAGCCTAGGTATTCCACTCCAAGACCAGGCTCCTGGAACTCTTTCTCTTTTCAGATCAATGCAGAACGCCCATAGCTCGAGGACTGAACATCCTCTGGAAAGAAATTTTGTACTCAAGCATCATTCCAGAGACTTTGGAACAGACACCACAAAGGACGAAGCATAGCGTTACTCCCCACCACACCCAACCCCCCCAAAAATGCCGACCAGCTGTTGACATCTTGTATCATTAGAATTTTAGAGAGTCTCGAGATAGGAGTTGAATGATAACCTGAATTCAGGTTACGGGACAGGAAGCTCATGCCTCTCTCAGCTGCTGGATTACTGTGATGGAACTTTAGAGGCTCTGGAAGGCTAACGAAAGGTTGATGAGCTATACAAAGACTCTGAAGAAGCCTTTGGTAAGTATGACCATGATGCCTTAGCACAGAAAACGCGAAAGAGGGAAATAACTGGAAAGGTGAGGAAAGATGTGGAGAGGAGGCCTTAGATAATAGCTCACCACACGTTTTTGTAACGCAAGCTGTGTCCAATACCTCCTTGGTGCGAAGAAAAAGCTTGGTTCAACGAGGAAATGTACATGCACCTCTCTTGTTTTTCAGTCTTATGTCTGCATAGACACTAATTCATTTTCAAGGCTTCCTTTGCAGACGAAGTTAAAGTACGTTCGGCAATATCATCAGCAAGATATTCTAAGAAATTGGTCATGTTTAATGGTGAAAGGTTTCCGTTGTTCCGTTATGGGAGGAGAGTGCAGAAATAACAGCAGTACAGGATATCGAACAGAAACGGGCCACCATCATATTTCAAAAGGAGAGCGTGAAAGACTCCGAAGTGATAACACTTGACGATCTTATCTGTCTTATCTGTGGCGAACACAAGAGAACAACATTTATACCTTTTCCAGAAAGATGGCAGGCTGGAGTTTACAAACCGTCAAGACAAGAGAGCCAAAAGACGTTGATACCGCTTTTCAAAGCACGAATACTTTCCAGAATAGAATGCTCCTATGTGCTAAAATCACCTTTTAGAACCGGAGAAAATGCAAAGATTGTTCACAGCCTGGAATGGAACTCTTAAAGGTCTGAATTGCTGGGGACGATAGAAGGCATTTGCACTCCTTAGAGAGTAGACGAAAGAGGGATATCATACAATACACTCGGAGATCCTGTAAGGCCTGGTTTCCAGCTTACACTGTAAAGAAGTTCCTTAATGGCACGGCAGGCGTAGAAGATTGTGAAATGATAACAATGAAATCAGGAGGTGCAAGAAGTCAAATTAAGAGTCGAAAGCGACAAATAAGAAAAAAGAAATAAGCCTCAAAGGTCTGTGGTTGGTTAATACATTGCCTACAGTCATAGCATAAAAAAAGACTATAAAGCTTAAAATGCCCTGGGTAACAGACCAGTCAGGATATGATCATTACGAAGGCCTACGGGCTGGGGCCTCTGAACAGCTTGACTGAGCAGAGCATCAACACAGCAGTGCGACATCAGGATGAGCTCTGAGGGCAGACGACCTCCGAAAAGAACACATGGTAAAGTGCACGTGAGATATGACAAGAGAATAAGGTAAGAGTAAGTCTGTGCTAAGGTAGAATTCCAAGTAAGGGAGTGTCTTAGGTAAGGGAGTGTCCCCAGGAAAGGGAGGTCTACATGTAAGGAAGGGTCCTAGGTAAGGGAGGGTCCCCAGGTAAGGAAGGGCCCTAGGCAAGGGAGAGTCCCCAGGTAAGGGAGGGCCCTAGGTTAGGGAAGGTCCCAGTTAAGGGAGGGAACAAGGTAAGGGAGGTTCCCAGGTAAGATAAGGAACATGGCTGAGGGAGGGAGGGTCTGACCTTGTGATGTTTAATGGACATCTTAGCAATAATGGCGATGGGCCAAGCCTTTTCCAGACGGCTGCACGAGGTAGATTCATATAAAGTCTATTTCATGATCATGAACATGTTTTTGAACATCTAACTTCCTCTTCTACGGTTAGACTACATGTTTATAGAGGAACATTAGGAATATGCCATTAGCTTCCTCATTTGCCGTCCAGATAAAGACACATCCATATCGCCAACGTCACACATGGCTGTGTCACCATACATTGTTATGTCTGTGGGCTGAATATACGTATTTGTATCACCAATATAGATGCATCATCCCTCTGACCTAACGCCATACGTGTGTGTATCATCCAACACAAATGTGTCACGTCTCTAAGCTGATGTCATACACTTGAGACACAAGAACTATAAACGCCAAGGGCCAAAAGTGTTACCTTTAGGACCTCCCGAAAACGTTATTATTCGTTTTCTGATTCGTAGCCATTTTTGTTCATGTTTCATACACTTGAGACACAATAGCCCATAAACACCAGGGGTGAAAAGGGTTACCTTTAGGAACTCCCAAAAACGATATTATTCGTTTTCGGATTCTTAGCGATTTGTGTTAAGTCCATGTTTCTTAAACCCTGTCAGATTTAGGACCTTCCTTTAATGTAAATTCATTGAGTGGATTGTAATAGATTTGCTTTCTATTTTAACCTAGACCATTCCGTTGTTCTACTCTTAAAACGTTCTTCTCACTTAACCCTCGCATCATATTTTCCATCCGCATCTGTTGTGTGATGTGGAAATCAACGTTAGGAGTTCGTGAATGAGATGAATGAACCCGGATATCTTGTGCTATTCAAGGTATTGTCTTGAAAGCTGTGTGGGACTAAATGTAGAGTCAGGCTATTAAGCAAAGTAAGTTATTCATTACAAGGTATTAAGCAGCAATGAGACCCAAGCTGCTTCTGAGGAAGACAACGCTGGGAATTAAATCCAGTTCAGCATCTCGTGTCTCAGTGTTAACTTAATATAACCTGTCTTTAAGAGTGAGCGACATTCACTCTATTCATTTTTCAAAACTTCTCCTTACGAATTTCTGTTTTCGGCTCTCCTTTTCATTCCGAAGGATTGCCATTACGGAACTGGATTCATAAACCTTCATTCATAGTCAAGGATGTGCACCTTTACCTTCCCGGTTTGTCTTTTAGATTGTCAGACTTTCCAAAGATAATCTCTTTTATAGAATATTTCCTCGCCATTTTCTCACTCTCATTATGAAACTGTGTTAAGCGGGAGGGCGACGTAAAGTGCGTGCAACAGAGACTACAGGTAGTGACGTAGTATGTGCTCATCAGGCAGTGACGTAATGTATCTTCAGTAGCAAGCAGTAGGTCGTGACGTAGAGCATTCGCAGCAGCAGGAACAGCAGCAGGAACAGCAGCAGGAGGCAATCGTCCAGCGTGACAGTCTCTCACGTACGCCTCTTTTGTCTGTGTGTCTTTGTTCCTTTCTTCTACCATTTCCTGGCACGCCCACCAGCCTCAGCATTTCCACAGTGTTCCATGTGTCTCTGGAGTGGATGTTGCTCGTGTCTCCTGTGTACTGGCAGGCACTACACTTCCCTCTAGTCTTTCACTCGATAACTTCTACGAAGGATGACACGGCTGAAGGATAACAAGGACTTAATTAGGATAGGCTGAAGGATAACAAGGACTTAGATAGGTTAGACTCAGTGATAGGAAGGACTTAGGATTGACTTAAAGATGATAAGGACGTAGATAATAGGCTTCAGGATAACAAGGACGTAGTTAGGATAGGCTCAAGGATAACAAGGCCTTAGTTAGGATGGGCTTCAAGATAAAAAAGAACGTAGATAGGATAGGTTTAAAGATGGCAAGGACGTAATTGGATACACGTAAACCTAGCAGGGACGTGTGACGTTGCTGGACATGTCGTAAGAGCGGGATACGACTGTATAGACTGATTCAAATCAAGACTCAGGATCCGCACATCTGGCGACAACGCTGTGTGTGTGTGCGTGTGTGTGTGAAATACCACCATCAGTGTGCTGCTCTGGCAGCCCAACTCCGTAAGTTAGCTTATGTTCGGGTAAGGGTGGATTAAACGGGCACTGGCTGACGTATGATGGCATGCGTAAGTTGAATTACGAATGACAAGGTTCATGAATACCGAGTTCCCTGCTCACGGATGGTTTCGACCAAGACCGAATTGCTTGGGATAGGTTAGGGTTGGGTTCATTGGTCGGAACACCTCCCGCCAAAAACAAAAGATTAATGAACGTTATAACATCTGGTGGAGCGAAGAGATGCCTGCGTTTCTCTCAGGTCAGAATTGCAGGTCAGTCGAGTAAAACGAGTCAAGGAATTATAAGCTTTTAGAAAAAAAAAAAAGTTCATTTTTGTCAGTTATCATTATTGATCATTATCTTTGCCCATTACACTGAGGTAATTAAGATTCTTCCAGAGGGTCAGAAGAGGGAGCCAGGCGAGAATATTCCCTCAAGGCGAAAAAGGCGAGCAGACATTGTTATCATTATTATCATTATTATTATTATTATTATTATTATTATTATTATTATCATTATTATTATCATTATTATTGTTGTTGTTGTTATTATTATTATTATTATTATTATTATTATTATTATTATTATTATTGTGTTTGTTGTTGTAGTTGTTATTATTATTATTATCATTACTATCATGTAACCTCGGGAACCCTTTTCCTTAAAGAGGCTCCAATAGCTTCAAGGCTGCGCTACGTCCAGCAGCAGGGGAATGATGGATTCCTTCGAATCGAAAAGATCTTCGACACGACTGTACTCATATATAGAGAGACAGATAGACAAAGGAGAATGTCCTTGAAGTATCCCTGATCGTTGTTTGCTGGTTTCTCTCCAAAAATCCAAACTTTCCCTTATTCTTGGAAGCTCGCCATGGTTCAGCCCTACCCCTCCTCTCCATCCCTTTCTACCTCTCCCTCCAACCCTCTCGCTTCTGTCATTATGAAGGACGTCGAATCCCTTCTTAACTCTCGTGTTCTCAAAGAGTTAGAATCTCATTCCCTTCTTTGAGATCACAAATACGGCTTTCACTGTCCAAGGCTTAGTGGTAAATCGTCTCTGTGATGTAGCCAACTGTTGGCCATCTTCGACTCTTCGGGATTTGGATGCATCTCTCGTTGTGACCGTCAACATCTCTAAAGACCTTTAGCAATGATGTGGCACAAGTCTGTCTGACTGAACGTGCTTCCTTTTGCATCTTTTCCCACATATTTTTGTTTCTCTCTCTCTCTCTCTCTCTCTCCGATCGTTTTCTTGCGGGGGTATTTGGTGGATCAGCGTCTCTCATTTGTCTGTGTTATCATGTATCCTCTTTCTTCTCTTCATAGATAAACTTCTTCCCTTATCCTCTAGCTCTACTTACGCTGACGTTTCCGTTCCATACTTCAGTTCACTTTTCCTCCTCATCTCACTCCGATATTCGTTCCTTTTTTTTTCACATTGTACACTCAACAAAAATAATATCATTACATTTTTGAGCTGGTATGACGCAATGGACGAAGGATTTTGACAAATGTTCTATAGGCTTGCCTAACATTGGTAGCCCTTTTTTCCCCGTATATATTTCTCAATGAGCGTTAAAACAAATTATACAATGTAGATTATATTGTTTTTAAACTGTTAAATTGAATCTTTTTTTTTTTCTTCATTTCAGTGATTACTTTAAGAACAACTATTATTAAGAAATACGTACCGCCTTTACGTTTACCAACCCTCCCGAGACGATACGAATCGTAATGTTCATTTCGAAATCCATCAGACCCACCCGTAAAGATGATTCATTTGTTAGGTGTATTTATTTCCGTTTTTAATTAAGAGGGTTCTAAAGCTGGTTTTGTGGTACGAAACTAGTGAATGAATCACAACCGAAACAGGGATTCAGTTAAGAGGGTCCCAAAGCTGGTTTTGTGGTATGAAACCATTGAGTGAATGAATCACAACCGAAACAGGGATTCAGTTAAGAGGCACTGGCAGCAGCACCAGCAGCAGCAGACTCTGCCAGTGACCTGAAACTCCCTCCCTCCTCACGGAATTGCGAGGGCTGAGTCCACCAGCTTCGGCTGATGCGTTTTCCGCAATATTCGACTGCCACATATACGGTGCCTTAACGAGGTGAGATTTCCTCCAGCGCTGGTTACCTTCTGTCTCTCTGTCGACTTTAAACAGGAGATGCTTGAAAGCCTAACAGCAATGCCTGGCTCTGGAGATTTCTTGCACTGAATCCAAGCCTTCGATCCAGCAAGGAAAACACTGCCTGACTTTTTTTTTTTTTTTGCACGAAAGACTCCTTCTCAATTCCACATATGCCATGCGACATGTTATCCATGGATTCTGGAAATAGCTTCGACTCACTGAGGTAGCACTGCTGCCCAGGACCTCTCTCAGAGCCTTGAAGTTGCTAATGATTTGAACGCGGAGTAGCTGTCATCCACAAATTTATTTCCACAATTAAAAGGGACGAGAAACAGAAGCTGTATCATCTCCACCGTGTGAAGCAGCACCGCTAACAGTTCCCCACACCTTCCAGATGTATCCTCTTGAACATCAAGTACAGCTTTGAGAGAATCTGAGCTTATGTAAACTCGTTCTTGGCTGCTGTTTGATTTTGTTTAATCCTTACGTGTCCTAATTATAAGAGAACTCTGTAGTTAAGATATTTTTCAGTGTGTTCCGTAAATTAGTTTGTGTGTAATGCTGTTTTGTACACTATATATACAGCAGCTTCAAGCCCCCCGTGTACGTTTTAGATTAGGGTAAATTGACTGAACAGGATTAAGTCAGATCAGGTCAGGCACCTCTTGGTTAGAGCTGGAACTTGTTAGCACTGTGTGCTCGGACGGGTTTGGGCGGAACGCGATCAAAGAGGGTGATGCAAATCAACTGTTGACATGCAACAAAGGTCAGTTGATGGTCTGGTAACTGTTGGCAGATGATAAGTATTTTTACTCGTATGTAAAGGAAGGGCTGTGACCTTTTCTGTTTGTAGGACGGGTGATGGTGAGGTCGAAGATTCCTGTTACAGGGATTTTTTGATGCCTAGCGCTCCAATAGGGTCGTATGGATGACCTTTAGTATACCTACCACACTTGACTGACTTTATGCTACACAGTTCCATACAATGAAAGTGAACTGGATGTATAAGATGAGGCGCAGGAGATGGTTCAAAAGGATGAGCAGTTGTCCTTAAGGTTGCCGAGTACGTGAAGTGGTGCGAACTGGTCTCTAGTTGGGAGACCATCCTGACTTTGAGGACGTGTGTGTGTGTGTGTGTGTGTGTGTCCTCACCTGCGACAGCTACGTGAAGTGGTGCGAACTGGTCTCCATTTGGGAGACCATCCTGACGTTGAAGACGTGTGTGACCTCACCTGCGACAGATACGTTCTAGGGTTCAGCCTTCTGGAACAATAGATAAGACAGGTACGTTCTGGTGTTTTGCTGGATAGCTTTGGGGTCTTGCCGACTCCCTTTCACTGTTTTCGTATTTTGCGATGTACATGATGCTGCTTTGGACGTAAGCCGTTATGCCAGTATACCTTAGTGTTTGACGATCGTAAGGAGGTGTTCCCAGTGAAGCAGGCTTGGGGGTTTTGCCAGGATATAGGGCCGAGGAGCGAGAATGGGATGAAGTATGAGTTCACGAGTTGTGAAAACTCAGCTGGAGTTGTTACGGAGGAAACTCAGCTGGAGTTGCTACGGAGGAAACTCAGCTGGAGTTGCTACGGAGGAAACTCAGCTGGAGTTGCTACGGAGGAAACTCAGCTGGAGTTGCTACGGAGGAAACTCAGCTGGAGTTGCTACGGAAGAAACTCACCTGGAGTCGTGACGGAGGAAACTCACTAGATGTCGCAGGTGGCAGTGCAGCTGTGGCCTACCACACTGTGGCTACAAAACAGACAGCGCAGAACTTTTTTTTCTTTTCTAATGTGTTGGCCCAGACTGCGCGAACAACTGAACGCCCGAAACAAAGCCATCACATTTATACCACACACACTCACACACACACACACACACACACACACACACACACACACACACACACACACACACACACACACACACACACACACATTGCCCTTTGGGATGGGGGAGATAGAATACTGCCCTTGTATTCCCTGCATGTCGTAGAGGACAAATAAGAGAGGCAGGAGTCGGTGGCTGGAAATCTTTTCCTTCCTTTATTACTCTCTAAAAGAAGGAACACAACAAGGAGCCAAGTGAGGAATTTTTCACTCTTAGGCTCAGTCATCTTGACGCTATCTCGCTCAGGAGTGAGATGGCGACCATGTATGAATATATATATATATATATATATATATATATATATATATATATATATATATATATATATATATATATATATATATATGCCTGAGTGACTTCCAGGTGCCTTTTAAAGAAGTATATGCCATATCGATGTAAGTTAGAGCATGTAACCGTATGGTAATTACCAGAGATAAGGCTTATCTTCATTCACGGCGTAATGGCGATAATACTAGTCACTTTTTTAGCCTAGTAAGGACGTGTATCAAACGGTGACCTCGAGGAACCCCAGTACACTGCGTCCAGCCTGTGACGATGAGGGGTTACTGTGTACTGCCACTCCACGGGCCGCTTAGGGTCGAGCGCATGGATTCAAGCCCTGGTTACGGCAGTCAGTCCACTGTCAACCCAGCTGTTCATCCAAACCAAGGAGTCGGTCTATAAAATAGGTACCTCGCTCAGGCTAGTGTATATATATATATATATATATATATATATATATATATATATATATATATATATATATATATATAGCGTTAATTGGATGGCCTTGATTAGGGCTTCATCTGGCCGTGCCATCTCACCTAACATGACAAAATAAACTAACGCCAAGAAGGGGCTACTGTGCAATAGCTTGCTGACACAGCACTCTGTATGTACACCTAGTACCCTCCACATCAGGCACTATTGAGTCCTATAACCCCCAATTAACCCGTCACCTTCTACCTACAGAAGAGCATCCAACACCCTCTTCAGAGTCTACACCTACCACCCTTTACATCCGGTGCCATCTATACGCAGCACCCTCTTCGTCCACCCATCATCTACTCCCAGAACCCTCAACATACAACGCTCTCTGCATCCACCTCGTATGACGTGTACCTTAATTTGACTGTAATGGAGGCTGGGCTGTCCCTCTGCAGCTCAGTCTAGGACCAAAGGGCATTGCTGCTTCTCTGACCAGTCAGACTGTTGAAGGCCGCGTCCCCTTGGTTTACGTACCCATCGCAGCTTGGCTTATAAGGTTGTCTCCACTTCATAGATATCTATCTATTCAGTGTGAATTTTCCCATTTTTCAATTTGTGTTTTTTAATCTTTTAAATTCTTTTTAATCCCGGGACATTTACTCTCTTTCCTCTTATTGTACTTAGACTCACTAGAATCGCCCGGTCTTCCACCTCTGTATGACAGGATATAATTCTTTTCTGGTGCAGGTGAAGTATCAGGTCCTCTTGCATTCCTCATGTTTATGTTCGACGTCTTCGCCCACAGAGTATAGGGTGGGTGATTCTGATGTTCAGTTGAGATGTTTTGACGGTTTGGCAGGAGTGACTGTGGACTGTGGAATGTTTTCTGGCATTTATTGTAACTTGCCACCCCTTCCCTTCGACACCTAGAAGCCTGTATCCTCAGCATCAAGCGCCATGTACACCCAGTGTTTATCCTTAAAGCCTAACACCCAGCATGCTACCTTCTTGTACACCCAGCTCAGCTCCCTCCACTACTATCTAACTAACGTTCTCTACCACCCTCTGCATCTGTGACCCTCTGCACCCAGCACCATTTACGCTCTATACCCTTTTGCATCCATTTCACTCATCACCCAATACTCCTTACACCCAGCATCCTTTCTACACCCACCTGTGTCCTCACTCATGACTTTTAACATGTGTTGACCCTTCCCACACAAAGCATCTTCACCCCTTGCCTATCTACACCCATCTCTCCTTCAACCCACCAACCTCTGTATTTACTACGCTCTACGTTCGCCACCCTCTACATCATCTACCCTTTGTTCTTACCACTCGGCATTCAGATAATGTTTCCTCACGTCTGCACGTACCACACTATACCCAGCATCGTAGTGTAAGGAGCGGACTCTGTGTGTTCGAGCCCTGGGCATCACATGATACGAGAAAGTCCATCCATAATAGTATAAGAAGACAGTAGGCGAGGTGCAAGATGTGCCATGATATATATACACTCGGAGAGACGTTGCAAGATGGCTGGAAGAGATATGATGAATTATATTACAGCGCGTGAGGGACGTTGAATATTTTGGCTGGAGGTGTGTAGAGTGGGTTGGAGACAGAGAGGAGGCTGCTGTAGTGGTTTGGTGGCCGTGCCAGGGGACCCTGAAAGGTCCAGTCTGGTTATTTATGTCTTGGTGTTATACTTACGACCTCGTACATCGTCCCAGAATGAATCAAAAGATGGATAGATGGCGACATTGTCCATTCATGGTTGGTCTCCTTATCCTAAGAATATCTGCTCACGTCGAGGCTGCCCCTTGTTGGCCGCCACCTTCGTGTGCTGGTTTAATGGAAACTGGTGTTTTCATATCCCGTTCGTCGTCGTCGTCGTCGTCGGCCGCCGGGAGCCAGTCACCACAGCCCACAAGCCAGCGAGGCTACCGTAAGCTCACGCGGGCGTTGAGTTGCTGCTCACCACAGCACACAGGTCTGGGCCGCCTTGGAAGTTCCGAAGGGATGCGCATACCTGGCCCGGCCGTTCTCTTTGTGGCCTTCTGCGAAATCTCCCAGTCTGACCTTGGCAATTATCCCGGCAATGTGACTCCTATGCCCAAGCCGTTTGCCTGTCGCTAGGACGTATTAACATGTATGAACATTCCATAACACCCTTTGGCGTTGAAGGCGTATACGTACTCATTTTTTTTTTTTTTTTGAAGGTTTACCCCGTTCTAAAGCCAGCTGTTCATCGTTATCGTCGCCATCCAAATCCGGCGAAGCCCTCTGTCTGGCCAGAGTAAGACTTTCATTGTACCAGACAGTCTGGACGTGTCTTCGCCAGGAATCCCACCACTTCCTGGATCTTCCCTTAAACGGTTCCATGGACCTCTGCGTCCCCACCAACGCCTGCAAGAGCAGACACCAAGCGTACTTTGGTCAGACGTTAACCATAGAGTTGTGTGTGAACACCCTTACCTATAGAGAATATATATGTGTGTGTGTGTGTGTGTGTGTGTGTGTGTGTGTGTGTGTGTGTGTGTGTGTGAACACCCTTACCTATAGAGAATATATATATATTCATACTATTCTCCATTTCCTGCATTAGCGAGGTAGCGTTAAGAACAGAGGACTGAGCCTTTGAGGGAATATCCTCACTTGGCCCCCTTCTCTGTTCCTTCTTTTGGAAAGTTAAAAGCCAGAGGGGAGGATTTCACAGCCCCCCCTGCTCCATACCTTTTTAGTCGCCTTCTACGACACGCAGGAAATACGTGGGAAGTATTCTTTCTCCCCTATCCCTAGTGATGATATATGTATATATATATATATATATATATATATATATATATATATATATATATATATATATATATATATATATTTATATGTGTGTGTGTGTGTGTGTGTGTGTGTGTGAAATCGTGGGCGTTGCTGGACTCCACCCTGCTTGTGGTTACGGTGCGATTGAAAAGTCACCTTCCTCGAGGCTGTATCATCATCTATTGACGAGAGTGAACACAGACAACATCATCGAGGAAATTCTCACTCCAAAGGTGTCCATCATTCCCCTGCTACTGTAAGTAGCGCCTCCGTCAAGTTGCAGGATCCCTTTCAGAGAATGGGGTCCTGGAATTATGTAATGATAATGATATGAAATCATAAAATATCAGTACTGGGAAGAGCCCCATTGTAGGCATCACGTCTGTAAGATTATGAACGATCGTATTAGTGGTAAGGCAAAATATACTTGAGTTAATGACCATTAAGGGACTTGTGTCATGTAAATGGCTGGAAAAGATTAAAGAGGTTTACAGGGTTATGTGTGCGACTTTGCAGTGCGTATGAGGAAGGAAAAATCGTGCAGTAGCAGTGCGTATGAAGTGGGAAGTGACTAGACAACTCAGCTGTTTGCAGTACAGTGGGAATCACTCCTGAGTGCCAGAACTCCAGACCGTCCGGCAAGTTTGACTACAAGGAGGGCCACCGACGTGCACCAGACAGTGAGGAAGAACTGGAGGAAATGCAATAGATCTCTGACAGTAGGAGACAGACACCTCACTCTATAGGAGGCAGAAAGAATCTGCCAGCGGACCTCGCAAAATCCGCAGCTAACTCAAACGAAAGCGAGGCCTGTTGAAGGAATTCAACGACATTGAGCATTGATTCCAATCACCTTACAACACTCCAGAAAAGACAGTAGACGAAAGTGTCATTAGTGAGATAGGAAACTATCAGAATACTTCTATTCATGATGTGAAGAGAAGTATTTAGATAGTTTCCTACGCATCTAAAGACTAGAAGAGTGTAGTATGGGCCACATTAGAGCGGGGAGTATACAAACATGGTTTTGACAGCAAAGAGATGAGCTATTAACAAAGCAGTGCGGATTCAGTTTTTCAACATAGCTCTACGGATTATTTTTCTAGCAAAGCAATACGGTTTGCTTTTCTAACAAAGCTGTGCGGATTACTTTTCTAACCAAACATAATGTATCAGTTTTCTAACAAAACAGTATATATCACTTTTCTAACAAAAACAATACGGATCGCTTTTCTAACAAAGCAGTACGTGTCACTTTTCCAGCAAAGCACTACAGATCACTTTTCTAACACGGCAGTACGGATCACTTCTCAGTGAGCCAAGAATCGGGTCATGATAAAAGATTTCTTCCCTACATAGCAATCTCATCACCACTACGGGCGCCCCCGCAGGACTTCGACGAAAGAGCCATGGACGAGCTGATCTCACACTAGGCTCTTAGGACGGTGTATATCTTCAAAGGCAACGCAGAACTGCAGTTAGCACTGGGAGTAGGGGGCGTGTCCTTTGGAGAGAGAGAGAGAGAGAGAGAGAGAGAGAGAGAGAGAGAGAGAGAGAGAGAGAGAGAGACTCTCGCTCAAGCCCATTCCATTAAAAGAGTTCCAAAAATTAACTTCTAGCACCACTCGACATCACACACACTGGAGGAAGTCTTCCCAGTGCCCAAGGACGTGAAACCGAGTGACTTCAAGATATCGAGCAGTCTACATACATAGTTTCAGGGCAACGTGCTTCCAGGGCATTGTGATAAGAGTGTAATGGTAACGAGAAGACACTGCAATGGCACACCGACATTGCAGAAGCCTTGGATGCGTATGACGATAGTGTCGCAGCGCGCGAAGTGTATACTACGAGAATAACAAGACGACTGGAAATAGATGCATATAAAACCTCTTAACAGATGGCAATATGTTATAGATAAAGGACGTTTACATGTGCCCTCACGGTCCATTGATAGAATTCGCTGAACCTTGAACCATTTGTTTCATGTAATAACAGATTTTTGCCGGAATAAATCTGAGAATTTCATATGTAGTAGAAAACGCTGGTATTCGATTCGAAGTCAAGTCGTCCGGTAGGCCTCCGAGGATGAAGTGCCTATTGGTGGCTGGTTTCATTTACTTAGCAGTGTCTCAGGACAGTTGAGAATTAAGAACTAATACAGAAGACTGGATGCAGACACCTTTATACACTGGAGGAATTGAAATTTAAAAGACCTCGGAGTAACAGTTTCCTTATGTTATCACCCTTGACAAACATCGCGGAGCAACAGATGCCTTTACACAAAAGATGGGAGGCTGGATTACCCGAACTATCAAGACAAGAGATTCTAGATAAGTTAAAGCGCACCTCTAAGCACTTGCTCTACCCTTGTGTGATGACAGCACCTTTCAAGGTGGATGAAACTGTTGTTGAAGAACTGTATGAAGGTCATTCACACAACGGATTGACACTTTTGACACTTTTAAAGATAGAAATATAAAAGATAAGGAATAAGGGCGTTCCTGACTTTGACGCATTCATGGGCCGCTTAGGGTCGAGCTCATAGGTTCGAGTCCTGGTTGTGGTAGGCGGTTCACAGTCAACCCAGTGTTTCCAGAGGATAAGGTATACATACACCTTTGAGACACCAGGAGAGTATACTCCCTTGAGACACTAGGAGAGGTGTACACCCATGAGCGACAAAAACGCTAACCGTGTATCCTAAAGACAACACAAGACAAACAATGTATATAAGAGATACCATATAAACACTGACTTAAGGGAGACCACTAAACAAGCTACCTATTTTAGAGACATTAAAAACACAAATTACATAGAGATTATATATATATATATATATATATATATATATATATATATATATATATATATATATATATATATATATATATATAGGGGAGAAAGAATACTTCCCACGTATTCCCTGCGTGTCGTAGAAGGCGACTAAAAGGGGAGGGAGCGGGGGGCTGGAAATCCTCCCCTCTCACTTTTTTTTTTTTAATTTTCCAAAAGAGGGAACAGAGAAGGGGCCCAGGTGAGGATATTCCCTCAAGGGCCCAGTCCTCTGTTCTCAACGCTACCTCGCTAATGCGGGAAATGGCGAATAGTATGAAAGAAAGAATATATAAGGTACCCATTTTACTGACCAACCTTTAGGGATGGATGAACAACTGGGTTGACTGTAGACCAACTACCGCAGCCAGGGTTCGAACGTATGCGCTCGACCCTGGCGGCCTGAGAATGCTTTACGGTCAGCAACGCTAACCGCAAACAACACGGACAAATTATAGATCACAGAGATACCACAAAAATTGAATATCCCAGAGACATCGCGAGACAAGCATCGTGAAGATAATGCAGTTGAAGGACAGTAACTGAGAGACATTACCAGCCACATCTACCGATCGTAGAGACGTTACAAGACAGTGACGTATGCTAGAGACAGCAGGAAAACATCTTATACTAGACCTACCACAAAAACCAAAATATACCTTAGAGAAACCGCAGACACTGCTTGTCTTAGAGGCGTCCCGGGAGACGACAAAGCCGAGACACCACTAGACAAACTATACGCCAACGACGCACCACAAGACCAGCGACACGTCGCTCGGGGGACGGAGGCCAAACCGCACGCCATCGTGAAGTCACAGCGTCTTCGTTAACTGAATTTTCTACGCGACAAATAAGTTGTGGAATAGTGTATAACCGAAGCTATATATATATATTCAAGTTCTCTAGAGGACCTGCCTGACGTCTTTGATGTTCTGCTGTTGTATAGAGATGCTCCAAACCCGAGTGAGGCTCGGGATGGGATTGGAGTGGTGGTCTCGAGAACAGTAGAGTGAGGTAAATTGTCACTTATTGTGGTTCTTTGACAATGAGCCTCTCCCCACAGGTCAACCACAGAGTCAAGTAAGATCGGGGGGGGGGTGTCTTAAGGATATTATTCTTGTACATGACTTAAGACCTTCAACGTCGTCTCTTTGATAGGAAATTGGATTACGTGGTGGCCTCTGTACTTAGAATATTGTTAAGTCGTTGCGCTCCATGCCATACATTGTGTGCTAGACCCAAGACGTGATGGGAGACAGATATCCAAAGATAACGAAGCATATTCGAATGTGAGTGAACCTGTGGCATCACGAAAAGTCTTGCAGCTTTTGTTGTCATCAAGATGGACTGTCTTCATAAAGAAGTCAGTTTCCTCTCTTCTTCCTTAACGAGCATCTCTTCGGAGTCATGAATGAGGTGAATTTCATTCCCTCCCTCAAAAAAAAAAAAAGAAAAAAGGTCCACACAATCACTCCTCACTTATACTTGCCATCTCAACAGCGATAGGGGGGGTTCAGATGTCACTACGTGTTGTGAATGTGATTATCATCATCATCATCATGGTTTTTGCCAGTGGCAAATGTTACCTGTCACCGGGCTTCCCGAGGATGCTTTGTCTGCAAGGAGGGGATTGTTCAGATTGCACCGTAGATAGAGGCATTTCCTTTCCAGAGGAGAAGGTCATAGTGCCGGTCATCAAAGTAGGCGTAGGCCTCGAAGAACAGGTACCAAGCGTTAGAAGGTCGTTGAGTAAGAGTTGCCCAAAACGACAAGGGGGAATCCCTGAGGCAGGCTCGTAATCTTCTTCTGGCTTGTAGTTCGTATCCTGTCCTCTGGAACCACGACGATGGGGGACACTCTCTCTCTCTCTCTCTCTCTCTCTCTCTCTCTCTATCTCTATCTCTATCTCTATCTATCTATCTATCTCGTTGTGGCGAGCTAATCATGGCGTGGCCTCCCTCCTCTGCTTTCAGCTCCGTCCTGGCGTTACTCTTGGTGTGGATTCACTCGTGTCTGTGGAACCCATTCTCTTCACTCTGGAGTTATATTACCTGTGGTGTGGCATGGCATGGCGTGGCGTTCACTCGTGTCTTGTGGTGTTGTATGACTTGATGTGTATGAGTATGTGTGTGTGTGTGTACCCAGTTTTGTCCATCCTGCTGTTACACTGTGAGCATACTCTTAGCTTCAGCTGCCTTTGGATTAGAGTCTAGCTTCACCTGTGTCTTCTACTGATTTTGTGGTACCCGGAACGTAGGGCATATTCCTGACATCATCATGTATTGCTGGTAGGATGGGTTCGCACCGATCATCCATAATGTGGGACTGTTCGCTCGCCGCTTTAATGAGTGTATGTGTGGATGTAACCCTGTCATGCATTTCCTCTGCCTTAGCCTAACCCACTTTTAGGTTTATCTTATTCACAGCTCATGTATCGTTAAGGATTTTCCTGTAATTTTCTTACCTTTTTGTCTTTGCTTAGTTTTCTTCTGGTGTCTTTGGAGTATTTTCTTCAGTCCGTGTCTTCGTGTCGTTCCATCAGAAGTCTTGTCTTTCAGTAATGTCTTTTTTGTAATTTTCTTGTGTGTGTGTGTTGTGTGTGTGTGTGTGTGTGTGTGTGTGTGTTATTGAAATCAAAATATCGCGTTACCTTCCAGAATAAATAATGATGTGGGAGTGTGAAGTCGAAGACTTGGAGCAGCGTCTGTGAGGCGAGGTGAGGCGTGGTTGGGTTGCGGTGAGGCTGAGATGTGGGCGGCTGCGCTGCCATCATGCCCGGCTCCCGACCGGGTCTGAGCTGCAACAAAGCTAGGCTCCCGACCACGTTTGGGTCGCGACCACTCTAGGCTGCGAACTGGGTAGGAGTTGCGACCAGTGGGCTGCAACCGAGCTGGTGTGTGACCAGGTATGCGTTGCGACCACTTCTGGGCTGCAACTACGTTGAGGCTAAGTTCAGACACAGCTGCGAGCGGGTTTGGCTGCCACACGGCCCTAAGCCCACTGGGGTCTGACAAAGACCCTTTGTAACCTGTGTGATCCCTTGGCGCTACCGCTCACAGGATGAGCATGGGGTTCACAATAAATTTGCCGGGGACACCCGGCACAAATCACAATCGGCTGAGTAAGGCCGTAGCTGGGGCCAACTGTGTAGCGGTCTTGGGCTGTCATTCCTGGAATTGTAAACTGGAACCTTCTTGATCCCAATCTAGAACATAACTCGGAACGTAGTGTTGTCACCGCAAAGAAGTGCACATTTAAAGAGAGAAGAAGAATGTGTATGTGTGTGTGTGTGTGTAAGTGTACATACTTGTTCTTACGTAGGAGTACGTGGGACGTGGCTTTTGCCTGTGGGGAGGATCATCGCGTAGCGCTCACCGCGTGAGAGAGAGAGAGAGAGAGAGAGAGAGAGAGAGAGAGAGAGAGAGAGAGAGAGAGAGAGAGAGAGAGAGAGTGGGGAGGGAAGGTGGGGGAGAGGGAGAGATTATGACCGTTCTTCTGCAACGTACACAGGACCCAGCGCAAGAAGACCTGCAGTTTCTGCTGGATATATTTTCTCGACGTGCTAACATCACGGGTGATCATATTAACTGTAGAAAACGTCCTTCCTTCTTAATTACTGGCTGAAGGTTGAGATGGGATCACTCTAGAGTACCAGCATTTCCTCCCTCGTAAAGGCTTAGAGATTTGTGAATGGGTGTGCGTATAAAGGCGAGGCGGGCGAGTGGGTGAGTGCATGGCCCGCGTCTCTACCATAAAAGGCGGTGGTGTTGGCCAGGCGGCGGGTGCCTCTTGTTGTCGTCCGGGATGACCTTGGCTGCAGCAGCCAGCCACCCAGGCTGCCTCCCGCCGTAACCATGGCGACCGTCCCCCCAGCTCCCTCCCTTTCTCTGCCCGCTGCGCTCGCCGCTCCTCCATCCTTTAGCCATATTCCTTGACCATTCTCATCATGTGACCTTCCCACTCGTCCTTGCGTCACCAGATCGTGGTCAGTTGGTAGTATTGAGTATGGAGGAACGGCCTGTGAGTCCCTCCCTTGCGCACAGGGAGTTGTAAGGCCGCGTCTCGGTGTTCTGTCAGGTCGTCTACCGGCTATTGTGAGTTCCTTCACCTTGTCTGGTCGCGACGCTTGGACATATCTCTCTTGTGTTACTCTCTCACCCTCCGAGCTACAAGGCTCGGAGTCGTCATCTGAGGCACAACTGGCCGCTGGAATTCGATGTGCGTGTTAAGCTTTCCTGTGTGATGTATGTGGTAAATGGAAGGCTAAATGGAAAGCTTAAGTATTGAAGCTGTTTTCTGTTACTTTTTCTCGCAGGTAATTATTCGTAGTAGTGGAGGCTTGGTTAGGACTTTGGTGGATGCCCCGTCTTCTCACGCACAGCTCAAGCTGGAGGTGGTGATGCTTAGCTTCACTTGGTTACCTTTGTGTCCCCTCCTCCACCTCAGTGGCCATCCCTCTCTGGCCACCTCTTTCGGTCCTCGCGTTCCTGCTTCTCTGGCCTCATCCCTGTCTACTACTTGTTACCTCTTCTCTGTCCACCACCTGTTTCCTCGTTCCTGTGTCCACCTCTGATTACCCCTCTCATTCCGCCTCTTGATCACCCGTCTATGTCCATTTCCTGTGCCCTTACCGTCTTCTCTGTCCACCTACAGGTCATCACCCCCCCCCCCCCCACCCCGCCATCTCACCCCACCTTCTTTCCAGCTCTTGGCCATCCCTCTCTGTCCACCTCCGGTGTCCCCCCCCCCCCTAACCCTTTCCTGACCACCCCTCCTGTCCATCTTCCGTGGCTTCTCAGTGTCCTTAACCCCTGGCCACACCTTTCTGTCCACTCCCCACCCACCCCACCCCATCCCCCTTGGTCATTACTCTATCTCTGTCCATCCACTGGCCATCCCCCCCCTCCACCCCTTTCTCTGTCCACCCCCTAGCCTCTCTCTCTCTCTCTCTCTCTCTCTCTCTCTCTCTCTCTCTCTCTCTCTCTCTCTCTCTCTCTCTCTCTCTCTCTCTCTCTCTCTCTCTCTCTCACTCTCTCTCTCTCTCTCTCTCTCTCTCTCTCTCTCTCTCTCTCTCTCTCTCTCTCTCTCTCTCTCTCTCTCTCTCTCTCTCTCTCTCTCTCTCTCCCCCCACAACCCACCGTGTCTCCAACCCCCTTACCCCGGCCACCCGTCCTCTTCCTTGCCTCACTACACATGACATTTGTATTTGTGAATGACTGGCTATCTTATTATGATGCCCCTCACCCCGCTGTCCCCCGACATTCCGGCCCCACCACACCCCACCCCAACCCTCCATCTCCCGTCCCCCCAAAGCCTCGGCCTGCACGTATGGTCCAGTTGGTCGCTGTGTTCAGTATACGAAATCGCTCCGTCTAGTTACTTCGTAATCACCCTCGCTTGTTGGGGGCCTCCATACCTGTTAGGTCCGCTAACCCTAACGTGCCTGGTAGATCTTTCCTCCCCCAACCATGTCTGGTAGATCTTTCCTCCCCATCATGCCTGGTAGATCTCTCCTACGACCATGTCTGGTAGATCTCTCGTCTCCACCGTTCCTGGTAGATTTCCTACCGCGTCTGGTTGATATCTGCTCCCCACCATGCCTGGTAGGTCTCCTCCTCCCCAACATACCTGGTAGATACATATATATATATCATTATTCGCTCTGTGTCCTTTGTTTAGACCACCTGCTTGAATAGTCCACCTTCATATTGGCCATTTGATCACCCAGCTGTCAGCTGGTGTTAGTGGTCACCCAGCCGCCAGCTGGTGATGATAACCCACCGAAGTCCCTCCTGCTGTTTGTGGTGGTGGCAGCCAACTTACCGTTGGTAATGATGTCGTTGGCAGTCCACACTGAGAACGTTGTTGGTGGTGGCAGTCGACAACCTCCCGTTCGTGGTGGTAGTGGTGGTGGCTGCCAACAACTTGCCGTTGGTAGTGGTGGTGGCAGAGGCGGGCTGGCGGGCAGGAGGGAGGCCGGCGCTGGCTGGCTGGCTGATGTGCCCCCAGACCTCACCGGGTTCCCGTTCTTCTTCGCGGTACTCCACTCGCCTCCTCCTCCTCCTCCTCCTCCTCCTGCAGACCAACGTGGCGGCCTCCCGCGCTGCTGCTACCTTCTACTCCTCCTCCTCCTCCTCCTCCTCCAGGCCTTGTCTCCCTCCTCCAGCGTGGTGGGTTCGCTATCCACCTCCTCTTCCACCCAGCTCTCCATAACGCACGTTCGGCACTGCCGTTGGTGCAGTGAGCGATATTTTTGGTAGCTTGTCAGTGCCCGTAGCGACGCTCTTTGCATACAAAGCATTTCTGGTGAAGTTCAGCAGCGCCCCTTCCTCCCTCCCTCTCTCCTCCTCACTCACCCCTTTTTTTCCCCCCATCTGCGAGGATGATAGTACCGGTTCCGCTCAGGCTCGCTGAGGGTGTAGTATACCAGGGTGTTGCTCCGTCCATGGTGTAGTACGCTGCGGTGTTGCTCCGTCCAGGGTGTAGTACACTGCGGTGTTGCTCCGTCCAGGGTGTAGTACGCTGCGGTGTTGCTCCGTCCAGGGTGTAGTACGCTGCGGTGTTGCTCCGTCCAGGGTGTAGTACACTGCGGTGTTGCTCCGTCCAGGGTGTAGTACGCTGCGGTGTTGCTCCGTCCAGGGTGTAGTACGCTGCGATGTTGCTCCGTCCAGGGTGTAGTGCACTGCAGTGTTGCTCCGTCCAGGGTGCAGTACACTGCGGTGTTGCTCCGTCCAGGGTGTAGTACACTGCGATGATGCTCCGTCCAGGGTGTAGTACACCAGGGTGTTGCACCGCCCAGGGTGTTGTTGTATGCCAGGGTAGTGCCCCGTCCATATAGCTCTCGTAAACTAACAGTTATACATTGGCCGGACATACAAGGGTATCTTAAAAGAGGAGGTGTTTTCAATGGCTTTTCATTCACCCAGTTAAGATCGTCCGCTCCCTCCATATCCACAGCTCGGCTTTTAAATACCTTATATTTTTTTTTTTTTCCAGGGGGAATTAAAGGCGGCCATACACACAGGCTGCCTGCATGTGGGTGAGATGGGTTTGCATTTCACTAGTGATCACCTTGGGACGTTCTGTGGCTGATGTCAGTGAGGCAACGATTTGTTCCACTGGACAAGGTGGGGTTTAGTGATCTCCCTTTGAAAAGTGCCATTCATTGTCTTTAATTTCACTTTTCTCTCTCTCTCTCTCTCTCTCTCTCTCTCTCTCTCTCTCTCTCTCTCTCTCTCTCTCTCTCTCTCTCTCTCTCTCTCTCTCTCTCTCTCTCTCTCTCTCTCTCTCTCTCTCTCTCTCTCTCTCTCTCTCTCTCTCTCTCTCTCTCTCTCTCTCTCTGTGCATGGCAAGAGATATGAAGCCCAGAAAGAAAGAAATATTCTCGAAATATAGCTCTCACATGTCTGAAGATATAGACTATATTAACCAACGAGTGTTTTTAGGAATGTAACGAAAAGACATTGAAGAAACCATATCCGAGAGGCCGACAGGAAACTTACTCATTTTTTTTTTGTTTTTGTTTTTGCTTAGAGGAAAGTGGAGGTAAAACTGAAATGAACGCTGGAATATTCAGTAGGAAGCTCTCTGTAACATTCGAAGGGAAGCCTCACCTGTCAACCACACATGTGTTAACGTTACAAATCCCCACTCATTGCTTGCCTCCACCTTTGTCAATCCATGTTCCCTTAATGTCATAAATGTGACCTGATTATGCCAGTATCTCACTGTATTCAGTAGATTATTAGCCATGGATTTGATATACCCAACATCCCTTGCATCACCAGACCAGTTGGACCCAGTTTATTGCATACTGAATTTATAATTCATTTTCTCATTCCATTGCAACGCTTGTGCCAAGGTAAATACCCTGTACTCTAACGAATCTTGAAGGTCTGAAGAAGTACGTCCTATGTTACTTTGACTTATACCAACGCCATCAATCCTCTTCCTCATTTGACTGACGGGCAAGAGGACCCCTTGGACCTACTTGGGCCCCTCATTTGTCGCCCTCCAATGTCGATGTACTGTACTAGTGTATGCTTTGTTCATACTTCCGTCCACCCTTAGTCATGTACCCTACACTCATACTATGACTCAAATGTCTTTGTATGTTTATATTCAAATAGATAAAGATTTTGATACTGACGTGATAAATGATAAATGGGTAACTAAAGGAAGTGCCGCGTCAGCCCAGAATGGACACCTGCGTGAAAATAATCGGTTGCAGAATGAAACAGTGTTGGGAATCAAGCAAGACATATGTAAATCGTAGTGAACACCGCTCGCTAGCACTGCTTTATGCAAGGTCTTGTACGTACGTAGGTAGGTACTGTCTCAGTGAGTCAGACACGCCCAAATAATCTCGAAGACAATAGCCAGGGAGGGGAGGCGCCCGTCGGGTTGGAGTAAACTACTTAATGCCAGTCCATTTACCTGATGATCCTGGCGTCTTTCGGTGAGCCCCGCAGCTGTTTTTCCCTCGAGGCTGAGTAAGACGCCCGTCCCGTTGGTGTGAGGAAGAAAACCCCTTTTGTCTTGTGATAATCTTAATCGTCCCATTCTTCTCCCTGCTCCTCATTTTCATTATCTTTCGTTCCCTTCCATTATTTTTGCTCAATTGTGTGTATAAGGTTCCTCCGTCATCTTTCCACCGTGCCAGATTTGTGCCGTCTTTTGTTCGTGATTTTCCCATCGTTTCCAAGAAAGGAATCGCGGACTCATTCAAGGTTTCCCGTAACCTTGGCATTACCCTGCTGAAGAGTGCTCCGTTCTGTCATCCAAAGGCGTTGTCGTCTCCCCCACAGGCAAACGCTATTTTCCCAGAGATTCTTTACTCCACGAACACTGCCGATGAGGAAGAGAGTTCCGTGTCTTCCTTACAGAAGTTGTATCTTGCTGATGATAGGCCCTAAGATACGTTGAAGCAATGTTTGTGGTGTTGGGGAGATGGGTAATATCCAGAGCGTAGATTAGAAAGTGTAACTTGAACGTTCCTGGGGAGCGTAGTTTCAGATATGTTGTGTGAGCGCTGTGTGGTAATAGAATCATTAGGTCTAAAATCATACTATATGGATGAGACTGGGCTGATCTGATAGATTCTGTTGTGGATCGGTTTTTGAGGGGGTTTAGGTGCTGAAGTGATTATAGGGCGGTAGGAGGGTGGTTTAGCGGGCCTCAGGATGGGTACTATGGTGGCAAGTTTCCGGACGTTTTGGATTTTGTTGTACAGTCAGGAATGGGTAAAGGTACCTGTGAGTGTCTGGATTACAGGTGAGCCAAAATGTTCCAAGTAGGAGTTTGATATGTCGTCAGGATCTGTCACAGTGGAGTTCTTTAAGGTTCTGATTACTTAAGAGTGTCAGTGGAAATGAAGGATAGGTCCGTAGGTGTTTCAGGATAGATTGTATGAGGGTGTTTCATGACTCCTGTTCAAGGGTGTGATTGGTTTTGCTTTAGACAAAATGCACGCGCCGCCATTAGGAATTACAGAAGATGCAAAATCCAAATGACTGATCTAATCACTGAAACATTAATGACAATCTTGTAATTCACCATTGACACTGTTAGCTACAAAACCACAACAGCATCGAAAAGTGGTGAAAGATTACGCAAATCTGACCACGCATCAGTCCCTACACATGAAGCGCGCATATATCACAACACTATATAACCTATGATCCCAACTAAGTGCTACAGGAACCTCATAAGGATAGAAGGGATATATATATATATATATATATATATATATATATATATATATATATATATATATATATATATATATATGATGTGATTATTACACGAAAGTGCACTTGGGAACTTATCGTGTTTCATTTTCCCCGTGGACTCATAGGAATATATATATATATATATATATATATATATATATATATATATATATATATATGTGTGTGTGTGTGTGTGTGTGTGTGTGTGTGTGCGTGTGTGTGTGTGTGTGTGTGTGTGTGTGTGTGTTATATCATATATGAAGTGGCCATGATTAGGACATTCAGTTGCCTTTGCCGTTTTAGTCACGAAGAATAAACAAAAGGATATTTATGCTTGGATTCTATGCGTTCGTCTTCAGCGAGTCGGTCTTTTGTGTGTGATGAATATAGCTATTGTTTTTATCCTTCCTTCCCACCATAATCGTCAAGCATTGTGCCTCCTCCTCCTCCTCCTCTCTGGGAACAGCTTTATATTTTCATTATGTCTCTATTGTTCGTGTGTGTGGGGCGATGGGGGGGGCCAAAACACCCCCACCTTCCCCCACCTGCTTCCCACAGAATGACTTGTGGTATTGTCTCCCAGGTTATGTTGCATCGGTGGCTTAGGAGAGCTGGCACTGTTGCCAGTATCTTTATGGAGACAGAGAGATAACGCTGGGTTATGAGGAGGAGGAGGAGGAGGAGGAGGAGGAACGCCTGGGTCTAGAGAGAAAATGGGTCTCTGAAGACTAGGACCACCTGGGTATATTCTTTCGTCTGTTTCCTCGCGCTACCTCGCTGACGCGGGAGACAGCGACAAAGTACAATAATAAAGATATATATATATATATATATATATATATATATATATATATATATATATATATATATATATATATATATATTTCATACATATTCGCCATTTCCCGTGTTAGCAAGGTAGCGTTAAGAACAGAGGACTGAGCCTTAGAGAGAAAATCCTTACTTGGCTCCCTTCTCTGCTCCTTCTTTTGGAAAAGTAAATACGGGAGAGGATGTTCCCCCCCCCCCCCCATCCCGCTCCCTCCCCTTTTAGTCGCCTTCTACGACATGCAGGGAATACGTGGGAAGTATTCTTTCTCCCCGATCCCCAGGGATATATATATATATATATATATATGACAGCTAGAGAGTGAGTGTGAACGAATGTGGTCTTTGTTGTCTTTTCCTAGCGCTACCTCGTGGCCCCGCGGGTAGAGGAGGGTATCACTTCATGTGTGGCGGGGTGGCGACGTGAATGGATGAAGGCAGCAAGTGTGAATGTGTACACGTGTATATATTTGTATGTCTGTGTATGTATATGTTGAAATGAATAAGTACGTATATGTGCATGTGTGGGCATTATGTATATACATGTGTATGTGGGTGGGTTGGGCTATTCTTTCGTCTGTTTCGTTGAGCTACCTCGCTAATGCGGGAGACATCGACTAAGTATTATAAAAAAGAAGGAAAAAATATATATACATATATATCAGGTTTTGCAAGTTCGTTGTATTTATAGCCAATAAATCATGTGGCCAGACAATTGATATTACTCAGATGAAGTGTGGTAGTGTGTGTGTGTTTGTGTGTGTGTTTATTCTGACTGCATGTATTATCAACACAAGAGACAATAGGTTTTTGTCAGCGCTACACAAAGTGCATTCTAATGCTGTTTAGTTTGACAAAATACGGCAGCTGGAATCTGTTTTATTATTATTATCATTATTATTATTATCATTATTATTATTATCATCATTATTATTATTATCATTATTATTATTATTATTATTTTTATCATTATTATTATTATTATTATTATTATTATTATTATTATTATTATTATCATCATTATTATTATTATTATTATTATTATTATTATTATTATTATTATTATTTTCAAGGCTCCCAAAATTTTCGCCCCCTCCCCCACCCTATGATCCACTTCCGCTTCCATGGTTCCATCCGCTGACAGATCCACTCCCAGATATCTAAAACACTTCACTTCATTATCTCGGAAAGCAAAAATGGGTATGTTTGAAGGAATAGTGGTTCCAACAATGTTGTATGGTTGCGAGGCGTGGGCTATGGATAGAGTTGTGCGCAGGAGGATGGATGTGCTGGAAATGAGATGTTTGAGGACAATGTGTGGTGTGAGGTGGTTTGATCGAGTAAGTAACGTAAGGGTAAGAGAGATGTGTGGAAATAAAAAGAGCGTGGTTGAGAGAGCAGAAGAGGGTGTTTTGAAATGGTTTGGGCACATGGAGAGAATGAGTGAGGAAAGATTGACCAAGAGGATATATGTGTCGGAGGTGGAGGGAACGAGGAGAAGAGGGAGACCAAATTGGAGGTGGAAAGATGGAGTGAAAAAGATTTTGTGTGATCGGGGCCTGAACATGCAGGAGGGTGAAAGGAGGGCAAGGAATAGAGTGAATTGGAGCGATGTGGTATACAGGGGTTGACGTGCTGTCAGTGGATTGAATCAAGGCATGTGAAGCGTCTGGGGTAAACCATGGAAAGCTGTGTAGGTATGTATATTTGCGTGTGTGGACGTGTGTATGTACGTGTGTATGGGGGTTGGGCCATTTCTTTCGTCTGTTTCCTTGCGCTACCTCGCAAACGCGGGAGACAGCGACAAAGTATAAAAAAAAAAAAAAAAAAAAAAAAAAAAAAGAATTATTATTATTATTATTATTATTATTATTATTATTATCATTATTACTACTACTACTACTGCTACTACTACCACTACTACTATTATTATTATTATTATTATTTTTATTATTATTATTATTATTATTATTATTGTTATCATCATCATTATTATCATTATTATCATTATAGAATACTGTTAGAGAGGTTTTGATATAGAAAATGTGGCATCTAACAGACATGATTTTGTGAGTCTTCAGTTTTTTCCCACATCACAAATTTATGAATTAAGAAGACCTTAAAACTGTGCAGCTAAACCTATAGTGATTTTTTGTTTTTTTGGGGTTTTTTTTTGGGCATTAAAAGCTTCAGTCACGGGCTAACGAAGGCCTCACCAGGGCCGGGGATTTAGCCGAACTATAGAGATTATAGAAGGGAAATAGAAGAGACGAAGAGGAAGTATTTACGAATTTTTGGAAGAGGTGAAAAACCTGTCTTTTGAAATGATAATTTGCTGAGGTATTACCTAGCTACTGGTTTGCGATCCACCTCGCCACCCATGATTCTGTAAACTGCAAACTGTAAATCATTGTGTAAACTGCAGTAAAATGTTGTAAACCGCAGTTAACGATGGCGTAAATCACAGCGATGTGATAGCGTGCGTCACAGCAATTCGCGTGGAAACCACAGGATATTGGTATAAACCAAGTTTATCATGTAAAGGACAAGAGTTGTAAAAAAAAAAAAAGAACTATAAAACTACATAAACCACATTATACTTATGACGTAAACCACAACTAAGTAATAGTGTGTATCACCACGAAATGTTGTAAACCACTGCTCCCCCCCCAAAAAAAATGCGTAAACCTCAATGAAAATGGTGTAAACCACCATCATATTGTTTTAATCCAGAGGAAAGGGATATAAACTACAAAAAATAAATTGGCGAAAACCTCAGTGGAAAAAAAGGTTTAAAACGTGAGGGACATCTAGGGTGTATCCGTATGAAGTGTTGCCATGTTTTGTCTCACTGTGGTCACCGGTGGTTCAGCTCCTCGTAGTACAGCTAACCCTTTACTCCTCCAACTGATTGAAGATGACAAGCTGGACCATAATGTCTGTGGCTCTGGAGAGTAACATACGTGTCTATTGGTACTTACGAAGCCATATTTTCTCTCTTGCGTGATTATTAGTAAGATGAACATGTAATGTCTTTGTAATGTGGTGTATAAGACGAAATCATCAAGAACTGTCGATAAATCGTGACGTAGTGATTCGCTGTAATCATACCGTGTTCGTACTGTACTCGTGTAGATAACGCGCTTCGGGATAGGCCTTATCTGATGAAATTTTCCAGTGATACGCGACGTGCTATTCAGAGGGAGCCTAGCTCTCGTGGGGGCCGGGTTTTGGGATAACAAGCCCAACCCCACAAGGCCCCCTCCAGTGCTTAGGTCGCCCTCACTACCACCGGAGGGCCGCCTTAGAGCATAGGGCCCGCACCTCCTGAGGGAGGTGCAAGGAGGCTTAACCTCAAACAGCAACACCAACATCGAGGTTCTATGAGGTTATAACACGGCGGATTTTTCCTAAGTACATTCCCCATGTACGCCATGAAATGACCTAGCGCCATCGATCCAGGGGACACACGAGCAGGCAGGCATACGTCCAACGGTGCTACTCCAGCAGGATTGTGGTAGCTGAAGCCTGCTCTTGTGTTTGGGCAAGTCGAGATCCGTTTTCGACACAACGACGGTGACCGATAGTTTGGCCCAGTTTGGTCGTTGACGCTGCTTTGAATGTTCGCTCTATATGAGCAGTTCAGTATAGAACGAACAGCTCGTATAAAGCGAACATTCAAAGCAGCGGGAATGTTCGATCTGTAACAAGTCTACATATGAGTAGACCCATTTACACCTGGGTGTTGGCACGTAAAGATGCATACTACGGCTCCACGTTATACCTACACCTCCGACTTGAGAAACCTCTGTGGCATTTCTGTGGGAATGTCTTTCCTCCCTCAGTGGTCGATGGCATCACTAGATAGTCTCATTATATCATCGTACTCACAGTGGCAGATTGTCATGTCCTCACTTATAGATTATTATACTTTCAAAACTTATTCCTTCAGCACACACACACACACACACACACACACACACACACACACACACACACACTTCACCGTGTAGAGGTATATGCACCGGGAAGATTCGAACCCTTTTGTGATAATTCACATGTTTATCTCCGTGTTCCTGAACATGTGAATCACCACGACAGCTTTCGAATCTTCATATTTCATTTTTCCTGCATATATATATATATATATATATATATATATATATATATATATATATATATATATATATCTTTTTTCTTTCATACTATTCGCCATTTCCCGCGTTAGCGAGGTAGCGTTAAGAACAGAGGACTGGGCCTTTGAGGGAATATCCTCACCTGGCCCCCTTCTCTGTTCCTTCTTTTGGAAAATTGAAAAAAAAAAAAACGAGAGGGGAGGATTTCCAGCCACCCGCTCCCTCCCCTTTTAGTCGCCTTCTACGACACGCAGGGAATACGTGGAAAGTATTCTTTCTCCCCTATCCCCAGGGATAATATATATATATATATATATATATATATATATATATATATATATATATATATATATATAAACGCACGTTTATACATATTCTATTCGTAAACGAAAATCTCATCGTAAAAATGAATTTCAAAAAGGTTGCAGTCATTTCTAACTTCAGGGGTAAGTCTGGTGGACAAGCATATCATCCACCTCCATTCTCCTGTCAGTTTGATATTGTTCTCTTCAACAAGAGAGATTTGCGTCTGATTGGAATTTACATCTCCGTTGTTGTAGGAGGCGTCATTTCTTTTTTTTTTTTTTCCACGTACGTGCGTCGTAACGCCTCGGTAATGCACACTACACTCAACACCTTGCGCACGACGAGACGACCCTTGGGCACGACCGAACGACCCTCGGACGCGACGGAACAACCCTTGAGCACAACAGTACGACCCTTAAACACAACTGTACGACCCTTGAGCACGACTGAACGCCCCTTGATCGCGACTAGACCACCCTCAAGCACAACGATGCGACTCACGAGCACGATGGTACGACAAGCTCTGATATGAGGCTCTTGTCTTTGGCAGGGTGACAAGTCACTCCAACTTACACAAGGATCGTATCATCCAACTCAAGGGGTTAAGGAAGGTCCCTCGTGCCTATTCCAGCATATAACAGTTGGATGAATTCGATGATTATAATTGTAGACTCCTATATATCCCTCCTCATCATAGGATTAGTAGTATCCAGAGCCAATGATGCCCTACAAAAACAGAAGAAGGATAATGCTATGGTTTGTTATGGGTACGTCAGCCGGCGGGCCAGCTGCTTCAAACAGCCCGACTGATTAGAAACTTAGCTTTACAACTTGGCTTTAGTACTGGAGGGATGGTTGGGGGTCGGGGTGGTGACGAGCCTCTGAAGGCGTCGTTAAGTAGGGTATTACAAAGGGAACTCCTAATCACTTGACAAGTCCCCCAGATTTTGGGGGGACACCTTTTCATGGCCTTTTAAGACGAACTCGAGTGAGGTTGAGGAGGAGGAGCTGCCGCCTCATGTTAGGTGTTGTGGTGACGGTCACGTCCGTTCGTACGTAAGATTTTATTTTCGTCGTGGGTAGAAGATAGTGCTATACGGGGCAGGCGAGACTCCCGCCGTGTTTCCAGCAGACAGGTTCCCAAGATGAATGTGTACCGTTCAACCTGCCACTTTGGTGTAGTAAACCGCCGGAGATTTAATTACCATCCCCAACACGGTAGCTTAATTGTGGTGCCGCAGGCAGAGCCGCGTTGACACGCCGACCCTCCGTTGCCGCCTGCGCCCGCCCGCCCGTCTGGCTAGGTGGCTGGCAGGCTGGATAGATGGTACGTTGATTGATTAACATGAGGATAGTTGGATGGTTAGGTTAGTGTCTAGGTAAGTTGGTAAGCTAGCTAGATGGGCTGGCTTGATGGTTGATGAGGTGGCCACCTCGAATGAATGATTGGAGTGGTGTGGTTGTGGCGGCAACCCAAGTATATCCACCTCGGTGATCACCCCAGGCGAGGATCACCCATCATTTGCTCCTAGATTGACTTGTAATTTATGATTCTCGTGTTTGTGGCACCTAGAGACAAGCGCTCAGGGCTGAAGCTAAAACCCAAGTGCTTGTAAGCTCTTGTAGCTTAGCTATGATGGTGATTAGTAACCCAAATGCCACCAAACATAAATTACAGGTGAATTACTGTTTCACAACCAGTTCTCTCATGTGGCAATTTTTGACTGTAATTGGCTGTCAAAATAGCGATACAGTGTTAAGTTTTGTGATCCATAATGAGGGTAGAGTCTGTCCCAAGGATGAGGCTCTTTGTTAGACACTGACTGGCTTATAGATGGGTCCACCTGCTGGCTTAGAGGGGGCCAGGTCCATCTTCCGACGTAGAGGGGGCCAGGTCCACCTACTGACGTAGAGAGGGCCGGGTCCACCTTTTGACGTAAAGGGGGCCAGGTCCACCTGCTGACGTAGAGAGGGCCAGGTCCACCTACTGACGTAGAGAGGGCCAGGTCCACCTATTGACGTAGAGAGGGCCAGGTCCACCTGCTGACGTAGAGAGGGCCAGGTCCACCTGCTGACGTAGAGAGGGCCAGGTTCACCTGCTGACGTAGAGAGAGCCAGGTCCACCTGCTGACGTAGAGAGGGCCAGGTCCACCTGCTGACGTAGAGAGGGCCAGGTCTACCTGCTGGCATAGAGGAGGCCCTCTTTACCTCCTGAGGTAGATAGGTCCAGTGCTCTCGTGACTGGAGTAGAGAGTGTCAGATCTTTCTGGGAACCAGGTCTACCTGCTGGTGTAGTAGGGACTAGCTCTACCCGCTAGCGTAGATAGGAGTGGGAGGTCAGCTCGATCTGCTGGCCCCACTAGGTCCACCTGAATGGTGTAGAGGGAGGCCATATCTTCTCGTCGACGTGGATGAGAACTAGATCTACCTGCTGGCGTAGAAGGGAGCAGATGGTCTTGCTGGTGTCGTCGAGAGAGCCAGGTCTGCCTGCCTGCTGGCGTGGATGGTGGGGTGGCCGGCAAGGTTTACTACCACCCAGCCACCCACACCTCCCGTAACCGTCAAGGACTGTCCTACCGCAGGTGTGGCAGCCTTCTGTCCCTCTGTCGTCAGGTGCATGTCGGTCGGGTGGCTTTATTATGCAGGTCAGAAAGGTCCTTTCCCTCCAACCCTTCTGTTACCTTCACCTGGAGATGGTGTGGGGGACAACCTGAGACAGTCTCTCTCTCTCTCTCTCTCTCTCTCTCTCTCTCTCTCTCTCTCTCTCTCTCTCTCTCTCTCTCTCTCTCTCTCTCTCGTGTGTGACGAACCCCTTAGATTTTTACGAGAAACCGAGCTTCGTTTTAGACAAAAGAGAGGGCTGGGTGGATTTTATGTGTCTGGACCGCCAGAAAGCATAATTAACATACATAATGCATAACCAACATTGCAGGGTCTGCTTCCTAGAAGCTAGGATTGTTGTATAGGTGCCATAAATATTCACCTTGTGAGCAGCTGTCTCATATCCACAGGGGTTTCCTTTGCCCTGCTACTGAGTACCACACACATCCTTGTGTTGGTTCCTCGTTCACTTCTCATGAATTCTCTAAGCGTCGCCTCTCGACAACCAACCCTTTCTGTCCGCCACCGTGTTGCTGCCCTTTTCCTATTCTGCTGGCATTATTTTAGCCACTGCTTTCGTTAACAGTCTGCATGTGCTACCAGCCGTAGGTGCATGTCTGGTTGCTGTTACTCGAAGATTGACCGTTATGGTACCTTCTACTCTCCTCGAACAGCAGAGTTTTGAGTTTCCACACCACCTTCCACGAGTCCTTCTTCCTACGGCATTTCTACCTTTAATAATCAGGTCTACGAAGACCAGCGGAGCCCTGATTCATTTCAGCCATCTTTTCTCTTTTTTTTTCTTTCACTCGAAATCGCTTTGATTGGGTCATGTTCTGCCGATATCATATGTGTCACAGTAAAAGCCTTGTTAGCATCTTAGATTTGATCTGTCGCAATCTACAGACACAAGACCTCTTTGTGTGGCTCTCGCTGACGCTGACTTCGAAGATTTTGACCTGGTTTTCCATGACACAGTCATCAATAAAGCCATCACTTGTGGGATGCGGATAAGACTTGAAGACTTCCTGGGCGAGCATCGTCACGCTGTGCCCTTTTGAGGGGCGGTCTATACCTCACCTTCCATTCACTCGCTTGTGGCGTCCCTTGTGCTTCCTCATGCTCGTAAATGATGCCCTGATGGATGCATCTTCTCGCTGGAACTACGTCGACGACTCTGTAATTGGGGTCAGCGATGACAACGCTCTTTTCTCGCCTACATCTCTGGCCGCCATTGACGATCTCCAGATTTGGACCTCCACCCACAACGTCACCATCGACCAAGCCAAAGACCCATAGCCATGCATATCAGCCTAGCTTCCAGCCGAGTCTCACCCTCCACAAAGTCTACTCTCTCGCAAGGTCTTAGACCACTCCAGGTCCTTATGTCCATGACGCTTCTCGATGCTCATAGACGTTAATCAAAGATGGAAGGAACGCGTCAATACGATCATCAAATTATTCATATGTCGCCAAGACTCAAGACACTTGAACTTCCTGCGCCTGAAATCAAGAACATCTACACAAAACACACACACACACACACACACACACACACACACACACACACTCACACACACACATACACAACGTCTGGGGTTCCTCTCTGTCCGCCACACAGGGACCATATATGCAGTGAGGACGTGTATGACCTGAGAATTATCCTAAACTCCCGAAAGAGGTGTCCAAATGGTGTTTCCTTTTTTTTTAAACCTGAGCTTGACGACCATAATGTCTTTGGCCATCGATAAGACCAAATCTCTTATAACAAAGCAGCCAGCCATGCGCCAGCGGCCATGAGAAAAAAGGTGCAGAAAGGAGCATGTAAAATTTTCTTGGTCCTTCTCACGCCACCGATCACGAGACGCTGAACATCTTGATCCTCCCAGTTCTTTCCGACCATCACCTCTGAAGCTTATCTGTGACAATGGTGAGGGAAGCTACTGCACCGTTCTCCCTTACCGCCACCTCGCATCCCCAGGGAGATCCCTCGTCCCTTAGTTGTAGTCCGGGGCCACAACCCACATCGAACCACCCCCACCCCACCCTGCGAGTTCGTAGACCGTTGTAAGAACAGCCCCATCGCCTTGTAATCCAGCCACCCCTTCCTCCCATGCTCATAACTCCACTGTCTTTATGATGTGTTTTCCATGTACATTTTTTTGCCACTGGATGCATTAAATGCAATAAACCGTTTGATTATCATTATTATCATTATTATTATTATTATTATCATTATCATTATTATTATTATTGTCATTATTGTTATACTTTATTCTTAACGTTAGTATTATTCATATATTATAATTATACTTTATTATCATTATCATTAATATCATTATTATTATTGTTATTATAGTATTATCATTATTATTATTATTATTATTATTATTATTATTATTATTATTATTATTATCATTATTATTATCATTATCATTATTATAATTATTTCATCACACACACACACACACACACACACACACACACACACCCTCCCTCCCTCCCTCCACGGGGTCGCTTCAGGCAGACCCCCACAAAAACCCTCCCGTGCCGGACGAGTGGTCTTTGTGTTAGCATGACCCGTCTGTTGGACCACGTACCTGTGGACCGGGTACTGGTGGACCGTTGTCCAGTGCAAGAGTACTTGGGTGAGGGAGGGAGCTTATACAACGTCGTAAACCCAGTGTTTGAATTGTCGAATGGGTTTGAAGAGGAAGTGGTCGTGATTTCGCTGAACAGATCATTAGGAAAGCTCACATAAGGAAATTGTTTGGTGTACACCCAGATTTTCATATATATATATATATATATATATATATATATATATATATATATATATATATATATATATATATATATATAGTTCAGTAATATGCAGCGCCATGTAGGTGATAATGTATGTGTAGTGGACGTCAGATTAACGTGTGTGTGTGTGTGTGTGTGTGTGTGTGTGTGTAATTTAGGAAGACAGTTTTACACACACATTCGTGTAAATCTAATGTCTGTTGCACACACACACACACACACACACACACACACACACACAACCCAGGTGTTCATCCTCCCCTCGAGGCTGGTCGAGAAACGGGTCCCTGGTTCAGGTAGGGTGTGTGTGTGTGTGTGTGTGTGTGTGTGTGTGTGTGTGTATACATACATATAGGAGTAAAGACTTGGTTCTTATATACAAGGCTAAGAGACGGGGGCAACACAAAAGTGTAAAACTCTCCGCAACATACAAATCGTAATCACACACACACACACACACACACACACACACACACACACACACACACACACACACACATACGCACGCACACCACGTTTCAAAGTGAAGGTCTCCCAGACCCTCACTCACATTCGCTATGCACGTCGTGTTTTCTCTGTATGTGGTGATGGGAGAGCCAACCTTGTGACTCTGGGTCATTACTCTCTCCTTGCAAGGGGATGGAAGCTCATGCTACGCGCCACACTGGCTTGCTCCGAGCACCAGACGACCCATAAGTAATTTCCAGACTGTCGAAGGTCTTCATCTGGTCTCCTTCGCGAGTGAGGCTGAGCCACCAGTCTCCATGCGCGTCTCTGCGCATCGCATCAGGAGACCTGTGCCCACTTCGTCGCCTCTTGGCGTCTCTGATTTCTAAGTCAGCGTCGCTCGCTCGACATAGGTAATTTCCAGACTGTCGAAGGTCTTCATCTGGTCTCCTTCGCGAGTGAGGCTGAGCCACCAGTCTCCATGCGCGTCTCTGCGCATCGCATCAGAAGACCTGTGCCCACAGCGTCGCCTCCTGGCCTGCCCGGTAGATCTTTTTTTTTTTTTTAGTAAGCGCTCCTCGTTCGATCAGCGGTGATTAGCCCGCCATGTAAAGCAGGTCCCATCGCTTAAGGCTGCCCTTGGCCTTCCGGATGCTACGGTGGACGGAGGTAGCCTGGTAATGGACCCGTCTGTCGACCTTCTGAGAGTAATGACTCGGGGGGCAGCACTAGGTGTGCGACGCGCTCTTGATGGCATGGCTTTGACGGCAGTCGGGGCTGTTACTGAGGGGCGTCAGCTGGTGGTTACTTACGTATGCTCTGTAAGTAGTCTATTAGGACCTTGGACAGTGTTAGCTTGTGTTTCGTAAGTACGTAAGGGTTTCCGTCACTACGTACCTACGTTCTGTAAGAATATTAGGACTTCTGTGGGTATTAGATTACGTTTTGTATGTGAGGACTTCACTCATTACTTACGTTATGTAAGTATATGAGGACCTTGGTCATTATATACTCCTAAGGTCTGTAAGTATATAGTGACCTCGATCAGTGCATATACGTGAAGTATATATAAGTATATAAGGCCCTTGGTGAGTACGCACTTACGCTTTGTAAGTGTATAAGGGTCATACGCACATATATTCTTTAAGTATGTAAGTCCCTGGGTCTGACCGTACTTCCTGTAAGTATATAAGTGCGTACGTTCGGTTTGTAAGTCTGTAAGGACTGTAGTCGTTACGTGCAACCATTTTGTAAGTATCTCATGACTGGTTTGTGACTACGTTGGTTCTATAAGTATATAAGTAACTCCGTTAGTACAGTGCGTACACTCTGTAAGTATATTAGGACCTAAGTCATCACCCACTCACGTTCTGTAAGTACATTACCTCTGTCGTATCACTCGAATGACACTCCCTGATCGTCCCATTCTCTTCCGCTAATGAGGCAGACCGTTGTTTTCCCAGGTGAGCTGCACTAGCCACAAATGTCTTTGTCTTGCGTGTGTTGCTATGCTTGGTCGCTCGCTGTTCGTCCTTCAGTTGATCAAGTTAAAACTTGACTCTCCGCCATCTCCGCTGACAAGGTCCCCGTCACATCACAGCACCTCGTGATTTTTCTCGTCTTTTTTTTTTTATCTAATTTGATATGTTATGGTAATTGAAGATTTATGAGAAAGTATATAATCACCTCCAAAGTGAAGGATAAGTTTTGCAGATTAACTTTCATTTATATATATATATATATATATATATATATATATATATATATATATATATATATATATATATATATATATATATATATATATATATATATATATATATATGTCTTTTTTTTCTTTCAAACTGTTCGCCATTTCCCGCGTTAGCGACGTAGCGTTAAGAACAGAAGACTGGGCCTTTGAGGGAATATCCTTACCTGGCCCCCTTCACTGTTCCTTCTTTTGGAAAAAAAAAAAAAAAACGAGAGGGGAGGATTTCCAGCCACTCGCTCCCTCCCCTTTTAGTCGCCTTCTACGACACGCAGGGAATACGTGGGAAGTATTCTTTTTCCCCTATCCCCAGGGATATATATATATATATATATATATATATATATATATATATATATATATATATATATATAGCTTTGCCCGTTGATGTAGGCGCAATTGGTCATGGTAGGATTACGGTGTATAAATGGTTCCTTAAAGGGTCGAGACCATTTAGTCATGGTAGGATTGTGGTGCAGAAATGGTTCCTCGGAGGGTCATGGCTATTTGGTTATGGGGAGTAAATGGTTCCCCGAGTGGATGGTCATTTAGCCATGGTATGTTGATGGTTCCCCTGCAGTGGGTACGCGGGTGTTGCAAGGACCAGGAGCAGCCTTAAGGAACATGAGTGACCCAAAAAGTCTTAGTGTAGCTAAGGCTTCCACACAAGGCCAATTGGAAGGTACAAGAGAGGTGATTTTGAAACCGACTCTGGGTATACATAAGGTAGGAGAAGGATGCTAAGTATTCAGCTGGATGACACACGTTTCGTCCTTAAATTTTTTTATATATATTTCATTCGTATCATGAAATTTAGAAATTCCATTTCTTTTACAATTTTTATCTATATGATTTTTATCAACTTATGTTTTTTTCTTTTTTACGATTTTTTTCCTTTTTGAATTTTTTTGTTTTTACGATTTTTATCCCCTTGTGCTTTTTCTTTTTTACGATTTTGCCTTTTTTTTACATTTTTCATTTATACGATGTATATCCTTTTTTTTTTTTACAAATTTTCTTTTCTAAGAGTTTTACCCTTTTGCTGATTTTATCTTTTCACGATTTCATCCATTTTTTTCTAATTTTGATCGTTTTTACATTTTTTTTTCTTTTTTTTCACAATTTGTTTCCTCTTTTTTTCATTTTCGTGAAGACCAAATAAAAAAAAATATCTCCCAAAGCCATCACCAGGCCAGGAGGAGGAGAAGGAGACGCGGAAGGCTTCGCTTTTCTCCTGCTTTGGGTGAGCCTTTCCCTGGGTCCTTATCATTGATCCTGGAGTCCCACGTTACAACTAGTGGCATCCTGACTCCAGCAGAATAGATGTTGCCAACGCTGGGTCTGCAGCGATGTTGTGGTCGATAAGGTATTTCGGGCAGGAGACATCCAGACGCTCTTCTGTTCTCTTTTCATCTCTTTTTTTTTAGTGTGTGTGTGTGTGTGTGTGTGTGTGTGTGTGTAATGGGAGTGAGTGGGTGAGTGAGGGACTCATGAGTGAGGGAGGAAGATTTCTTGGATCTATTTAGGAGTCATGAGTGAGGGGAGTAAGGATGCGCGGATGGGTGTGTGGGGTTCTTGAGTGAGGCGGGAAGAATACAAGGATGAGTATGGGACTCACGAGTTGAGGGAGGGAAGGTCGTCAGGTCGAACCCATCGACAGGCTGCTCAACGACCGTCGTTTAATTCCCCTCTCCGGCAGACCGTTGCTCCTGCAGTAGAAGCCCCGGCAGGTTAAACCCACGTTGTCTTCGGAGGACTAGGGTCCCAGGCACAAGCCGGGCTACTACCACCACTGGCGAGATGCAATCAAAGCGTTTGCTCTTATGTACGACTTATAATGCCTTTTGATTGACTTATTTATCGTCTGGTAGCATTGTGATGAGGCTAAACGCTCCTTCAGGGTTTAAACCACAGGGTTTGGAACATCCGCTGGAACACGTAGAAGAAAAAAAAAGCTGCCTTGTACCAGAATAATTGATAAATAGATAGGTGTATCTGTATTTGCGACGAATATATTGGTTGGGTCTATTTGGCCTCCACCATTAGCCATGATAGGGAGTTCGTATAATCCCCCTGGCGGTCGAGGCCGCTGAACCTACTCATGAAGTGTGTGCCAAATCATCGGTTCTGATTACTTGAGGTGAATTGAATTTTTGGATTTATTGTGCGAGCTACATTTGAGTGACTGTTATCAAGGGGTATGTGCGAGGCACATCGGCAGTAGGTGGTTCCGTTCTCGACGTAGTCATCCTGTGCGACGTGTCGTAACCGAATTGGACTTCTGCTCAATAGGTCGCCACCGGATAGTTCCTTACTCGACAAGTCACCTCAGGACAGTTCCCTCCCTCCATTCCTCTCACCCTCAACCAATCACCTTCGGACAGTCCCCTGCTCATCAGGGCACCTCGAGATGGTTATCCAGTTCAAGCCCCAGTGGTCTTAACCTCTCGTATGCCAGCCCCGTGCGGCCTAGACTGTGCATTGTAAGCAAGTATCGTTTCCCTGTTGATGGTGCTAAAGATCCTTAGTATCTTTAGTCTTTTAGCAT
Organism: Panulirus ornatus; assembly: GCF_036320965.1. Lineage (NCBI taxonomy): Eukaryota > Metazoa > Arthropoda > Malacostraca > Decapoda > Palinuridae > Panulirus > Panulirus ornatus. Next base: position 19,011,226 of record NC_092275.1, read on the forward strand.
CAAGGATATGATGCGGTTATAGAGTCAGATGCATACAAGATAGATAGCACTGTGGGAATGCATTGATGCACATGCATTAGTGATGGAGCAACGCAGTTCTGGAGTCATGCACGCAGAGTATAGAGTAGGTAATGGAGGAAGACTCAGTACACATTAGCAATCCTATACGCCACGGTGAAGCACACAGTTTTACGTGGACGGAGATGTCCGCAGACCAGTTCATCCCGAACTTCCTTCTGTCAGCTTACCAAGATATTCCTGTCTTAGAAATAGCAAATATGGTTGAGTTTACAAAGGAACAAAGCCAGGCTTTCACTCTAACCTTAATAACATAATTGTAGAGTTCAGGATGTTTTAGATGCGTACCTCCTCGTGACTCACATATCACTGGGAACAGGAGCCAGAACTGGCCTGACAGGAGGGTTGCGTGTGAGCCTGGGGGACGAGTGCTTCTACTTCGTTCGCTATGTTGCTTCCGACATTATAGGTTATTGTTGCTTTCTGTCTTTGCATCAAGACTCGTAGTTTTCAACTTTTTTGCCACCTATTCGACTCCAGTCTAGTGATAGGCCCTGACGGGAGTGTATATGGAAGCCAAAATGTAATGTCTTTTTCTGGTATAAGTTTAACGAGAAACTCGAAACTTTCGAGTGGAGTTGACGAGTCATCCATGTGCGTGACCGCTGGAACGTAGACAGATGTGTGGTCGAGCGGGGAGACGTAAGTTGGTGATACGCCTTGGGTTTGAAGGAGGAGGGGCGTCAGGGTCCAGGCTATCCTTTTAGCTCTCGTGGCCAAGTAGTTACCTTAATATTATGCACGTATCCAGATGGAGCTCTTGCCCGATGTGTTGGTCAAGTGTGTTAGCGAATGGACGAGACTTTTATAATAGTCACACAACACACTCCGCGTGGCGTTTGCTGTAAGAATTATATTCATAATCTTTTTTTAAGACTAGACGTACATATATGTCCGCGATGCAGACATCAGTCTAGAGTTATTATAAAGATCAGCTGAGGCAACGCTCTAAAGCTTTATGTAAAGTTGGAGGGGAGGGAGGGAGGGAAAAGAAGAATGAGTATCATCCCACAATAAATTGTCTTGATTGATACGGGATGCTTTTAAATCCTTTACAGCAGCGACTGGAGGCTTAACCAGATTGATAACAGGGTTACCTTTACTGGGATGAGGTATTACTGATCCCCTGCCGGAGAGATCCAGCCGCGGAATCCTCTTAACCAAGGTGCGCCCCGCCCTAGCCCGGGCACCACACTGACGAAGACCTCCTGCTTGTGTTGTGCAAGGCGCCACCCAGGATCGTCGTGGGGCAAGCGTACCCGTCTTTGTTTTGGCTCTGAGGCCATTTTAGAGGGCGCTGCATCTCTCAGATCAGTAGCGTAGGTAGAGACTCCATTCATGGCTCGCAACTGTTGCAAAATCTTCGGATATATAACCTGGAGAAGTGAGAAATGAAGAAGTTCAAAAGAAAATGGAGGACCAAACAGAAGCTGATGGTTTTAGAGGTAGCAAACGTTTCTGAAGTCTACTGTGCACAGCCTTAGGGCTTCTGTTGCACTCTTGGGGCCCCTGTTTTACAGCCTTTGGGGCCCTCCCTCTCGCACAGCCTTAATGGGCGTCCCTCTCAGAGCCTTAGCATCTGAGTCGTGATAGATACAAGAATTCTTATATATTTATCATCATTACTTTCTGGCGGAACTGATTAATCTCATCGCTTCATTTTTCTCTCGAGATTTTCTTTAAGTTTCTAAAGAGCTGCTGTTTTCCACGGGCATTGTTGGTTCTTAGTTTATTATTAGTGCTACAAAAATACCTTTAAAGGTTTATTCTCTGTGAGTTTCTTCAACGGAAATTGAGTTTCCGTTTTTGATGTATTTTAAAAGTTTATTCTCTGAGTTTCTTTAATAGAAGTTGAGTTCCCATTTTTATGCACTAATGATCATGTTGATGACATTCTTTCATGCATAGGACTCTGGAATCTTATGACATTTCGTCTCCTTAACTCTTGATGGTGGCTGACTTCGAGTGAAGATTATGTTTTGCATGGACCGTTCAAAAAGTCTGAGTGGAACTTTAACTCTGCCAGGAGCGCTCGTTAGCGTTATCCAGGAACCCTTTAGTTTTTCGTAAGGAGTTCCAGAAGTGTCTTAAAGCTTTTGGTGTCCTCTTGTCATTCCAGAAGTCTCTGTGTGACTTTTGTTTTCTACCCAGTGACATTCCAGGAGTTTCTTTATGCCTTTAGTTGTCTTCCAGTGGTATTCCAGAAGGCTTTTGGGGGACCTTTTGTTGTTCCCCAGTGCCATTGCAGAGGTCTTATGACTTCCCTTGTCTCCCAGTGTCATTCCAGAGGTCGTTTTAGGACTTCTGCCGCTTCCCAACGGCTTTCCAGAAATCTCTTATGGTTTCCGTTGTCCTCAAGGCGTTCCAAAATAATCTTCAGGCTTTCGTTTTTCTCCCTTGGCGTTCCAGATATCGTCATGTAGGTATGCCTTACCCTCACGGCGTTCCCTAAGTCCCTTAGGAGTTCCATTGTCCCCAAGTCGTTTCAGATGGCCACTGGCGTTATTGTCATACCCTCACCAGGATTCCTTTAAGAGCTTAAAGCTATGGAGGTAGGCGAGGATGAGCTGGGCCAGACACGGTACAAGCAGGTGTGGGGAGCACAGCGCATCTCATTATCTCCACCGGCACAATTATGCCTTTTATGAGCGGCTGAGAGGGAGGCCCCAACGAGACAAGGCTAGCCAGGCGGGCTCTGCTTTATGGCTCCAGACATATTTTATTGTTGAGTTGTGTAATTAACTGTAGGTCATGATGGAGACAGATTGCATGGATTCTTAGACAGTTTTATGCTACTTACAAGATAAAGGTTTTAATTTTTTTCTTTTTGGCTTGGACGGACAGATATCCTGACTTGGGTTGAGAGATGATATGTTTGTTTTGCGATTCGTATCTCAGCATCTTCCTAGGAACAGGAGCTTCATTTTCCCGATTGCACTGAAGAGCTATGAGGTTTATTCAATTGGATCTGAAAGCGTAGGAGTTGATTAGTGAAGCACCCTTGCTAAAGCATTGTCTTGAGATTTTTCTGTGTATCACAGAGAAGATCTGTTTGTCCTCTTAAATCATTCAATCTATTGTTTAATCTTTCTTTTTTTTTGTCGTTGTGAGACTGCAGAGGTATATAGGACTGCAGCGTTTGGTGGTGATTTAGGAAGAGCTATGTGGGGGTGAGTCCTAGTAGGTTTTAGGATGTTGGTCATGTCCCGCGGACATAGCACTGGTTGTGGAAGATGTCTCCCAGACACGTACGTAGGTCGTCATTACCTCAGCCTGTGAATGCTGACCTCAGTTGCCCTCAGCCAACGTCAGCTGACTTGATTATACATCCCGGAGCATCACTCAGTCGCCTTACATGTTTAACAAACCTTCTCACCTTACTTGATGTAGCACAGTGTCTCCTTCATCTGCCTACGTTAGCAGTGGGAGCTCTTCACTCCTCCACCCTTGGTGAATTTACGAGGGTCCTCATTCCTGCAGTGTTTGTCATGTGCGTCCTGTCCCTCTCAGGGAATGTGTGAGTCCTCATTCCTGTGGACTTTGTTTACAGGGTACTTACCCCTGTAGACTTCGTAAGGTGTGTCCTCACTCCTGTAGACTTCATAAGGTGGGTCCTCACTCCTGTAGACTTTATAGTGTGAGTCTTCATCCCTGTAGACTTTATGGTGTGGGTCCTCATTCCAGTAGTCTTCGCAAAGTGGGTCCTCGCTGCTGTAAATTTCGTAGACTTAATGAATTGGGTCCTCACTCCTTTAGTCTATGTAAAGTAGCGTAGGTCCTCATTCCTGACGGCTTTAAGTCGTTTAGATCCTGCCCTCACTCTTGTAGACTTCACACTCTACGTCCTCTGTTCCTGTAAACTTCGTAAACTGGGTCTTCACCCCTGTAGACTTCATAGTGTGGGTCCTTACCCCTCTAGCCTTCATAGCGTGGGTCCTCATTCTTCCAGACTTCTTAAACTGTGTCCCCGGACTCCCAACGTGCTTGTGAAGTAATGCTGGTCCTCACCCCTTCAGACTTCATGCAGTTCTGTGGGTTTGTCTCTGAGAGTGATATTTTTCTCCTCCACGTCGTTTCCTGTCGTGACCTGACACCACTCCGCTTGACCTGAGCGCAGGTGTCGAGTAAGTCACTGTACATCGTCTTTATTTCATCCCACTCAGGCCATTATGGGAGGTCAAGCTAGCTCCCTCACCGTGGCGATTGGTGTAAGACGAGACAATCACCTCACCTCACCGCCTCGGGGTGAGGTGTAAAGCCGCTGCAGCCTCGCCTCAGTCCTCCTTACTCCCCGCCATCAGCAGCACAACCTCTACCCCCTTGGCCCAGCCATCGCCAGCACAACCCATGCTCTTGTCCCAGCCGTCACCAGCACGATCGTCCCTTGCCCTTATTCCAGCTGTCACCAGCATGACCCCTACCCTTATCCCAGCCGTCACCAGCACGACCTCTGCCCTCGTCCCAGCCATCACCAGCACGACTTCTGCCCAAATGTTAGAGAAGTGAGTGTTTATAGCTTGGATGTGAGTGATGGTGCTGTCGTTGGCGTGGATGACACTGTGAAGCGAGTGTTTTTGGTCTGTTGGTGTGGCTGTTAGGGTATATTTGTCGCAGTACAGCCTTTTGCTGCGTCCACAGACATATCATTAGAGGAACTGAGGTGCGAGTTTACTGCACTTGTGGTAGAAGGTAAGTTAGAAGTAGAAACAGTGCAAGCTAATGCATGCCGTGGCCTCTTTGCCAATCGTACTAAAAGCATTCACAGGAACACTCCTGTGGTTTTCGGTTCACTTTCAGTGTCTAAAGTGATGGTTCTTTCATCATGATCCCGACTTTAAGCCCTCGTACAATAGCCCGACCAGGAGGAACTCTAACCCTTGTGCGTCGGAGACAAAGAAACGTGAAGTTCACAACAGCTCTCAGTCGACCTAGATTTGACAAGGACGAAAACACGCACAAGTCCGCATCATATTTTCCATTTGACCCAAGATAAACAAACACCTCTGTTCGTACGTCGTCAACTCACACCGCAGTGCTGTCGACAGAGACTGTGTGCCTCGCCAGTCGTTCGTACCAGAAATCCAAGAATAGATTCAAGAGCAGTGAAACCTTCTGTCTCGAGTGACGGTCAGTTGGAAAAAAAATAAAAGAGGCGCTGAAACTTTGTGGCGTTTTGCAAGCTCACTGCCTCGCAGGCAATCACTGCCGTCATGCCTAGAGTACGTATAGTCACAATATTTTCTGTTCTCGTTAGAAAGCCCGGACGAGTGGAAAAATGGGTCGTCAACTCTGCAGATGGTACTCACTGCTCATCTTATATAATGGAGTATTCGCCTCACACAGCCAGGATGTCGGATTAATCAATTTGGAAGTTGACGTATGATGATTGCCGAATAATGTGACCTGGTCTGGTCAGAGACTGATGGCTTGCTGAACCTGGGTGAGAGATGGCTCCCTCCGTCCATTACCGGGACGGTTCTCCGTCCGGACCTGCGTCACACCGTGAACTGTTGAGCCGTTTTGTGATCGTCCAAGATGTATCGTTTGCTGGTTAATATGTGTGTGTCATACTATTTAGTATCCTGCGATTTTTTGGGGCTTATGAAGATCATCAAGACGCCTATGATGATGAGGGAACGGGAGGAGGAGACATTGCTCAGATTCTGTCTTGCTGAAGAGGTCATTGAGATGTGGAAGACGATGCGGTGGGGAAATAGCCATAGTAATGACAATTATAGGGAGGAGAAGCAGATGGCAGCACCCTTCTTCGTCAAGGGAGATGGGAAGACCATGGTAGAGGTGTGTATTGTGTGCGGTAGAGCACGGTATGAACAGTGAGGCGTCTGTGTTGGAGAAGCAGCGAAGAACATGGGTCAATATGTAATGATGGATGGATTTGGCGACCATGAGGATGAATGACCTGGTTTGAGAAATGATATGTGGTGAAGCCTGGCTTATGTTATGAGGTTTGCGGCAGAGGGAGATGAAGCGGGTGCTGATAAAGATGGAGAGGTGACGAAGGGCCAACGTAGTGGAATGATAGATTAAAAACGGAAAAGAAAATTAGTATAACAGTGGATGATGTGGTTTGTGGTGTTAATGAAAAGATGTTATTGGTACGAAGGAAGTCTGAAACATATGAAGGAAGTGAATGAAGGACTGGGGCCTAGGATTCCTAGACAGTTCTAGTAAAGAAGGAGAGTTGTCCTGAAAGGTAAGGAATGGAATAGACATTAAGAAATGGGATTAGTATGAGCAGATAATAGAGATTAATGCTTAATGATGGATTTATGAAGAGTATTAAGGATTAGTCCGTTCTTGGTACCTCCGTGGTGGAGCTGTTAGTGTTCGTAACCGTGTCGCATTCACGGGTTGCCCGGGGTCTAGCCTGGTCGCAGCGGCTGGCCCGCAGTCAACTCAGTCGTTCATCCTGGCCAGGATATATATATATATATATATATATATATATATATATATATATATATATATATATATATATATATATATATATACCAAAAGTGTAATTAATGAGTGATGGAAAAGACCAGATGAAATACGCTCTTGAATTCTGAAACGGCAATTCCAGGTTAGCAAAGCAACACCGAAGGTGAAATACGAGTCTGTTCAGGCACTGTGCGCTTGAAAGAGGTGAAATCTCATACTGGGAGTGACGGATGTAGTCATTATACACTCCTCTGATAATGAATATAGTCATTGTAGGAGGATGATTACGCCTAATTATGCCCACAAGGTAGAGGAAGTGAAATGTGTGGCTGGGGGATTATTCGTAGGCACTGAGAAAGTTATTAGGAATATCATGAAAGGAATGAGGAGGTATTACGGTTGGAGATGGGTAGGTGGGCAAATGTAAATCAAGACAGAAGAAAAAAAGAGTTAAGGGAAAGAGACTAGTGAGAACTGAAGGTATTCCTGATTTGGAAAAGAGCCAGTGGTCTGTTGTTGTCTCAATTCCTTTGGACTATTAAGACACGATTGTTCAACACCGTAAGAGTGTTTGGCGTAGAAAGAGGCTGATGCAAAGTAATCAAGAGTCTGTTGTTATAAAGGAGGGAAAGAGTGAGTAGGAAATGATCGTTTTAAGTGAGTGGCTGTAGATTACGGTTAAGATATCGAGGCATAGTGTGGCTTAAGGTAGTTCATGTGGACATAGAGGATGATGAGAGAATGAGTAAATCTGTAAGTAATTGGCTGAAGTGTCGCAAATAGTGTAGGAAGAAAGTTAATGTCAAGGCAAATAGGAAGAAGTCACTTGTATCTGACGAATAGAATTGTGCAAAAAAAGAAAAAACATCGTCTGATGGACGAAAGATGAGGAGACTACAGTATATTCTTTGCATTTGCTATGATTGGATAGAGGAGAGGAGCAGTGGATTGCGAACCAAGCGTTCAAGAGACAGAAGTCAAAGGAGTAACATAGAAGCCATTGTCTGCGGCGAGGTTTATCAAAGTAGCTGCAGCAAACCACACCATTGTGCACCATTAAACCATAGGCTTGTAAGAATATAATGGCACGTACAGTACACCCGCTGGAAATGGATTGCCTGAGTGGATGATGTGCGGTTTTGATAATAGACGGAGTAGAGGATACGGGAAAGAAGGACGCGAGCTTTGAGGTGTTGTAGACACTGGTAAAGACTCGATACGACATTGGTAAAGACTCGATGTGTGTAAAAGATGGTTGAGGGTGAGCAGAAACACAGACTGAGGGAGTAAGTGCGTGAAAGAGTACCTCTCTCTCTCTCTCTCTCTCTCTCTCTCTCTCTCTCTCTCTCTCTCTCTCTCTCTCTCTCTCTCTCTCTCTCTCTCTCTCTCTCTCTCTCTCTCTCGGGGACGCTGCTGATGTACAGATCGAAAGGAGGGAAGGGGCAGGTTCTGCATGAGCTGTGCTGTTGTCTCGCAGGGGCAAATGCTGTGCTGTACGGCGAGGTAAGGCGTCGGTGGCCACTTGATGATTTGCGGTTGGGTGAGTCTGACAGACGCATCTGGCAGATACTGAATGAACTTTTATGTACCGGGTATTATTGTACGCTGACAACGGGTATTGTCTGTGTAATTGTTTTGAACTGGAAATTGACCATGGTAGTATGACCGTGGGGTCAGGTTTCCAACCAGGGCCTGCTGGAACCCGGAAATATACATATGCGTAGGTAGTCGGCTGGTGTTTTGCTTGAGGGAGGCTGTTGTGGAAGGCCTTTGTCCCAGAAATCTTCGAATTTACTGTGAAATCCCACCCATCCTGTGGGAGACGACGCTTACGAGGAAACACAGTGCACAAAAGGTCCAGGAACTGGGGCCCATTGTGTACATTATGTAAGTTGTATTAGTAAATTATTTCCAGTGAGTCAAGTTAGGATACTTCTCAAGTTGTACGTTGGCAGGTTTCTCGAAGGGTAACTTGTGTTAGGTGAGGGATATGGACACGAATATGCTCTTGTACGCCATAACAGACAACATGAGTACCACGCGCATAAGAATCAGGAGGAGGGAGTATTTTTCCTCGTATTTTCATCAAGATTTAGAAAATATGATTAGTCTTTCCCAATTTACAATACTAGCAAACATGTCCGAGTCACAGTTCATCAACTTATACTTTTATTACGGTAGGAATTAAGAAAATCTGGGTGTCAGTGTGGCAATAAGGAGTCTTAGGTGAGATTCTAGTAGTAGTAGTTGTAGTAGTAGTAGTAGTAGGAGTAGTTTAAGTATTAATTGTAGTATTTATGAATTTTACTCAGGGGCCCCCTAGCACAGCAGGATATTTCATCTCATGATAATATCCACCCTTCTCTGAGGTACAACGCAGCCGACATGCGTATCATAAATATACCTGGGTCTGGCCCGACCCTGGTTGGGGCTGGGAGACTGCTTGGGTGTGTGGGTGTATCGTGGCCACACTACAGCCAAGCTCGACCCTGGGGTGTGGGGTGCGCGTGTTATGGCCACACCCCAATCGGGCCGGACTCCTATAGTGTGGGGCCTTGACACGCTGGGATGGCGGGCAGGTATAATGAGCCAGGTCAGCTCAGCTGCTCGCTCAGTAAGATCACAAGAGTGAAAATGTCTTTCCTCACTTCTAATCCTTTTTAAGTCCCTCTCGCCCGTATATGCTGGTATTATCCCGTCATGACCCTCCGATCATTACCAGGGGTCGTGGACTTTTTACCTGAGGCGTCAGTCTGTCGCATTTTCGGAGGAAGTCAATCCGTCTCCAAGCGCCATCATCTGTGTGGCTGACACACGATGGCCCTTACTTCGTCTGCACAACCACCTTCCACACTGCGGTCACCTCATAACCCCAGGCTGGATGTGTTCTTCCTCATATGTACCGTGTGTGTGTGTGTGTCATATCACCACATATTGACGATATATAACCACACAATGTGGTATATTCAGACGATCTTATATATTATAAAAAAACAACAACGATATTCCAGGATGCAATGTAGCGTGTATTTTGGCATGGGGGCAGCCAGCCAAGCCTCTGAGCCACCGTCGCTGTAGCATGGGTCAGGGGGCTCAGCTTTGGCTACTAGTCGCCAGATTTGTTTTTCTGGTAGCGCTTGGGTATTGTTTATTATATCATAGGTCCATAAGACCCAAAATCCCGAGGAGGTGTAGTGTGGCGGGTGGGGATGACTCGTCCGTGTGGTAAGTGGTGGTAGGGAGCAGAGTCCGTCCGCATGAGGTCCAGCGGCCAGATTTGTGCTGGCGAGATATCCCCCAGGGACGTCTCCCTCCTCCTCCTCCTCCTCCCGCCCTTCCCCTTGCCTCCATCTCCTCCACACCCGGTGCTGCGTCTCTACCCTCCCTGTTCGCCACCACCCTCACACTCTCCCAACCCACTTACCTCCCTCCCGTCTCTCTCTCCTGTATTCCCGTGGGGAATTATCTAACCACCTGGTAGTCGTCTGGCAATATGTTGATGTTCGATTGATAATAAAGAACGTAAACTGCTGTGAAGTCGTCGGGAAATGGTCTCGTAGCCGGAGAGATTTAAGAATGACATCATCCTGGGGTTGCTGCATCGTGCATGGAACAGCAACTCTGGTGGAATGTCCGAACGTAAGCGTGTGTGTGTGTGTGTGTGTGTGTGTGTGTGTGTGTATCTTTCAACCCGAGGGCCGTTGCTGCGAGAGAGAGAGAGAGAGAGAGAGAGAGAGAGAGAGAGAGAGAGAGAGAGAGAGAGAGAGAGAGAGAGAGAGATTTACCTCTGCTGCGTTCGGTTGCCTTACTACGATATATATATATATATATATATATATATATATATATATATATATATATATATATATATATATATATATATTTTTTTTTTCAACTGGGGATTACGAGTACGAGCATTGCTTGGAGTGCAGCGGTTGAAGCCCCTCTGGCTGGCCAGTCAGCGGAGCTGCCAGTACCACAACAGACAACATCTGCTGAATTTTTCTCCGCTTGTCTCGCTTGCTCCACCGTCCCCACTGTCCTTGTCCCCTAAGAGCCTTGGACCTATCGCTCTGTTATACTGTAACGGTAAAGTGTCTTGAGATATATAACGCTAGTAACACTAATATAGAAATTAGATGCCCACGCGCCGTTTCCAGGATGCTTGTCTGGTAGTGATGTTGCCATTTACGATCATATTTTCGTTTTTCCGTCTTTGGATACCTCCTGAACACACCAGTCTGTCGGGAAGTATGAAAAACTGTTCTTCATGTGATCCTTTGTCTAATCACTGCGAATTCTGCTATTCGTCTCGTGGATGCTTGGAGTGGATGACGATTTGTATAATCTCACCTCAGGTCATAAGGTCTTCTGTAGTGTTGCCATATGTAGAGTATCTCTTTTTTGGTATCCTGAGAGGTGTCTGTTGCTGTAAAACTGTCTTATTGAGTTTGACTATGACGCTAGATGTGTGTATAGTAGATGTGTAAGGAGAAGATGTGTGAGGATACGGTACGTTGAAAATGATGATGCTATAGACGTGGTTCGTCTGCCCGTCGGGTTGGTCAGTAGACGACTTGTTTTGCGTTGCCACATATCGCTAGTGTGGGTGCTCTTTCGTTAACCGGGTTTAAGATTGGTGTGACGTATTGTGAAGACTAGTGATGTATTGTCTTTGGTGATTATGTAGTTGTTTGTGTGTTTACAGCCACGAGCAGCGAGTGGTAAGGATTAAAACGTGTACATAAACACTGTGGTGGCGGTGGCAGCTTGTGGTGGGCGCGGACGGTCTGGCTGGTGTTGGCTGGCCTGTTCCAGCCTCTCCAGTCTTGGGCCTTCAGTCACCAGCACGGCTCGGAGCACGTAAGTTTGCGTTGCGCCAGTCTTACGTTCTCCAGCCGTAGACTAGTGACGGAACTCTTTATCAGTGCAGAGTGTGTTAAACTTGCGATATCAACTCCTGAGGATTGTGTGGAAAGGAGAACCCAGATGACGAAGAGCTCCTGTGAAGTGCCTTTGGGGGACTTCATGAGGCGAAGCAGTTCATCTGCATGATAAGTCATACAGAATCCTTGCAAGACGTTTTCCCTCCGGGGAGGTGAGCGTTCGAAGGAAGGAAGGTGTTGCCGATGAATCGTTAAGGAATACATAGTCGTCAAAGTGTCTCGTACTGACGTCCTGCAGTGGTGCGAGGGTGTCGGCATGCTCAAAACTTTAGTGTGATCCAGAGAAGAGGCGTGAGGTGATGATCTTGTAACATTTAGGTCACATGCTACCCAAGAGCTGAGCCCAAGCGTTGCCCCCAACGATCTCACCGGCTGTGTACGGTCAAAGTGTGACAGTGTTGCTCTGGAACAAGACGTCCCTCAGTGTTTACAAAGTGCTGGGAGTTGTTTGGCTCTTGTGAGGGTGAGGGTGTCGGGGGGGGACCTCAGCACTCAGGCTAACTTCACCGTGTCATGGTGTTGACACACTCGTCTGTGATATATTGACTCGCCTCTGAGTCAGGGAAGTGCCATGTTTATACTGGTGTATGTGGTGTGTTTTAAGTCGCTGCCCAGCCAGAACCTATCACTGCTGATGGATGAGGATGCGATGGAAAAGTTGATTTGATCTGGATTTATAGATAGTAAAGAGGTTAGTATCACAATTTCGTTATTGCTTTAGTCTTCGCTATAGTTTGCAGATTGGTATGGATAGAAAATGGAAAATTTAGTGATGTGTGTATCGAAGACGGCGAGAGAGAACTGTGCACCTCTGGCAAGCGCGTATACTTATCTACCGTGGCATTGAAATCTCCACAGCGCAGTGCGTTAGGTTGCTCTCCTTGGATTATAGATTTTTTCCTCTTCAGATCATCGGTTTTTAAGGTGAGATTATTACTTTTGTGTGTGTCTGCGTGTGTGTGTGTGGATGTTTTAAGTTCTGCCGTGCCTCATTTGCCTTCGTTCTTGCTTCTCTCCCTCCTACTACAAGTTGTGTTAAGGGCCGGACCAAGGCGCCTCGCTTGGACCTTGGCGTCTGTGTGGTTTCTCTCTCTCTCTCTCTCTCTCTCTCTCTCTCTCTCTCTCTCTCTCTCTCTCTCTCTCTCTCTCTGTGCGGGTGGGTGGTAGGCAGCTACCGAGCAGGGAGGTATATATATATATATATATATATATATATATATATATATATATATATATATATATATATATATATATATATATGTATATATATATATATATATTGGTACTAACCGCTTGGGTATCGATCGGGAGGGTCTGTGACAGATGCACAGTGAGCCAGCACTTCCGTGGCCCTCAGTTGCCACTCCTTTTTGGCCCGGGTGGCAGTCTTTTCTTTCGGCTTCGCCCATACGTAGGCAGCTGGCTTTGTCCACAAACATACAGTCTCTCTCTCTCTCTCTCTCTCTCTCTCTCTCTCTCTCTCTCTCTCTCTCTCTCTCTCTCTCTCTCTCTCTCTGTGTGTGTGTGTGTGTGTGTTGTAGGTCTCTCTTTACATATATCTATATTCATATATTAACCTATGTGTACCTCTGTGATTGTATGTTACCGGAATATGTACGTGTGTTTCCATGTGCTTGTTATGCTGCTGTAGAATTTTGTATTATAGTGATTAAAACCAAGGTTTATGGTTTATGTTACGTTTGTTAGTATGCTGGGTTTTATGGCTCCTGGCTCCTAATTGGTCATTAAACCAGAAATCATAAAACTCCAATTACATATACTCTCATGACTGCAAAAAAAAGAAATGTTGAGGGATCAGTGCCATAAATTTTTTGATGCATCCACTTTCTGTGTGAAAAAAGTGCTGCATCCCCTCCCTCCAGAATCTGTGTAAAATATGTGTTTGTGTACTCGAATGCCAGGTTCTATGGATGTACATTCTTACACACACACACACACACACACACACACACACACACACACACACTGAGGACATGGTTAATGCAGACAGCTGCCATAAATTTATGAAGCTGGATGACAGTACGTAGAGAGTGTTCAAAGAGATGGGGGACCCACGTGTGTAAGACTCACTCCCTGTACAGTAGAAATTGGTTGTTATACACACACACACACACACACACACACACACACACACACACGCACGCACGCACGCACGCACGCACGCATGCGCAGCAGATGAGATGAGATGAGAGAGGAATGAGTAAATATAGTCATTCCTTTGATGTCCCAGAAGCTCTTCCAGCAGGATCGCATGCCCATAACACTGGGTACAGAAACTAGTTTTCTGAGGCTTCTGTTCAGCCCCAGATATTTAGGTGGGGGTGGGGGGCTGTTCAGCATACTCGGAGAGAGAGAGAGAGAGAGAGAGAGAGAGAGAGAGAGAGAGAGAGAGAGAGAGAGAGAGAGATTCAGTCGACGGAAAGGAACGATTAGCCATGGTTGCCTTCGACTTGGAATCGTCTAGCCCTGGGGCTAAGAAACTTGAGTGAGATGGAATCCAGCCAATTATCCATCACTCATGACAGACCAAGGGAGGGAGAGGGAAGAAAAACAAAGCATAAGATCAGAAGGCAAAAACAAAGCATAAGATCAGAAGGCAAAAAAACGGGAGACACCAAACGAGGCAAGAGGACGGAGCAGCCCCACCAGTAACCGCAGAAATGTCAGAGAAGTTGAGTGTCAGAATAAACAACAGTAAATGGTAAAGAGCTGGAGAATAAACAATAGTAAATGGTAAAGAGCTAGAGAATAAACAATAGTAAATGGTAAAGAGCTGGAGAATAAACAATAGTAAATGGTAAAGAGCTGGAGAATAAACAATAGTAAATGGTAAAGAGCTGGAACTGAAAGGTAAAATTAGAAAAGAAAATGGCACAAGATAGAATTAGAAAAGAAAATGGCACTGGAATTGTTGGTCATGGAGACGAAACAGATGACATCTCGCCTGTTCTGTGTTAAGGGTTACATGAAACTTGCCTACACCAGCATGTCGCCAAGACATTAGGCCAAAACTGGAATATAGTTTTCAAAAATAGCACAGAGAATTGATAGAGACTGTACAGAAGAGGACAACAATGACTGTAACAGAACCAGGAGAGCTGAGCTACAGGGAATGGTTTAAAGTCCTTAGATTTGTCCACCATAGAAGAAAGAAGAGTGAGGGATGACCTGATCATGACCCTTCGGTTTTTAAACTTTAATGATGTCATATAATGGACGGTTCATGGACAGTTGCAAGGAAAGAATAACTAGGGACCATAACATGAAGTCAACAAAGAAGCTTAAGAAATCTGTATGGAAGTATTTTCATGGTATGATAATCGAATGGAGTAAACTTGATTATGGAATTTTTTAATCTGGAGAGCATGCAAAAGTTTAAAAAGTTTTATGATAGCAAAGAGAGTTCAAGAAAGAGGTGTGAGGGGAACGTGTGTAAAACTTTTCCCTCCCCATACAATGAAAATAGGTAATTACACACACACACACACACACACACACACACACACACACACACACACACACACACACAATCACTATACCTCTATGCAAACATGGCCTCTTGATTAGAAACTCGGGCACCAGCAGCAATTTAGTTATCAGCAATAGTTCAGGTATACGTGTTTCATAAAGTGTAGCCACTATTCTGTGGTGAATGTTTCCAGTTTTGCTTTAAGGGACGCTAGGATGGCAGCCTGTTATTTGATCTACTTATCTGTGATCTTAGTCCCTGGGCAGCGGCCGTTACGTCGATGGTATGCAGGAGGTCCGGGTGGTCCGTGAGGAGACCCAGTGGTCCGCCGCTTTTCGCACCTTCATACCAGACGTTCTAATCATGTTCTGTCTGTCCTTTTCTGGCGTGTCTGGTTAACGGGCGCTTCCTTGGTGTTTGAGGTTGTATGTAACTATCTTAATTTTATTTTCTCTGGTAAATTTGTCGGAGATATTGTCGTCAGCATAGAGCATATTTCTCCTCTCCTTCTGTCACCATTCCCTAACGACCTGGAGGCTGAGGGAGGTCTGCGTTTGTGGTTTCTCTGGTTGTAAATAAACCAGGACAGTTGTGGATTAGAGCTCCGGGCTGTTTATTGTTGCTTGGGAGTTGTTGTTGGTGTTGTTTTTCTTGCCTTGAGCTGTGACGTGGAGTTTCTGGTATCTCTCGGGCGATCTCATACTTCCCGTCGTTCTTGTTTTGAGTTCCCGTAGTGTTTGTTAAAGATGGTACCTGAAGCCGGCCCTGAAAATACTGTTTATGTGATGGACACGCGAGATACGACGATACTAGTATGCGTGCAGTTCTTTGAGTGTCAGGCCTACGTAGGGAAATGCACTGAATGACTAGAATGGTCAGTCTTATAGGGCAAATGCACCATGTCTTCTTCCATAATCAAACCAGTGGATAAAGCTTATCATTATTACTTCAATCTCTGATTTTCATTGACGCGTCGAAATTGAATGGATCATTGGCAAAGATAGATTCCTGATAGTCTTCGCCTTTTAGAGAAGGCTTCAAATGACCCAGTCGTAAAGTTGTCATCACCATTACGTGAGGTATGTGAGAAGACATCTTTGTACCAACTTACACGAACGCTCCCTCATCCGCTCACTCCCTCACCCACGCACCTCCCCACCAGAACATTTTTCCCTCACACTAAACCGAGCGGGATTGTAAATCCTGGAGGCTAGCGCATACCTGAGGAAATACTTTGGCCGAACGACCGAGTGAAATATTGATCGATAATGATCAAAAAGTTACAACATTGTGGTGTTTTTGGAGGCCTGCAACCTCTAGAGAATAGGCAATTTATAGGAAATCTAGGTAAGCTTAGTGTAATGGATGTAGATAAAAAACTAGCAGGAAATGTGGCCAAATGTCTGTATTTTGGTTTGTGAAGTGCTATTTTACGAGTCAGTATATATATATATATATATATATATATATATATATATATATATATATATATATATATATATATATATAAATGGCGAATAGTATGAAAGAAAGAAAAAGAAATATATATATATATATATATATATATATATATATATATATATATATATATATATATATATATATATATATGTATATATATATACAGAGAGAGAGAGAGAGAGAGAGAGAGAGAGAGAGAGAGAGAGAGAGAGAGAGAGAGAGAGATTGCAGGTGTGTTGTAAAGCCAACTTTTGTGTAATGAATACAGTTAACCGTTCAGTATTTTCGTGGAACACTTATGAACTGGTGGAGGCAGGATCGTCCCCTTATTGAGTGGTGGCTGATTTTCTTGGTATTTCGTAGCTTGACGGAAAGCTTTAGCGTAGCGGACGTGTGGACAGAGGGAGGGAGCGAGGCGAAACGTTTCCTGTTGTGTGGACGGGCTGCGGTTGTGGTGGCCACCCGTCCGTCAGGCCGTGTGGCTCCTCACCCTCTCCCTGCCGAAGCACCACATCTGAAGATCCTGGTAGAGATCGAAGTGACCAGGAGTCGCATGGTCTGTACTTGCCCCTGAAGTGTATATGGTCGTTGTCAGGGAGGGAGGTATTGATGGGCTTGTGGTGGGTGGGGGACCTGTGTCTGACCTTGGGGGCTGGTGCGGTGCGGCGCTCTATAGTAGATCCCTTGTCGCCCCGCTCGACCACTCCTGCTACGCTGCCATATACCTCCCTGAAGTCCTGTGGTATCCTCGTACCTGATATCTCTCTTCATTAACTTGCAGTTGAGGTTTTCTTTCTTCGTTTGAATTCAAGTTGGATTAAACTAATTGCATTAATCTCTCGGCCCTCAAGATAGACTCTTAATTTCTCTTAAAAAACGACATGTTTGTGTATTCCACTCATTACCTTGTTTCTGCATTGTTTGGTGATATATACTGTGTTGTGAGTGTGTTTTAGACATGTTTATGATGATGAGTAATTATGTGTGTGTGTGTGTGTGTGTGTGTGTGTGTGTGTGTGTGTGTGTATGTGTGTGTGTGTGTGTATGTGTGTGTGTGTGGTATCTACTGTGTTAGTATCATGGTTGTGTACAGGGTGTTATGGTTGTGCGTTTGTTGTGTTGTTAGTGTTATGGTACTTTATATAGTGTTGATAGTGTGTGTGTGTGTGTGTGTGTGTGTGTGTGTGTGTGTGTGTGTGGTATTGTATTGTATGTATGACGTTTTGATGATGTCCATGGTACTGTATCAGTCATTTTTATGGTTTTATGGTAATGTGTGTGTTATTGTTTGTATTTTTGTGTGTGGTGTTGTGGTGATGTATGTGGTATTCTACCACTGTCATGGCTGTGTCTATGGTGTTAAGGTTGTATGTCTTAGGTTATAGAGTGTCTTTTAGCATTTAGCGTCGCTTTAACACACCATTGGTATGAGAGTGTGTTGGGAGTATGTTTATGGTGTGGTAGTGTGTGGTGTGGTAGTATGTTTATGGTGTGGTAGTGTGTGGTGGTAGTATGTTTATGGTGTGGTAGTGTGTGGTGGGAGTATGTTTATGGTGTGGTAGTATGTGGTGGTAGTATGTTTATGGTGTGGTAGTGTGTGGTGGGAGTATGTTTATGGTGTGGTAGTATATGGTGGGAGTATGCTTGTGGTAGTGTGTGGTAATTGGAACAATGTTTCCATGGTAGGCGGTGACTCTCAGCGTTGGTGTAGCATTGTGTCGAGTGAATGTATGGGGAGCTGTCATTGTTCTGAGGAAATATATGGAAATTAACAATGTGTTGCGTGAATATTTGGGGATTTGGAAGTGTCAAGTGAATATATGTAACTCTAGCAGTTTGTTGAGTGTATATATGGGAATTTGAGCGTGTTAAATGCATGAATATGTGAATATATGGAGATCCAGAGTGTAATATTACCTTCAACATTCTGTATACAGATAAGCAGGGATTCCGAAGTACCACGCTAAACAGGGTGCCACAACTGTGTGGCATTCACCAAGTTTTGTCTCTGTTGAAGAATGAACGTAAAGTGGGGAAATACCTTCTAGATGACAGAATACTTATAGAATGTCGAGAAAAGTTGACCACAGTGGCTCCCAGATACTAGAAAAGTTGACCACAGTGGCTCCCAGATACTAGAAATATTCTGATGAGAAGGTTAATGTACTAGTTTCCAAGTCGTGTGAAGGGACAAACATTGGATCTCCTTAGAACCCTCGAGTTCTCCCAGCGAAGACAAACAGACGTCGAAAGAAGCGAGGTAGATTGACTGTAAACTTAAGACATCAAGAGAAAATGAGGAAGAAGAGAGCCATTGAGTCATTAGTGAGGCTGAACAGAGGAAATCCTTCTGATTGTAAGCGAAGTTCAAATCAAGGACTCGAAGCACCATGGGTCTGTTAAGCACAGACTTAGGCACACACACACACGCACACACACACACACACACACACACACACACACACACACACACACACACACACACACACACACACATACGGTAATGAGAAGAATGAATTGATGTTGAAATAGAGCTGAGTCACAGTTCAGTGAAGCAGTAATCCCCTCAAATGATTTCCATGACCTGTTAGACAATGATCCCTCCATACTTCACGAGTTCGATGTCATCATCGGACTTCGAGGTGACCACCAACGGTATTGATGCCCCAGTATTGTACACCAGGACCAGACATTTGAAACACCGTTAATAGAAATGCTTGACCAACCGACATAAGTACCGAAAAGTCTTCAAAGAGTGATTAAGATGTATTGACATGACCTCGATTGGAACAAGGGAACGAAGTGTTTCCATAAGGCTGTCGACCGTTAGCACTGTTACAGCATTCCGTTAACGTTTTCGAGCGATTCATACATAGTGAACTGGCTGAGTACGTAGGAGCAAGTCGTTTACAAAGCCTACTGAACCGGCTTCAGGACTGGAAGATCATGCCTCTGCCAGTGACTCGATCACTGCGATGGAATTTTTGGAGGCACGAGGAGCTTAAGATGTACATTTTGCCAAAGCTTTTCGGTGCTGCGGTAGTGTCTGCTTCGTGTATATCTAGTGCTGTTGGAGTGCATATTTATATATAGTAATTTGCAGTTTCCGCCTCACAGAGATTTGTTGACGAGCAATGGTATACGTTCTGATGTAATGAACCTAACCTAATTTGACCTAGGCTTGAGGATAAATGTTCTTAGCCGGGGGCTTCCAATAAATGAATCCATGGATTGCATGTAAAAGAACTTTTGTAACTTTTGTTGGACGTAAACTGTAAAATATTGCATTACACACACACACACACACACACACACACACACACACACACACACACACACATACACATACACACGTTTTAAGTGGACGAATAAATGATATTGTGAGTGGCAACAGTATACACATGATCTGAAAAGCTCAAAAGATAAAGCCCCGTGATTGTAGGACTCCCTCCCCATACTACACAGGTAGGAAGTTTCAAAAGAGGTAATTAGTTTAACACCCATTGCCTACAGCCATTAGGAACATGAAATGTACAGCAGCTCAAGTTAAAAAGGATCTGAATCAGTACCTACAAAGTGAATCAGGCCTGACTGGTTATTTCTTACGGGCCCATGGTCTCAAAGAATGTGAATAGACAGTGGAAGACCATCGTAGTTTGGGAGTATACTGTGGAACAGAGACCCCAAAAGAATGTGAATGAACAGTGGAAGACCATCGTAGTTTTGTAGTATACTGTGGAACAGAGACCCCAAAGGAATGTGAATGAACAGGGGAAGACCTTCGTAGTTTGGTCGTATACTGTGGAACAGAGACCCCAAAACCATCGTAATGTATAGCATCGTCAGGTGAGCAGTTATGTACGTGGTGGGGCGGTGGACAGTGTGACAATGTATGCCCTGAGTATAGACGACTTGGTCATGATTTTTCAGCGATTGGAAATTACTTAGTATTGCTTACCGCCAGTGATGCATATGGCAGCAGGGTAATGTGGATAACATGGTCCTTGTAACAGCTCGTTGTCAACGGTCGAGAACCGAGACGAAATTCCTCCCCAGATAATCCATAACAGATTGCTCAAGCAGTACCATCGGTTCCAACGAAAATCCTGCTCAACGCTTATCTTTTTTTTTTTTCATGCTTCGAAGCGAGTGAGTAAAGTGAGTATATACGACGAGGTTTGGAGTACAGCCAGCCAGCCAGGGCTCTCAGTAAAGCTGGCATCAGTCCAGGTCATCAGCCGGAAAACGGGAAACCGGGTGATGTGAGGGAACATCACAGTTTTCCAAGACGGCCCGCCGCCGACACCCTCTCTCCCTCCCTCTCCCTCGCCACCCGGCCCCCGTTCTTCCTCGAGGCAAGCCGGCTCGTCGATGGTCTGCTAGCCTTTGGGGCGTCCACCTCATCATCCTCTGCAAGCCGGTATGGGTTGCAGTGGATGACGAGGAGAGCACTCCTCAATCTGGCTGCCTTCAAGGACCCGGAGGGTGTTGATGTCGGAAATCTCATATAACGGTTGCCATACGAATGATCCTTTCATACAGAAGAAGAAGAAAAAAAGGAGGAGTCCATGAAGATAATCTGTGACAACATGTATGGCTGGCTAGCAGCTGTAGAACCTGGTTGTGTCGGGGTTGTACCGCCTCAAGGCTCTGGTCGTCGTCCCAAACACTGGTCGAATATTTGGTCGAATCTTCAGTAGACTGTGGACAAAAGGGCATATATGCAAGATAAAAACCACAAGGAAGCGGCAAAAACGAAGTGTCAAGCACTTTTGGGTATATATGTAAATGTATGATTATAGCTCTACCAAGGGGCACATTGTTAATCAGTTTTAAACCAGTTTATCGTAATGTATATTTCTTATATAATCCCAATGTAGTTAGATTTCTAATGCAACGACAGCGTCAGATACAGTTGCGCAGAAGTGCCGAGCGTCCTCAAGATAACTGTAGCCGTAGAGGGACGAGTACTGTGTACGTCTGTAGATCTTAGAGATACATTTGGGACCAGGACACTGACCCTTAGTAACCGGCCCCCACGCTGAACACGGCGTGGGGGCCAAAGGACTGCCAAAATATTTATTTTGCTGCCTGTAATTAGGAGAGAAATACAGAGTAATTTTGTAGAAACGTTATTGATGTAGAAGTTATCATTCCTCTTTTAGTCCATTGCGTTTTTATTAAAAGGTATAAGATAAAAAAGATAGCGAGTTAATGTTTGATGAATAGTCAAGAAATGACTATCGTAACGGATATTTTTTTGTGTTGCTTGTAAGCATGTGATCGTATCGGATTAAATTGGCCATATACATAGCGAGAGAGGATGCGGTCTTGGAATTATCTTTTAACTCCTGAAGGTGTTCAAAGATTTTTCGACTGGTGGATGTAATCTTGACGTTGACCGGCCCTTAACGACCCTGGGTTGTTGTTAAGTCTAAAATCCCAATTAATTGAACGAACGTAGTAGTGGACTGGTTGTTAACACTTGTGACAGACGCGCTGCTTAATGCAGGCACAACACCATACTGTGGATAGGGTCACTTTTGTCCCTTGTGAGTGTACCTTTGAAATATGAATAGTGGGTGAGGATGTTATAGGAGTAGAAGGTGATTGAAAAGGTAACTTGTAGCGTGCAATGAGGCTGTGAATTAAGAGGTAAGTTGGTTTTCATGATGGACCAAACAAAATCTAGCTCTCGCCGTTGATGTTTCGACAGCTGTTGTACTTTAGTAATGGTTTCCCGTTTCATTTCATGGTTATATACAGCATATAGATTACACACACACACACACACACACACACACACACACACACACACACACACAGTCAGGGTCGTAATGATGATCGTATGACCATTTTTCCTGAGATTTCGGTGCATAATAGAACACGATCTCGAATGACAGCAGGTTAAGGTTATCCATTAAGAAGGAAACATTGGCATTGAGACAAAGAGGAACAATAGAACATTCAGATTCTGTAGCGTGCAATTTGAATGAGTTCCCGCACCACCTTTAACTGTTCCAGAAGTGACGTTACATGTGGGTTGGTTGAACTCTTTAAGCACCCCGTCCTGCATCTGGGAGGTATCAAGTGCTCCGCATGGCAAGTATTTCGACCGTGGACAGTTGGAGGCAGCAGGTGGCGATTGTCAGGGTTAGCTACATATGCCATAGTAAATGTATAAGAGACACACAGGTCTTTGGGTTGACAGAAGAGCGTCTGGCTAGCAGGAGGTCTTAATGCCCAACCCCTTGGTTCCTTACGTAATCCCTACCCACAGTACCTTACTGCTTTTGGTTCTTATTATTATTGCTTTAGGAGGAGCAGTAGTCATCCAAGCAGCTATTTAAGACTAGATTCGTCTGATTTCACTCGTAGTCATTTTACAAACTCGTGGGCAAACGCATACGTTTTACTTCGAGTGGGGCATACTAAGTCTTCAAAAAGGATATGCGAAGTAGAGGAGTTGACATGAGCGCCATAGATACGTTCGCGGACTGACTTGACAAATATTTCGCTTCAGGTTACGACTGACGTTATTTTCGCCTCAAACGTTGCATGTCAATTTAAGGTATCTGCTCCTTCTCCTTCTCTTACCACACTAATATGTCAGTCAACGCAAGTAACCTCTTCATTACACCATGATGTGCCGCTCTCTGCTAGCATAGCGATGCCATAACATAAAGCATACCTCCAGGTTCTCGTTGGAGCCAGAGGGAGCATGTGTTCAAGGATGTGTTGAGGAGGAGCCTCCTGTGGGGCAGCTGTGCTGAATTCGGCCATGGTTAACGCTGTTGCTAAGCGAGTAGCTGCTTCCACAGTGACACATGTGACTTGTGGCGACTTCATGAGTACCCGTTGCCTGGTTTACATAATGAAGACAGACAAATCAGATTAGTACACTGTCGCATGGTTGTTTCCCGTTCTTTTACATCTGTTTCAGGGGTGATAGGCGTCGGTTCATTTCCTCAACTGACGCTTTTTCCACCCTTAAAGCAAGGCATTACCCTAACGTAAAAGGTAGTTGGCTTACTGACTGTATCGTTGAAGCCTCGAGGGTCGTCAAGGATGCGACGCGTACTCTAGATCGAGTGGCTGCGCCCGACAACTAGGCATCTTTAAGTAGCTGTAGATTACATGTACATCCAGTTGTTGAACACTGCATCACTGTCACTCTCAGGGGCAAGAATTAATTTAGTTCTCGTTAGGGACAGATACTCAGTACTGCTCCCACACTTGGGGCAGAGGCTGTCCGGGGCCGTGTTTGCTCTGCTTGATTGTTGTCTGCTGCAGAATCTTGAGAGCCTCTGACTCGTACTTCAAGATGTGAGGTACGGCCAAGATCGCTCAGTCCAGATATTCAGGATTTTTATTTCTTTTTTTTTTTACGATGGTGACGTAAGGATTTCATTTTCAAAGACTGATGTAACAAATAGTCGTGCGTGTTCAGGATCCATCCCACCTCTGTAGTGTATAATACACACGTTGTTTGAGGGTTAGAAATGCCTCTTGATTTATGTTACGGCTCGTTAATGACTGAGACGGAAGGTCACAGCTCTCTTGGTGTGGCTCCCACAGCCATCATTATGGAGGGCGTCACCCTCAAGGCTCGGCGACGCTGCTGGTGCTGCTAAGGTGTCGTTTCGTGTCTACTGCTTATATTTTATTCGCCGCTGATACTTGCTGGCTTGTTAGTAGAATTCTTGCTTCGCGTTGCCCTGGTTTCACTGATGTATGTATTAGTTATTTACGTTCAGGATGCCGTCAGTAGACCTGTGCCGTCACAGCGGGAGCTCAAGAGTCAACCCCACCCGTGTTTCGTGAACCCTGAATCCCCAGGCAACAGCTCGAAATCGAGAGGTGAAGCAGACACGAGACCTACTGGTTACGTTGAAGGGAAAGAGTGAAGCACTTTCGGCTGAACTCCGTCGTAGCGTGATTTGATTTTTCGTCATTCTGAGCCGTTTATGAGTGGCTTCAGGGGACGAATAGCGCCACGGATTGTAAGCATGCAAGGGGCAGCCCCGGACTACCGTTCAGCGTCCGTCTTAACATTTCTCCAGCGCTCTGACCTTGGCCCAGGCAGCGGTACGCCCTCCACAACCGCGTCTGACACTCGCATTCTTTCTTGTTTTCTCAAAAATGTCTTTCGCCCACGAGTGATTTAGCTCTTATGGTCGGTGCCCTGTATATACCTTGTTGTATTATGGACCTTAGGGAGTACATGGTATCGGCGAAGACTACTGCAAAATAAAACTTGAGTGGTAATTAACATTGGGAGGTAATAGAGTCCTACTTTGGAATTGAATAATTGGGTGCTTAAACAAGAGGAGGTCTGGTTGTGAATTGATGATGTCGTATCTTGGAATTAAGTAATTGGGTGCTTACACGGGGAAGATGTCTTACACTGTGCAGCCAGCGGTCAGGCACCTGTCATTCACTCGTGTGTGGTTGTGGTAGTTCTGTGGCGGGCGACGCCCCTGGCGGATCCCGGGAGTCCTGCCCACGCGCGCCGACGAGGTTAGGTCCCCACGGTGAACCACGTAAGGGCTGGAGATGATGGCCCCTTTGTCTCGTCCCATACGAACGTACTAAGCTTCACCGTACGTTATCAACATCTCCAGGACACTCCTTCAATGCCAAGGAGCAATAGGTTAACAAACATCGAAGTGGTTATCACAGCTCACCACCCAAGACCTTCAGGACTTCGCAGTCTGTTTAAAAAGGTGAAAAGCGTGTCAACGATGGCCATATGTTTTGTTCCACCCGCGTCGCTATAATAGACGTCACACACAGAACAATAAAGGAGCGTAGGGGCACGCCGCTGGTTGACCCACGCACCAACCTTCCCCCTCCACACGCCCAGGACATCCGCCCATCAAGACAAGGGAGTACCACTTCCTGCCACCTACCCTAACGCCGCCATATGTGCTCGCCCAGCTGCCTCCGTCGTTCCCCCTTCATCCTCTATGATAGATCGTCTGTGAGGTACGCTCGA
Organism: Panulirus ornatus; assembly: GCF_036320965.1. Lineage (NCBI taxonomy): Eukaryota > Metazoa > Arthropoda > Malacostraca > Decapoda > Palinuridae > Panulirus > Panulirus ornatus. The sequence continues at coordinate 19,036,643 of NC_092275.1, forward strand.
TACCACCCCAAGCGCTTCATCCACCCTCACCCTCAAACATTGTAGGGGCTTGGAGGAGGGGAATAGGAGGGAGAATTAAGCAACGAGGGATGAAAATTCAGCGAGAGGGGTAAAAACACCCGATATTGCTAGCTGGTTAATCAAGGAATGTTTCGTATCCTTTTTCGTCCTGTTGATTGGGCGTGTCCGTGTACTTACGCCTCTCGTAGATGAGCTGAATCCCAAATTTACACAGCTGGGCGCTATAGCGTATGGTTACAAAGCCATATGTTACCTCCTGTGTGGACGTGTTTGTTTTTATAGTGTGTTGTGACGACGCAGCAAAGTTTACTCTTCTGTTTAAGGAGTTTTGATTCATGGCACAGGAAGGCCTCGATTATGGTCCCATTCTATTGTGTAGGGAATGTGTCAGGGGCTGACGCTACCCGCGGTGTTGGTGGGTGTTTCTGACACTACCCGCTGTACTGATGGGTGTTGCTGACTCTACCTTGGTTGCTGGCAGTACTCGTGGTACTGGTGGGTGTTGCTGACACTAACCGCGGTTTTTGGGGGTGTTGCTGACACTACCCGCAGTGTTGGTGGGTGTCGCTGACACTAACCGCCGTGTTATTCCCAGATGGTGGCCATTATAGTGATATATATATAGGAATCTTAAATTGATTTTCTAGCTATGCTAATTTGACTGGTATGTATTAACTAATTTCTTAATCAGTAGAGAATCACTAAGCCCATTTGTTGCTAGACCATCTTTAAGGCATCAAAAATTTTGACTTATCCACTTGCCTATTTCTACCGTACAGTTAGAGAGTTCGACATTCTTAGGGCCCCTTGTTTGTAATTACGTATTTGCAGTTACCTTGTTACGAGATCCTCAGGGCCTGGGTTCAGCAGCCCTAAGACTGTGTCACTCACTCTCAGGGCCTAGGGTCAGCAGCCCCTCAAGAGTGTCACACTCTGTCAGGGCCTGGGATTAGCAGTCCTAAGACTATGTCACACACTCTCTCAGGGCCAGGGATCAGCAACCCTAAGTCTGTCATACACTCTCAGGGCCTGGGATCAGCAGCCCTAAGTCTGTCATACACTCTTAGGGCCTAGGGTCAGCAGCCCCAAGACTGTGTCACACACTCTCAGAACCTGGGATCAGCAGTCCTAAGTCTGTCACACTCTCTCAGGGCCTGGGATCAGCAGCCCTAAGTCTGTCATACACTCTCAGGGCCTAGGGTCAGCAGCCCCAAGACTGTGTCACACACTCTCAGAACCTGGGATCAGCAGTCCCAGGACTGTCACTTACTCGGGGATCCGGGACATTGTTTTGTCACAGGCCAGGTCCTGCAGGTCACCGTTTTACTAGTGGTTGATGATAACACAATAGCGGCTGTGACATGTGATAGTGGCATTACATGGTAATGGCTCGCCACACTCCTCTTCCTACTCGTCTTTGAAGAACCGGGCGGAAATCTTCATAAATTACATTTATATTCAGCAGTACCTGCCCTCTTTGTGGCCCCTTATTGTGAAATGGATTTCTTTTATGCTTTTTGGTGGATTATGTCGTGGAGTTTAGAACACATGACAGTAGCGACTGCGTTTTTTCTTTTTTTTTTTTTTTTTTTGACCTCACGGGGTTATATTTTTGTGGTGGGAGGCAGAACAATGTATTAGAAATGGTAAGTTCCTGGCGAAAGAGATGTAACGGTACATAGACAGTTTAGCCAAAGGCGCGAGTGGTGCATTCCCATGAAATTCATCTTTACACATTCGTGTATCACTACTAACTCTACTTACGTCTTGTATCTGCCATCTGTAGCCTACTGATGGTAGAGGAAAGTCCTTGTCGTCCTGTCATCCTTCGAGGAACCATAACTACTTCTGTCGTTTTCTTGATCTGTGGGTCCGTCAGGTGGTGGTCCGCCGGGGTAAGAAGAGGCTCCACTCTAGTCAGTAGTCCAGCTTGGGAAAGGAGGAGGCAGGAGGGAAACTGCTCTTTGGGGGGCTCGAGTCTCTCGTGTTGCTCTGTATCCATGGAGCTTGATCATAGAAAGCCATATACCAGCTTTCTGACTAATGTGTGACAAAAGTGTAAGCGTTGTGTGAATCTTACGTATGAGAGAACTGCACACACCATGGGTGCGTGTTTCACACATGCGAGAGTTGCGTATATTTCACGAAGGATTAGGTCTATATCCACCATGGTTGGGTGTTTCACAAATGCGAGAGATGTGTAAATTTCACGTAGGAGAGCTCGGACTGCTTACACCATAGATGGTACTTCGAGGCGTGTACCATGACTCCTTCTTCACCTAAATCCTTCGTTAACCAACATTCCTTGTGCCCGGATGTTGTTCATCAAGCGTAATGAAAGCGAATCACTGACAAGGCAGGTAATGGAGGGAGAAATTGATTTGTTCCACGGTGTAAGGCAGACAGCAGGAAGTGGCTTTGTACTCAATCATTTTTTTCTTTTTTCTTTTCACTTTCATTGCTTTATTTACCACCGCCCTCAACATTCTGGCCTGGGCAAGACATTACACGTTCTCGACAAATTGACTGTAATCGATGTTGATACAGAGATGGGTGTGTACGGTTGCACTTAGTTACATCACTGAGGTTCGTAAAGCTCGGGTGCAGGAGTTGGACGTCTTCAAATACATCCATGCCAGGGAAGTAGTTACAGAGTTTGTGAAAGGTGGAGGTCGCAAGTCGTTGATAAAGGGTCATTTCATTACACCGTGTGCATATATTTGTCGCCATTAGACATATAGTAATTTGGGCACACTATATGATTATTTTCGACCCTGCCAGATGTATCTGTGCCCCATTTTGCCCCTATCTATTATAGTATAATAGCAGTCTTGTGTATACCACCAGTCATGGTACTTAATGCTGGTAATATCTGGTTTCTCAACATCGGTTAGGTACAGCTAGTTACCCTAGGGCTTCACGTATTACTATTAAAACATTACTTTTCCTTCCCTAAGTTCGAGCTCTCACTCTCGTTCGAGACAGGGCCTCTTTGCCCATTTGTCGACATGACGATCGAATCCAGTGTGAGAGAAAAGAATCAAGTCCTCTGTCTTTAAAGGTTCGGAGGAGGTTCTGTATGTGACTGACAGTGGCATTACATACTGCTTTAAGACACTTGAGAGAGATGAGATCTGCTATAGAATCAGATATGACGATGGCGCAATACGAGTCTTTCATTATCTTTGGATCCACAATGCCTCACTTTATATTGTTGTCGTCCAGTTGTTGAGAGGTGCACTGGTCGCTTCGGTACGCCCACATCCCCTCTCCCGTTATGACTCGCACACAGCACAGTCTGTTCCCCCTTGTAAGGAGTCAGTGTCATAGGTTACTCATAAGGTGTTGAGAATTGCTCCGATCCTCTTTTTGGACGCCTGAAGCCTTGTTTGTGTTAGCTTCGGTGATCTTCCAGGGGGTGATGATTAACGAGGGAAGGGCCTGCAGTTATGAGAGAGTTCGTATCCCAGAGGTTGAGGTATATAGTGTTGAACCATGTTTGGTAATATTTGTGTATTACCTAATAAGAACGTGACTCTGTGTGATGGAAATACGAGGGCTGCTGTGAAGTCTCACGTGACCTGTGGAGCTGGGGGCAAGGGTAGGTCAGTTAAGGCACTTTCTTCCCACGACAGTAATGAGAAATTGAACCCACGTCAGTGATGAAGGGGGAGTGACATTTCGGTTATTACTTTTATTGATCTAATATGTTATACAACAACGTGGGATAAACCTAATTGTATAATGTGACCACAGTTGGTCTTGGGGACGTAATTTTTAAGGGGTCGTGAGAGTTTCGGAGACGGTGTGGTGGAAGACGCCCACTGAGGGCGTTGATCTCATTTCCTCAAGGGCGGCTGTGCCCATGGTAAGGCATGGCCGGGAGGGGCAGCTCTGTTTTGGCTGGATATGACACTTTTTTTGTACAGTCGACATGGATGAATGTTTACTTGTGGTGTTCCTCTGTGAGTTTCTGATATCTTCCACTATCATAAACAGCCTCGAAAGGACCCAGTGATTTGTTGCTGTTTGAATTCCTTTGTATTTTGTTATGGTTAATTTTTTTCCGTCGTAATAGTATTTAGTGGGAAGGATATACACAAATATGAAGGTTTGAACAGTAAGTTTCTGGAACAGAAAGCGATATGAACACATTTCCTGCCTTCCTTACAATGGCGTGAATGGATTCTGCTTCGTTGAGCTGTTGTGTGCTATGGGTGACACTGCTGCCCTACCGCTTCCCACATTGAAGTGGATCACCTAATGGGGCACATTACATAGCTGCCCCAGCCCCCTCCCACGCTGGAGTGAAACACCCCATGGGGCGCATCTCACCGCTGCCCTAACCCCTTTCATGATGGAATGGATCAATTTCTTGATTCATATCACATTGCAGCTCAATCCCGCTGGAGTGCATCACTTGCAGCCCTACCCCATGGGGTACATCACACTGCTGCTCTTATCCCTGGAACACATCACACTGGAGCTCTACCCCGTGGGGCCCGTCACACTGCAGTACCCCTGAGGGTACAGTTCACAGTAATCTCTCCTTCTCTAAGTCTTCGACTCTTCCTACTGTATCAGTAACATTGTACTGTGTTGACTCCATCTCTCATTATATTGGCTACAACCTCTCCTACGCTATGTGCCTCCTTCCTTCCTCCCACACTGTAACTCCTCTCATTCCACGTAGTGACTACACTTCCCTACACATGGTAACTCATCTCTCGCTGGATATTATCTTCCTACACTTTACGTTGTGGTTCCACGCCCCTTGACGTTGGTTGTGTGGCTCACTCTTCCTTTCCACTTATTCTTCTGCCATTTATGGACTCCCTCCCACACAGCGGGTGGTTCCCGCTCCCCTGGTGGTAACCCCCTTCACTCCTTTGGAATTCTCTTCTCCTCCTCCTCCTCATGTGGTGATCCCCTCCGCCTCTTCGTAGCAGTAGTTGTAGTGATTACCCCTCCCTGTGTAACTTTGGAGTTACCCTCCATGTGTCGGTCCCTGTACGCATGGCTGTTCAAACCTTCGCACTAGGGGCACTCTCCTGTAGTAGTAGTAGTAGAAGGAGGAGGAGGAGGAGGAGGGAGGAGGAGGAGGAGAAGCTTTCCCACTACACACACGTTGGTGAATGTAATACTGTAAACATCGATTATACAGAAGGTACGGGGGGGTTCCGGTAAGTCGAGGAAGGTCTTAATGTTGGATGATACTGCGGTGTATTGGGGTTCCCCGGACCCGTGTGTAAGGCGAACGTGAATGTATTTTTGATGGCGATGTCTTATAGCGATTCAGGGCGTGACAGCGGCGACTTTTGTGATGCAAAGTGCCTTGTCAGTAGGTGACGTAATGCGACGGAAGGGGGAGGGTGAGTGTTTGTAGCACCATAATGTCGTGCGAGAGACCATTCCGTTCCCCCTTCCTCCCCAAACAGACAGACAGACAGTGTGATAGATGACAGACAGACAGTGTGATAGATGATAAAGCAACAGCCTCGTCAGTGAAAACCGAGCGGGTGGAAGATATTCATGTTGGGTTTTCACTGTTCTTTTTAAGATCGGAAGCTCCGATGATCAGTTCAGTGATCGTGTGGGAAGAGAGTTAGTAATAGGGAGGACTAAATCTGGACAAGGACACGGCGAAGTAAGTTCGTGGCAGAACATCCTACACATCTGAGAGAGTGATTGAGATTATTCTTATCACTCTGTGTCTTTTAGCTGGTAAATAAAGAACTGGCAAGGGTTGAGTTTATTCAGTGAATATGAATCATACAAATCGAAGCTCTGTGAACCTTGATACTCGATCTGTAACCTGTCAATATGAATCATACAAATCGAAGCTCTATGAACCTTGATACTCGATCTGTAACCTGTCGATATGAATCACACAAATCGAAGCTCTATGAACCTTGATACTCCATCTGTGACCCTTCAATATGAATCACACAAATCGAAGCTCTATGAACCTTGATACTCGATCTATGACTCGTCAATATGAATCATACAAATCGAAGCTCTATGAACCTTGATACTCGATCTGTGTCTCGTCGAATGACAGTTTTGACCACGGTGTGTGACCTGAGGTGTGGTGGTGTTTAAGGGCCGCCTTGTCTCGCCGCATAGTCGGTAACGCCAGGCAGGATTGGGTGGTGTGTCCACTCAAGGGAATCATTGTGGTCGACGATGATCATGCAGCGCGACCCAAACCCCCGATGATTCAAACGACAGGGAACCCTCCCATTGTCTTAACCACTGTTTCCCTTCCTTCCCTTTTGGTTCACAGGCATCCGTTATGTATGTATGAACGGGTGGGGGAAAGGGGGATCATTTAGTACTGTGTATGGGGGTCCACGGGAGATGGACATCTCCTATATTCACCATGAAAGAGACCCCCCCTCCCTCCTCTCTCTCTCTCTCTCTCTCTCTCTCTCTCTCTCTCTCTCTCTCTCTCTCTCGAGTCGGAGACATGCGTCATTCTTCCCTGCGACGGGTGATGTCGGTCACGCTCACCCCATTCTCTCTCTCTCTCTCTCTCTCTCTCTCTCTCTCTCTCTCTCTCTCTCTCTCTCTCTCTCTCTCTCTCTCTCTCTCTCTCTCCCGTTCACTTTCCGTGGGAGTCCGTGGCGATGAATCAACAGGGCAAGGTTCCTGTTTATGAACGGAGTCGGCTCCAGCTTGTTGTGCGTCGGTCGGTATTGCCTCTCTCTCTCTCTCTCTCTCTCTCTCTCTCTCTCTCTCTCTCTCTCTCTCTCTCTCTCTCTCTCTCTCCCTCCCTCGATCCCTCCCTCCCTCCCTCCCTCGATCCCTCCCTCCCTCCTTGGGGGTGTGTTGCGTGGATTGTGTCACTCGCGGTTCTTAAATAGGATGTAGGTTTCCAACTCGAGCTCAGTCATGCGCCATTTTGTCTCAGTATCTGATTTTGAGACGACCCTGAGTTAACAGCAGGTTAATGGCTTCACTCTATAGAGTCTGTCTTTCGTCCCGCACTCCTCTTTGTTATATATACATTCCAATGAGTCCATGGGGAAATGAAGCCCGATAAGTTCCCAAGTGCACTTTCGTGTAGTAATCACATCATCATGGGAGATACAAGAAAAAAATATGTCATATATATATATATATATATATATATATATATATATATATATATATATATATATATATATATATATATTTCCCTGGGGATAGGGGATTAAGAATACTTCCCACGTATTCCCTGCGTGTCGTAGAAGGCGACTAAAAGGGGAGGGAGCGGGGGGCTGGAAATCCTCCCCTCTCGTTTTTTTTTTTAATTTTTCCAAAAGAAGGAACAGAGGGGGCCAGTTGAGGATATTCCAAAAAAGGCCCAGTCCTCTGTTCTTAGCGCTACCTCGCTAACGCGGGAAATGGCGAATAGTTTAAAAGAAATATATATATATATATATACACACACACACACACACACACACACACACACACACACACACACACACACACACTAGAGGTGGGGCCCCATGAGTGTAAAAGTCCCTCTCCATGAAGTACAAATACGTAATTACATATGTGATACTTTAGACATGTGACATATGCGGAGGATGTCTGAAGAATGATTAACCAAGGGGATCTACGTAACAGAAGTTGAGGGAGTAAGTGGGAGAAGGAAGACCAAGAGGGAAACAGAAGGATGAAGTGAATGAGGCTTTCAGGTGCCACGTCCTGAACATTCTAGAGGCGTGCATGGATAAAGCAAAGTGGAGCGATGTGTTATACAGGGGGCAACGTGCTCTCAGTGGGCGAAATTAGGGCATATGAAATGGTCGGGGTAAACTGCGAAAAAAGATTACACCACGAGTGAAAAGTCATCTTTATGCAGGCTGTATCACTGGGAGTGCAGTCTCGTCAAAGAACTTCTCACTCCAAAGGAGTCCCCACTTCCATGCTACTGGAAATGGCGCAGCATCTTATTGCAGGGTCCTCAGGAAAAGGGATGTGCGTAACACAAGGATCTTTCCTAGAAAGAGGTCCTGTGTGTGTGTGTGTGTGTGTGTGTGTGTGTGTGTGTTATCAGACGCCGCCTTCTTGTGGTTACACCGCAAGTTTAAAGTCACCTTCGGCGAGGTTGTATCATCGGAGTTCAATCTCGTCCATGTTCTCACTCCAAAAGAGTCAGTCTTTTCCCTGTTACTGATTGTAGCGCTGGGTTCGTACTGCCGGAGCACGTGAAGAATGGGACCTGACGTTACAGTAATGATAAAGAAATGATAATGATAATAAGATGGTAATGTTGATAATAATTTTAATAATGATAAAATGATAATAGTGATAATGAGAATAGAAATAATAATGATAGTTATAATTCTAATATTGATTATTATTATAATAATGATAATGATAGACATACGTTCGTTTGTTTACTTGCCTGTGGCAACGAAGTGACCAAATGAATTGAGTGACATGGCGAGTGTCAGGCAGGCGGCGTTGGTCGGCCCAGGTAAATAAGGTTACCTGGCGAAGGTTGGCCAGGTGGTGGTCAATGCTCCCTCCCTCTCACCACCCCCCCCCCCCCTCTCCACCTCCTCCCGGAGCCTTAGGCCCCACGCACAGTTGTAACCCCATACCTACACCTCCCCATCCTCTCTACCTGTATTACTAGTGCAGATCCTATACTCTATACCCATACCTCACCCCGAGGCCGCCTGTACCGCCTGCTGCCACACACACACTCCACCTCACCACCTCACCCCACAACCCTGCTACTGCTGCTGCTGCTGCTGCTGCTACTGGTTCCCTGACAGCCGCCCGTTATTACCGCCTTTGGTGATGGTTTGGTATGTTGCTTGTTGGCTGACGGTCAGCGTCGCGTCTGGGAGACTTGAAAACACACTAGTCGATATTAAGAGATCATGTGAGATACCTTTTTGGCGTCTTCCTTTCACTCAAGACCAATGGGGCATTTTTGGAGAAGAGGGGGGCCATGTTAGTCACTTAATAAAAAGATGGTATTAGTCTATTACCTTTTGGGTTATGATGTTTGGTAACGGGTCGTGATGTAGAGCTTTGACCTTTGCATTACTACAGCTACAGGGAAGGTCATGCTGTCAGGTTGTTGTACAAGGTAAATACAGGCGCTTGAGATGTGCTAGATAGAGGGAGGGAGGAAGAAACGGCGGCGAACTTTGGTATGTGTCTTAGGGAATGGAAGTGATGTCGGGCTGTGGCCGCTGAGTCGGAGCTGACCACTCCACTCTAGGCCATCCATGTTCGCCTGGGATCTCTCTCTCTCTCTCTCTCTCTCTCTCTCTCTCTCTCTCTCTCTCTCTCTCTCTCTCTCTCTCTCTCTATCGACGAAATGCAACATCACCAGGACCTCGCGGAAAAGCCACTCATTTTATGCATCATTCACCTGCGATCAACGAAACTGTTACTTGACTGGACTCCCCCCCCCCCTTTCCCCCCTCGCAGGCGTACTTCACCACAGTGTGAGAATGAGGAGTTACGTGCTCCTTTGGAGGAAGAACATGCGACACCCCTTTGCAGTCGTCAGGTTGAAATTCTCGGGAATCACACAAAAACCATCGACATTCTCGAACTGTTCAGGAGATCGACAGGGGAGTAATGCCATCTACTTGAACGGAATGAGTGTCATGTATGCGACGCCTCACTCCTCAATCTTGGAGTCGTGTGGAAGGGCTCCGTCCCTCGAGGCCTGGCGGCAGTTCAACCCAGTGTTGCAGCGGAAGTCATAGACGCCGCAGCAGCGTTACTCGCTCGTTAGTTTGTTCGCCACAAACAGGGCCGTATATCCCCCTAAGTGTTTCCTGGTGGCTGAGTGGAGCCTGTTGCTGCCACAGTGAGTGTCCGGCGTCCACACACACACACACACACACACACACACAGTGCAGTGGTTAGCGTAACCATCCACCAGTCTTACGGTGCCTAGTTCCGAGCACCGGAGAGGGTAGCTCGCCCACGGCCAGCCGAGCTATTCATCCTACCCCTCTGGGGTTGGCTGATAAACGGGCATCTAGTGTAAACTTGGGGGTTTGTGTAATCACCTGTTAGTAATTATCTATTTGTTCAGTACAAGGGAGGGAGTCCTACACACCCTTTTTTAAACTTTTGTTTTTTGTCCAAATCCACAGTTTCAATTACTCTTATGTTATAAATGTGTTTCATTGCATCTTTTCTGACAAGTTTCTTGTTTCACTTCACATCACGGCCTCCGGATGTTCTGTATGTGCATCTATCGAAGAACGCATCACTCTAGACGTCAGACTGGTTTGAAACTACATCGTGATCAGATCACCCTTGACTCTTCTTTTCTTCTGTGGTCGACAAATTTAAGGCATGTGACCATTTCCTACAACCCATGTCTCCAGATTCTGGCCCCATCTTCATTGCCTTCCTCTAAACTTACTCTGTTAGTTCTATGTGCTTTTTTCCCTTATCGGCCCACAGCCAACCCAGCTGTTCATCTACTTACTCTGTCACCTTGGGATCATCTGCAGATATACTCAAATACGAGTCTAATCCTTCTGGTAAGTCATTCACATAGATCAAGAAGACCAGTAGTCCCAGTAGAGTACCCTGCAGCACGCCACTCGCGACCTTCAACCGTTTGGAAAAGGCTCCTTTGGCATGGGTCAGTTGTTCCCTTCCACTAAGATATTCATCCACCATCGAAGGAATCTTTTACCTTATGCCTGCATGGAGATCCAGCCTCTTATGTGGTAGTGTCAAATGCTCTTTGGCAGCCCAGATACTGACGATGATCCACCCTTGCCGTCTCTCTTGTCTAATATGGAGCTCACTTTCTCATGGAAATCCAAGAGGTTCGTCACACATGACCTGGTTTCCTTGAAGCCGTGTTGTTTCACACTTGGGTAGTTTCTCCCATGCAGGAAGTCGCCAATTTGCTCTCTGATTATCTTTTTTTAGCATAGTGCAGACCACACTCGTTAGGGAAACTGGTTTGGTCTTCAGCACATCCTCCCGGTCTCCTTTCGTAAAGACAGGTATGTCGTTTGGTCTCTTCCACTCCCTTAGCAAATCTTACCATTCTCCTGGGATGTCCCGAAGAATATATCAAGCGGTTTGTCGAATGTATCTTCACTCGTCTTCGACACATATGGGGAAATTTCATGAGTACCATGAACTTTGTATGGGTCAAAATCCTTTTAGCATTTTGTTTATATCCTCTCTATACACTTCATTGTTTTTCCAAATATCTTATTTCCCATTATGTGTCACCGGTGTTAGGGCTATAGTGTCTTCTACTCCAAATATACTTTTGCACTTGTCTTCCAGTTCCTTGCACTTGTCTTCCAGTTCCTCTCATATCCCTTATCCTGAATAGCTGCTCTTTAACGGAGAATCTGCTCCTGACCAAGTTTCCTTTTTTCTTTTATTCCTCCATACTCCTTCCTTGCTCTCATATACCTCACAGATATTGGCTGGCTGGAGTGTAGCCTACATCTTCGTCTCAGCACATCACGAAGCTCCTCCGCATTTGGACATCATATATTGAGCCTTTTCCTCCACTCTCTTAACTCTTCGTCTGTATTTAAGACTAAGTGTACCTATGTTCCTTCCTTGTAGATTTTACACAACATTGCACATCAATGCCATAGTTCCTGGCTACTGTACTCCATTTAACTTGATTATGTTATTATAGAAATTGTTAACTTGTCTGTCTGGTGTCCACGACTATGTCTTCTGGGCGAGTCTGGTCCCATCTTATTTCACATCCTCATTCCCTATAAAGTGAGACTCAAGCATTGTATGATCTCTTATTCCAATTGGTGCGTCGTATACAATACTCTCAATTACCATTCTACAATGTGAGAAAATAAGCTCGTAGTCTTGATAGGGTGTGTCTATGAATATAGACTTGGTACATCCACATGGTTAAGAGACGGGACAACACGAGTGTAAAACACTCTCCCCATTGTACGCAAATTGTCATCACATACACGCCCAGCTGCTAGACCGCTAGACAATACGGTGACTCAATAAGACGGAATATGCATCACTGAAACACTAGACTTCAGAGGGAGCGAAAGAGAAAACACTGCGTTTGGTCTGGTGTGTTTTAGATACGTGAGTTAAGCATGAGGTGGGAATTTTTTAATACGTTCTTATGTCATATATACTTGTAACACGGAGGTCGGGTAGATAGTGTGTGTGTGTAATCTTGGCTTCACAGCAGAGGAACGGTTGCTGCAATACACCAGTCACTCATACATCATACACAAGCACTGTGTGATGGGAATGTACGTCCGCTTGAAAACCTACGTTGGGGGAACTGTGTTCGCTTTTAAAAACCTGGTTTGGGAAGATATATCCGCCGAAAAAGCTATACTGGAGGAATGCTTACGCTTAAAATCCTATCATGGGAAAATGTATCCGCTTGAAAATCTATGATGGGGGAAAATAGACCCGCTTAAAAAGCTAAAGTGGGAAAATATGTCCTCCTGAAGACCCATTAATGGGAAAGTATTTCCACTTATATACTAAGGATGGAAACGTTTGTTGACCCGTGGAAGAAGACGAGGCGAAGGAAGTGAGGTTGAAATCGGTGAATGAAGACCGCTTTTGAGGGTGGGAGTGAAGTGTGGGTGTGGTGGTGTGAGGGTGGGGATGAAGTGTAGATAGGGATGAAGTGCGAGTGTGGAGGAGGGTGGGGATGAAGTGTGGGTGTGGAGGGTGGGGATGAAGTGTGGATGTGGAGGGTGGGGATGAAGTGTGGATGTGGAGGGTGGGGATGAAGTGTGGATGTGGAGGGTGGGGATGAAGTGTGGGTGTGGAGGGTGGGGATGAAGTGTGGATGTGGAGGGTGGGGATGAAGTGTGGGGTGTGGAGGGTGGGGATGAAGTGTGGGTGTGGAGGGTGGGGATGAAGTGCGGGTTTGGAGGGTGGGGATGAAGTGTGGGTGTGGAGGGTGGGGGATGAAGTGTGGGTGTGGAGGGTGGGGGATGAAGTGTGGGTGTGGAGGGTAGGGGAGGAAGTGTGTGGGGTGTGCTAGTGTGAGGGTGTTGTAATCTGGGTGTAGTGATGGTGGTGGTAAGGAGGCCTGGGAAAAGGCTCATCCTGGGGGATTAAAAGTAATGACAGGAACTGGGGTTACCCCTGTTGTGGTGGTGCACCGCCGGGGGCCAGGTCAGGTGATGAGGCGCCACCCGCTCCTCACCCCGCCAACCCCCCAGCAGGTAGTGGCCAGTGTCCCGAGGTACTGTTGTCTGTTGTAGGTGGCCAGAGTACCGTTGTCCGGGTACTGTTGCTGGAGGGTAGTGAGGTCCAGGTACTGTTGTCTGTTGCTGGAGGGTAGTGAAGTCCAGGTACTGTTGTCTGTTGCTGGAGGGTAGTGAGGTCCAGGTACTGTTGTCTGTTGCTGGAGGGTAGTGAGGTCCAGGTACTGTTGTCTGTTGCTGGAGGGTAGTGAAGTCCAGGTACTGTTGTCTGTTGCTGGAGGGTAGTGAAGTCCAGGTACTGTTGTCTGTTGCTGGAGGGTTGTGAAGTCCATATACTGTTGTCTGTTGCTGGAGGGTAGTGAAGTCCAGGTACTGTTGTCTGTTGCTGGAGGGTAGTGAGGTCCAGGTACTGTCCTCTGTTGCTGGAATGTAGTGAGGTCTATCTACTGTTGTCTCTGTTGACTCTGTTTAAATTAAGAGTACTTTTTTCCGACAATATTTTCAGGACTCTCGTAACCATGACGTAACTCATCACGACCATATTGGAGTAATGGTGTCTGGTTCTGTCACTCGGTTATTTGGTAATTAGATCTGCGGTTGCTAACCAAGCAGCACCCAGAAGACCACATTGACCCACACGCAGCGCCCAACAGACCACCACGTCCCACACAAAGCACACGACCGGGCCACCACGTCACACACGCAGCGCTCATTGGGCCACCATGTCCAACACGCAGCGCCCGACGGACCGCCATGTCCCACACGCAGCACCCGACGGGCCACCATGTCCCACACACAGTGCCCGACGGGCCACCATGTCCAACACGCAGCGCTCAACAGGCCACCACATTCCACACAGGCCATCATTTTCCATCTCAGACAGCACCCAACAGGCCGCCATGTCCCACACGCTGCGCTCGATAGGCCACCACACTTACAGCACCTTATAGACCACCACACACACACACACACACACACACACACACACACACACACACACACACACACACACACAGCACTCAACAGGCCACAACGTCCCTCAGAGGTTGTGTAAACTTAAGGAACTCAAGGACTGGCCAAATCTGTATATTTTTCCCCATTCCACAAACATACTATAAAACATTTTCGTGTTTTGCCAAACTCCTACAGTCAGTCTTCTTTCAAGACGAAGGCCCCCATGTTATTTAAAGAAAAGTCTTTTTTTTTTCCTTTTTTTATGCCTCCATCGGGCCTGACGTTGATCATTGCATTCAAGAATCCAGAAGCGATAAATTCGAAAATGGTCGTGTGATTACCAATTTCGAGTGTATCTTAATGGGGAAGAATGTCAAGTGGGTACTTTTAAGATATTATATGTTCGTTGATTATATTGGCTTCTCTGACGTATGATGTTCCCTGACCGTGACTTATACCGTGGTTACATAGGGCTGGTTGATAAGGGTCGTGTTGTGAGTACATCTGCGGCGGACGTGGTGAGTTTGAGGGGGAGGTGCGGTGCTCGGTCGTGGTGCAGTGTGGTCGAGTCAGCTCATCAGTAGCAGCCTTGACTGACGCCTTCATCCTACACTCACGCTGGCACACATCATCTACCGACTTATTATCATCAACTCCCGTTGCGTGAAGATAGACTTAAGACACACACACACACACACACACACACACACACACACACACACACACACACACACACTCAGGTCAGTCATACTCATACTCAGGCCATGTGCAGTTTGCTGAGGCGAAACGTGAGCATCCATGCTTATGTGCTTGTCCACATTAACAGTTTCTCTGACCTCTGTGTGTTACGTAGGCTGTTGGCTCATTAACGCTCATCTAGCTTGAGTAAACGCAACGAGAAGTGAAGGTAGCAGTTAGCGAGGTAGCGCCAGGAACTGGCGAAGGATGGCATCGTTTGCTCACGCCCACTCTCAAGGTGGTGTGTATAATGTACAGAAACCAGAGTGCTGCCCTCCTCCCACAGTCAAGCCACACAGACCCTTCCCCGGTTACTCCTGACCACTGCATGGGTGGGTCTAGGTTCAGCACTTGCTCCTTCTAAATAACGAATCGCTCCATTTCGCTTAATCCCACGCATGCCTCTCCTCCTCCTGAAATATTTCTTCGGCTCCGGTAACTTGGAAGCCTTTCTCTCTCACTCCATCTCTTCTGTCTCTCCCACCCTGTTGGTCCCTCCATGTCTGATACATATATCCTCCTAGTCTCTCTTCGCTCATCCTCCCATATTTTCATACCATTTCAACACACCTGATCCTCTGTCTCTGTCTGTCATCCTCCGCTAGCTACCACGCATCTCACACTGTCATTCCTTACATGAATCAGCCATCCGTCTCACATCATATATTTGTCCTCAGGCATTTCCTTTCCAGCATGTCCACCTTCCTCCGCTCTTTTGCGTTCATGGCCCATGATTCGCGCCCATACAACACCGTCGGGACTCGTATGCCATCGAGCATACCCGTCATTGCCCTCACAGACAGTGCCCTCTTCTTCCACACATTCTTCAGTGCACCTAAGACGTGTGCGTCCTCCATGTAGTGCGAAGGGAATTGTTTCTACTTGTGCTTATCTGACTGAACTCGTCAACGTACTGTGATGTCTCTTCAGTTCCCATAGTCCCCTATGCTGCTACACCCACTCCTAGGTATCTAAATCCTTCCAGCTCCTCCCTCCCCTTCCTCCCCACACAGATTCGCTCTCAAACCAACCAGCCAGCCAACCTCGCCCCTCAGGAGCTAAACCTTATCACCTTACTTTTCATAACACTGACTTTCAACGCTCTCCCTTCACACCTTATGCCAGACTCGGTCACCAGCTCCTGCGTCTGCCACCTGTTAATTTTAACGCCCGTTGACTTGACCCCTCAGACGTAAACGGTGGAAGAAAAAATAAGAAAATAATCATGAATCTCAGGGAGTTTTGGCTTGTATCAACAGGCACTAATGGAGCAAGGGGGAAAAAATAGAACACGATCAACACGGGGGAAAAAGTTGTTCTGTTTACATTGAAAACCTCGGCCGACCCTGGCCTCAGCCCCACAGCCGGGTGGCTTACGTCATGTGCCCAGGATAGAGTCGTCGTAGAGAGAGAGAGAGAGAGAGAGAGAGAGAGAGAGAGAGAGAGAGAGAGAGAGAGAGAGAGAGAGAGAGAGACTCGTTTTAATGATCTTCCGACGAGACCATTTTGCTCATATTCATTCCGTTCATTGTGCGCACGCACGCACGTGTGTGTGTGTGTGTGTGTGTGTGTGTGTGTGTGTGTGTGTGTGTGTGTGTGTTAAATTACTAAATGTGTTACGAGGAGAGAGTTTTATACTCCTGTCGCCCCATCTCTTAACCTTGTATGTATGGACCATGTCTTTACTCCTATGTGTATACACACACTCACACACCCCAGCTTAGGCCAGGTATCCATTTATCGACCAGCCCCTAGGGGAGGATGTACAGCAGGGATTGGCTGTGGGCCCGACTGCTGTTTCCCGTAGAGGCGCTGGAGATGCCTTAAAAACGTCATTCTTTAAGATAAAATCATATAGTTCCAAATTATTCTGAGAAACCAGATGCATCTTAGCAGAAATGTAAACTTCTTCCTCAAGTACGATCAGATAACGTAAAGTAAACCAGATCTAGAACGGTTTACACATTAGACATGTTCACAATACATCGTGCACTAGGTAGAATTGTCATCGTTCATTAATTGAGACCGACAATGTATCGTTCAGATAGTAATGAGTGAGATGGGAGGTTGAGGGAATACCTCGAGCGTTACGTTAGTAAATAGAAACAAACCGATACACTACGAAAATAGACAAGAAAATATCTGACTCTCTCTTAGCCTTTTCTTTAATCAGGATTCCTACACACACACACACACACACACACACACACATATATATATATATATATATATATATATATATATATATATATATATATATATATATATATATATATATATATATATATATATATATATATATTCCTTTGAGTCCACGGGGAAAAGGAAACACGAAAAGTTCCAAAGTGCACTTTCGTGTAATAATCACATCATCACGAAAGTGCACTTGGGAACTTTTCGTGTTTCATTTTCCCCGTGGACTCAAAGGAATATCTTGATCACGCGCAAAACTGTAATCCTTTCCAATATATACATATATATATATATATATATATATATATATATATATATATATATATATATATATATATATATATATATATATATATATATTTATACACACACAGACACACACGCCACCTTGAGCGGGCACAGCAACTATGAAATCGTGTCAGACTTAGACCGTAACAGTGTTGTAACAATAGTGGCATGAGTTGGCAATGCTACTTGCACGTCCTCACGTCTGTCCCCAGTGAGTCACGGACCAAAAGCTTAACCTCTGACGGCAGATAGAGAATGTGTGCCTTGGAAAACATCGGTCCTTTAAAAAAAGAAAAACCTCAGATGCTTTAGGTAACACCAGTGAAGAAAAAGCCTATAGAAAGCACTGGTCCTTTAAGAAAAAAAAAAGAAAAACGTCGATCCTTTAAAAACGCTGATGCTTTAGAAAACACGGGTCCTTTAAAAAAAGCGCCGATGCTTTAGGTAACACCAATCTGTCAAAGAAAAAAATAGAGTCAGTAGAAAACACCGATCCTTTAGAAAACACCGATACCTTAGAAAACACCGATTCTTTAGAAAACACCGATCCTTTAGAAAACACCAATCCTTTAGAAAACACCAATCTTTTAGAAAATGTTCAAAGTAATGGCATGAAAAAAAAATATAGTCTGTGTTTCTTCTTTCTAGCGGAGAATAGTTTTATGGCTCATTGTAAAACAGATGACGTTTCATATCTGTCAGATTTGGGAGCGGGAAGTGAAGTTCTTTTGTCAAGATTCATAATTCGCGTCAGAAATTTGGACTGAGGCGAGATTACACTTGGAAATATAGTGCGTATACATAACAACATATTCAAGAGTATGAGATGAACAGCGTTTGGTATGTGTCTGTCTGCACTCGCCATCAGGAGGGATGACAGTGCCAAACTTGATCCACTTCTTTAAAAGATAAAGTTTTAGAGGATTTTTTTCCCCTTTTTACGTTTTTGGATTATATTTTGATATTTTGAGTGGGGGGAGGTCGGTAGGTGCGGTATAGATTAGATGCGACAGTGGCAAACGTGGCATAGATAAGACCTGCTGGTGGTGGCAGGTATGTTATGCTTAAAACTTGGCAGTGGCAGGTGTGTCATAGCTAAGGCCTTGCAGTGGTATGTGTGGTACAGAGAACGTTAGCCCTCCAGTGGCAATCGTGGCATAGATAAGACCTAGTAGTGGCAGATTTAAGGCCTGGTAGTGGCTTATTAGTGGGAAGTGTGGCATAGTGTAGACCAGTCAGTGACAAGAGAGACGAGGGTAATTCCTGCTAGCGGCAGATGCTACACAGTCAAGCCTTGAAAGTAGCTGGTGCGACATGATTAAGACCTGGTAATGGCAGATGCGACACTGTCAAGCCCTGAAAGTGGCTGGTGCGACATGATTAAGACCTGGTAGTGGCTCGTGCGACATGATTAAGACCTGGTAGTGGCTCGTGCGACATGATTAAGTCCTGGTAGTGGCAGATGCGACACTGCCAAACCCTGAAAGTAGCTGGTGCGACATGCTTAAGACCTGGTAGTGGCAGATGCGACACTGCCAAGCCCTGTAAGTGGCAGGTGCGACATGATTAAGACCTGGTAGTGGCTCATGCGACATGATTAAGACCTGTTAGTGGCAATGCGTCATAAGACCTGGTAGTGGCAGATGCGACACTGTCAAGCCCTGAGAGTGGCAGGTGCGACATAATTAAGACGTGGCAGTGGCCGATACGACACAGTTAAGCTCTGAAAGTGGCATGTGCGATATAATTAAGACCTGACAGTGGCAGGTGCGACGTAATTAAAACCGGGCCGTCGCTGATTTCCACAGGTTCTCAAAGCCTTTGGGGATGTCGGCTTCTCCTCAGAGCAGGCCTGTTTGGGTGAGCATTTACCAGAACCAGTTTTTTCCTTTTTATTGTGTCTTATTTTTTGGGAAAATGTCCCATGTTTGGCTGATGTATGTATAAGGAGGGTGTTGAACCCTGTTATGTCCGAGTGCTTCAACTCTTGCATGTGTTTCCCAAGATTCCTTGCATACCGAAAGACTGTTCTTAGGATTCGCCTTCTTCGGTACCTTAGGTTTCGAAGATTCGCCATACCCCTGTGTCTTTGAAAAAAAAAGAAAATCTCTGTTATTCATTTACGTAAGGATTGCCCTCTCGTTGATCCAAATGATCAAAGTAGGAATACACCAGCTCCAAGTGATGTTCTTGCCACTTGGAGTGAATTGGTTGGCTCTAGTTCATGTCTGCAGTGTACACGTACGTAATTGGAAGGTATGGACTACAGCCAAAATCTATTTCTTGTGCCGAGAGCATCATTACCACCTGTGCTTATCTGCGCGTGATGCTAGCCATCCCTTCCTTATTGTGGCTATTTGAATAGCGTCCCCCGCACTTACAGGCTGCAGTTAGTGTTGCTCCCCCTGATAAGGAGGATGCTGTCTGCAGGGCGTTGCATATGCAGTGTCTTTTTCTTCTTTTTTTTTAAGTAACTGTCATTTACTGCTCGCTATGTCAAGTTCTTATATAAAGATGTAGTAGTTTCTTTAAAGGCGCTATATAGAGGACTGCATCTTATGATGTCTGAGCCACAATTATGATTATTTCGTATCATGTTCATGAATAGATCCTCTTTTTTTTTTTTTTTTTTTTTTTTTGCTTAAGTTAGGGGTCAGTCCAATACCAACCGTTGTGGTGATTTAGTTTTTTTTTTTAAGCTTTTCATAGAGAACGGGGCAAAAAGTATTTTCCGTGTTGTTTGGTTACCTTAGACTTGATTGAGGGCGTTCAGTCAAGGTGATAGCTATTGATATATTTAAGTGCGTGTGGGAGGTGCGTCGAGTGTGTGGATAACTTCACATCCAGGAGAGAGAAGGACAGACATAGGGAGAAAGTGTCGAAGCCTTTGAGAGAGAGGTTTAATTGACTCACTGTCTTGTTATCTGACGAGTTTTGACTCTACTGAGATACTGGCAGATATGGGGATACTACTATTTGACGAGCCACAGAATAGAATCATACGTGTGTGGAAGCTCTTTTGTCGACGCCGGGACGAAGTAAGAATATCAGATTCCGTCCTTTGCTGTTGGGGTTATTGTCAGGCCCCAGTGTGATGACGGACGAGTCGAGACAGCTGGGACACGGGCTATCACACTGAGGATCGCCGGGCCTTCCCCGAAGGGTTCGCTTGGCCTTACCACACCACCTCCCTCCCTCCTCTTCCTCCCCACCACCAACCAGAGGGGACTGCATAACTCCCTCCTCCTTACCGCTTGCCTGAGGGGAAGCGCATAACCCGACCCGCTCCTTCCCTCCCTCCATCATTCCTCCTCCTCCGTCTTCGGGATAATTATATAGAACTATTATCTTACCTTTTAAATTGCCCTGGTTCGCCCAGGGACATTTCTTATCTATAATGTTCATCGTTTCGCCCCACCTGTGGGTATAGAAGTGACAGGACTTTGATTTCTTCAGTTCATATCCCTTTCGTATGCTCTCAATTCCCTCAAAGAATTTGTTTCGAGGTGAGGGAATGGAAGGGTGTGGTGCTAACATCATACGGTAGACGGTTGACGTGTGGCAAACTATTTGCTGTCTAATTCGATAATCTTAAATGGGCTTCGCTTAGTGTAGACTCTCCCAATGGTTATGGCGTTAACTGGATTCGACCTGTGTGTGGCAAGGGTAAGCGGATGATTCCATGGCGGGGGCGAAGTTAAGCGAACCGCTGTGTGACGGGGCGAGGGTAAGCGAACCGTTCTGTGACAGGGCGAGGATACGCGTATCGCTATATGACGGGGGCAAGTGTAAGCGAACTTTTGTGAGACGGAGGCGAGGGTAAGCGAACGGTTTTGTGACGGGGCGAGGATAAGCGGATCGCTTTGTGACGGGGGCATGTGTAAGCGAACCTTTGTGAGACGGAGGCAAGGGTAAGCGAACCGTTGTGTGACGGAGGCGAGGGTAAGCGAACCGTTGTGTGACGGAGGCAGGTGTAAGCGAACCACTGTGTGACGCAGGCGAAGGTTTGATAATCTTACAGTGCCCTCAGTCAGGTTGGACGACAGCCTGGGTGGCGCTGAGTGATCCAGGTGACACACACACACACACACACACACACACACACACACACACACACACACACACACACACCTCTACAGCTCTTACTTTCTGTTGAATTACTTAAGGTAAGGTGGCAGACTCGAGAAAGATACTCGAGAAACAGGTGTCTGAATTCGAGAGGGGGTGTGAAGACTACATTTCCCTGCTACAAGAGGTGATGCAACATTGGGCTTCAGTAAGCCTTAGAAGGTCCTTGGTCACACCAGGACTTCTTCATTGCTATTGATCCTGGCGTAATTATAAGTAGGATATATATATATATATATATATATATATATATATATATATATATATATATATATATATATATATATATATATATATATATATAGACGTTTCGTATATCACTCATCTGTACTGTATATCTTTGATGCTCAGGAGCTGTGTTGTAAGTTAACACATTTCATCATTGTTATTGTATCTAAGCAGGTGTGTGTCATATGTGCTATTTGTGTCATTCGTCACTGATGTACACAGACTGTGTGTTGTCTCTTATTACAATCTTACGCAAGTGTCTTGAGTGCGTGGTGTCTGCTGTGTGTGGCACGCCAGTGTCTTGAGTGTGTGTTGGCTGGTGCTGTGTGTGTCACGCTAGTGTCTTGAGTACGTGGTGTCTGCTGTCTGTGTCACGCCAGTGTCTTGAGCGTGTGTTGTCTGCTGCTGTCTTTATCACGCTAGTGTCTTGATTGTGTGTTGTCTGCTGTGTGTGTCATGCTAGTGTCTTGATTGTGTGTTGTCTGCTGTGTGTGTCATGCTAGTGTCTTGATTGTGTGTTGTCTGCTGTTGTGTGTGTCACGCTAGTGTCTTGACTGTGTGTCGTCTGCTGTGTGTGTCATCAGTGATGTGGCTGATCGTGTCCTCAGTGATTAACTTTATGTAATTCTGTCCACAGTGGTGAAAGTAGCCGTGAGCGCCGGTGCTCGTGGCAGCCGCAGGGCAGCAGCGCCTCAAGTGGCACTCCGGAGTCCGCCAGTGAGGCTAGTGCTGCGGCGCCTGAGGGCACGAGCCCCTCGCCTTCCCTGAGTGGGTCCAGGGCGTCGCAAGGGACGGTGGAGTTGAGCTTCCCGAGAAACACCGGTGCCAGGTCGTCTCGGCGGTCACCCTTGCCACGGTACCCGTCGGCGGAGAGCCTCACCTCCTTCGCCGAGTCCCTAGTCAGCCCGGGGGGCGCCTCCTCCTCCTCCTCCTCGCTGGTGCCGGCCAAGAGCACGCCCCTGCTGCACCAGGATGCTTCCCAAGCCCAGGGTTTCTCAGCCAAGCGGCCAAGCGTGAGCGCCGCCCTGCATGCCTCCAGGTAACACCAGTCTCTCCTTGGGATGTTTGTGTAACACGCAGGCAATCAGGCCCCTCCTCACGCTCTCGTAACCGCGGCTGGTGAATGTTGCCCCTGTGCTTGCTCGTCTCTTTGTTCGTGCCTTGGAGCTATGAGAGTATCTTAGAAACAAGCATTGTTACAGTCCATCTCAAAGGAAGAGGACTTCTAATCTTTCTAACTGCTGTCTTAGCGCTTTGATTGGTAATCTGAAAAGGCTTTGAATTTCTCCTTAACTCTTATTTCTTTAAGGATCTTGAATCTCTTAGTCTTATCAGATAATAGGTTTTTTTTTTTTTTTTTTTTTTTTTTTTTAGAAGAGTTCCTGTAGTGATAACCTTCATGTTACTCATGTTTGTTCATCTTCTGTGACAGACTCTCCATAGTCCCTTATCGTCGCCCAAGATACGAAAATTTTTGACATTGTGGCGTTTCTTTTATTTGGGTTTCTTAGCAGGAGGGGGGAAAGTGGGGGAGTAGATTGAACTGGGAAGGTAAAGTGGAGGAACAGATGATAAATGTAGAGTGGGAGTGGTTTGTTAGAGGCGCGTTTTCTGTTCTGTGTTTATTACACTTCAGCATTTGGGGGAAGGCAGGTGTACTGATGCTCGTCGGTTGAGTAAAAAGGATTTTAGCCAAGTTAGGGCTAAGAATTGTACTCGGTCCATTTTCGTTATTGAGTCTGGATCAACCTCTCTCTTTTTTTCTTTTTTTTTTCGTCCAAGTCGTGTTCCTCAGGATTCTATCCTGTCTTGTACCGTCTTCTTCTCTTTTGAACTCGTGACCATTTTTTCATCTCGACAGTTAGCCCAGATCACTAGTACACTGGTGACTCAGCTCTGCATTCTTCCCCCCCTCAAAGGTCTGCTCTTGTACGTCTATAGCTTTTCTGAAGCCGTTTAAGCCATCTCGTACAGCTGTAGGAATGAACACCGCATCATCGTCTAGGATACTTCGATACACAGGAGTCTGGAGAGGAGCTTATTCCTAAGAACGTTCTTGTAAGCCCTCGGGGCATCGTCTGGCGTGGTAGCTAAGCCCAGAAGCACTCTTGACCTCATCGCGTGGTGACCATGGGCTCCCGCCTGCGGCAGAAAGTTGTGTTGTGTATCTCTTCTTTCTTTTTTGACCTTCCCTCTGAAGAACACGGAGACGATAGCCCATCTTTTGTTGAGGATTTTGTGGCGAACCTGACAGTCACGGTCTGGAACATCGCCAGAGTCAACATCTTCATCGACACCGTGGGATAACGTCCATTCGGGCAGGGGTAGACATACTATCACGCATGCTGCGTCACATCACGTTGCACTTACGACCATCTGGTCCCGGAGTATCCATCCCAGCAGACCACAACAACTCTGGATACAACCTGTCGAGGCAAGTGGAGGGAGCGAGCGAGCGATCCCTTCGGCCCAGAGTGCACTAGTTAGCTAGCAGTACCAACACAGGGTCCTGATTTATGATCATCAAGTACATTCTTTCAGCACTCGTTGTTATGCAATTGAGGCTGAAAGATCGAGTCTTGCTAGCTTCGGGTTCAGCTCATTTTCGTGTGTAATCCTCTTTTTGCGCAGGTGCTTCCAGTATGAGCCTGGAGTGCGCAGTACAGGAGCCGCTGGTAGGACAACAACACCTTAATGATACTGCGGTTTATCCTTGACCTTTTTCTCGTCAGTACCAAATGGAGATTGAAGCCAGTGGTATTCCCCTGACGAGAAGCTTCAATGAGCATGATGCGGCTTTGGAAACGGGAATCAATGAATTCTAATGGTGGTGACCTTAGTCATTTATAAGGGTTCTTCGGGCTGAACTTCAGTCTGTAGTGTAACATTGCTTCGATGTGCATCCAGACTGGTATCTGTGAGCCACACTGGCGCTGAGATTTTCACCGAGACAACATTTCTGGTTATGGTTTTATGTGATGGCCTTCTTGATCGTTCACTCGACTTCCAGGGACTGTACTTGGGGTGTCTTACAGCACGTACGAGTACCGTATGAAGACACATTTCGTCCAATGTACTTTTGTGGACCTGTGTTCTTACCTCAGCACCACACTGTAGAGCTAAGGTATAGAATGGTCATGGCAACTGTCAGCGACGCATGTGTATCGTTACACATATCAAGTTCCGCTTGCTGGTGAAGGATGCAATAGCACCAACCGTGCCAAATTACTCCCTCAGATGCCAGGCCTTGCATTAGAGGGTGAGGTGGAAGGCATCCAAGTGTCTCGTCCTCTATACATTTATAGAGCGATCGTGTTTCAGATGCCTCTTACCTATGACCCCACTCTCAGTCCTTTGCATGCCGGCTTCAGATGTGATATTTTTAACTGTGTCTGACAGATATACGTCGTTTATGATTGACAGATGTGTGTGTGGTAACGTTTTGAAGCTTCCGTGATTCTAAGATTAGAGGGTTCTTCCATCACGCTCTAGCATTACCTGATAGCAGGAGAACATTTCGTTATATTTTTTTGTGATGTCGGTCCTCTGTCCGTTACATGTTTACGGTTCCTTCGGTGTTATAGCATTGCTCATGTGGCATCTCATTATCCACAGATTTGGGAGTGTAGTCACTGTATATTTTGCACAATTCTCAAAGACACTTCACGTTTATCACGCATCCAAAGACAGCTGTTTTCTTACGTTTCGAAATATACATTTATTTTCAGAATATGGAAAACTTCGTCTCCCCCATCAAGTGCAGTTTTATCACCAGTTATTTGCAATTAGAAGAGTTTTTCGTACAGAAATATGTAAATATAACTAAATTGGATCATTTTTGCGCCCATGTTTAGCGTGTCGGTATTCGGCAACCTGGACGCGTTTGCGCAATATAACACCAGAGGCCTTGGGTCACTTCTGGTTGGCTGCAGATGCGCTTGGTAACTGACCACTAAAATCGTCAATAAACCACTTTTGGTCATCTGACTGATAATTGCTAGTGATCTGACTTTATGGATTCCAATTAGGTTTTTTCACGTATCAGTAGCCAATTCGTTAACAAATTACATTCTGTTTGATGTTATCCTTATTTGTAGTCATGTAAGTCATGTATCCATTGCTGAATATACCAAATATTGTACAACGAGTTAAGTTTACTGCAGTCGTATAATTGATAGTATAAGACTGAAATAATGATCCATTGTGGAAGGATTTGCCGGATCAAGAACAGTGTGATCTACAGTGCAGATGCCTCAGGAGATATATAGGAAATATATGCATTATATACATTGATTACACTTCCATTGTCGGTGTATCGTAATGGTCACTCACTGTTGTTTGTGCTTTTGTGACCTTGTACTGCCACCGTGCGCTCAGCAGCTCAAGGACGACTCTCCTGCGGATATAAAGGTAATCGTTCTTGAGAGCTGTGAATCACAAGGTTCGAGACCATTTCTGTAACCTTTGCGTCGTGCGAGGCTATCCGTCTCCAGCAGGTCCAGGCTTGCGAAGCTGTACGTTCCGTCAAGGGCCATTCTCACAGCGTCACTCTCTCCTGTCGAGGCCAACCTCACCGTTCTTCGCTCTGCACCAGGGTTCAGCATACGCCGACCTCGCATACCACGCGATGGCGTTCCACTTCGAACCCTGATATCAACACCCTCTGGACGACATGGTATTCCAGATAACCTAAGATTGCACTTCCGTTCCATTTGGATATCGTCGTAGATAACAACGTCGGAACGGAATGCAACCAAGTCTTAGTTTCCTCAAGGAATCTCTCCACTCGACGAAAGGTCATTGTCCAGCTTCTCCGAGTGCTCCTCTCCTCTCCTCTCCTACAGAGGAGGGTAGTTGAGGGAGGGAGGAGGCTTCCCTCACCCTCCTCCCTCCCGAGCCTCAGTCCAGGGCTCCCGTAGGTGTGCGGTCAGGCGCAGATGACAGAGACGTGACAGGTGACAAGCTTGCACATTCCGGTATGGGTGTTGCTCCATGACCGCCCGCTCATGCCAGGGTGACTTTGAATTGTGGACGCCAAGACGTCCCTGTTGGCTCCAGAGGGAACGGGCGACTGTCATGGTGGGTTGAGTGGTTGGTTTTGAGCAGTTCTGTAAAGCGCTAGAATCTTGTGGATTATTCGCTGCTTTTTAGCATGAAAGAAAGATAACTTAAAGGCTTCAGATTATTTACATAGAATTATATAAATTGGGTTCCGATACGAGATTATAATAGACTTAAAACTATTTCCCCGGAATTATATTATTTGGCCTCTTGTAGAATGTATCTAAAAATCTAAAACACTTTACATAGAATTATGTATTTTGGCTCCCTGTACAAGATATCTAAAAACCTTAAAACCATTTACAGATAATTATTTTTTTTGGCTTCCGAACAAGATATCTAATGAATTCAAACAATGTACAGATAATAACATATTCTGGCTTTCTGCACAAGATATCAGAAAACTTAAAAACCATTTAAAGGGAAGCATTTTAACAACTATAGTCCTATTCTGTCCTCATAGCCGTTGGAAAACTGGTCATCGCCATGTCCTTTCGTTCTCCTGAGTGCAAACATGATTACTGAAAGAAAACGGACAAAAAAGAATACTTCAGCTGGATCGCTTATAAGGGATTACAAAGCTAAAGATTATGGAGGTTTAGGCTGCCAGGTACAGTATATATCAGCAATGCAAAGATTTTGATTCTAGATTGCAGTCCAAACGAGACGATTTACTGTACTTGATTTCTCTTGTTTGTGAAGTAAGGTGTTGAATACCCCAAGGGTTGCTGTCATTGGATCCCACCCAGTATGGCTGAATATTCGATTCGATTCGTGGAAACTGAATCATTATATTCAGGTCTACAAAGCTTATCATTTCTCTAGTTCTTAGGATTGTGTCTGTGTAATGACAGTGCTTTCCCCGAAAGACATGTATGAAATATCTTTCTTTCCTTCTCGTGTGTGTGTGTGGGTGTGTGTGCAGTTTTCCTCATGTGTATGTCTTTGTTGATTCAAATCTGCTTCTCTAATTACTGGCCATTAAGCTCACTCAGAGGTCATTCATGCTTAGCTTAGGAATGTTTTCCTGCTGGCAATTCTGACCGAATTGTTTTTTTCACGCCACTTTTTCAAGCACTTCGACGTTCTCTCATGTGTTGGTGGGAGTTGCACCTGCGTTGGATGACAGAGAGTTCGCTTAATGGCTGGAGACTCCTGGCTCCAAATTACAACCGTGGGCTCAAGTCCCGAGTGCTGAAACGCAGTCTTAAGAAAATGCGTCTTGAAAAGACATCAGTATTCATGAGGCTTTTGTAACTCGAGACTTTTCTACTTCTCTTTCCTTCTTCAGTAAAGGCATTGGCCATGGCTCAGCCACAGTCCAGATGCAGACACTGAGGCCTGATGTAACTGCAGAGAGAGAGAGAAAACACGAAAGTGACGGACACCCATTATATGCTTGAGAGATAGTGTGAAGCTTATCTATGTATGTCCACCTATTTTTCTTTCAACCCCCTCCCCCCTCTCTCTCTCTCTCTCTCTCTCTCTCTCTCTCTCTCTCTCTCTCTCTCTCTCTCTCTCTCTGGTATTTACGATCCCCTCCTGTCTCTGATTTTCTCCAGTTTCAAGATTTCTTCCTTCGTCTTGCCTCTTCTTCCTTTCTTGGGAATGCTACGGAAGGACCGTGATCCCTGACATATATGAATATATATATATATATATATATATATATATATATATATATATATATATATGTGTGTGTGTGTATATATATGTGTGTGTGTGTGTGTGTGTGTGTATGTATATATATATAAGCTCTGCTGCGTCTCCTTACTTTACAGTAATATTTTCCCTTGTTATTTCCTATTTTCCCTCATTAGTTTCCCTATTGTCAGCTTTGCAGCACGCATCAGCAGCATTCAGCCACATTGTGCTCACTCACACTACGTTCTCATGGCTGTCAGGTGGGCTGCCTTGAGTTGGTGTAGTGGCTGTGATGTTTGGGTTGGATTATAACGGGTTTGAAGCAGATGGGTTCCACCTTGAATTTATTGATCGTGTTAGATCGCATCTGTCCTTGATATCGTGCAGTCGATCGATGCTCAAAATTAGTTGTCAGCGCGTGACGTATCTTGGTTCTAAAGGTAGGTTTTCTGTCACTGGCATAAACTAGCAGGATAAACGTGATCTATCTAAGGTCTAGACTAACCTAACCTAACATCGGTGTCTGATGATGGGACCTGTGTGACTTCTGTTTGCGTAGCACATCGAGAGAGAGTGAGTTTTACACTCTTGTTACCCCATCTCTAAACTTTTTCACATATACGATACCGTAAACTAATATATATCCACCCACATACATAGTATCATCTTATACACGTTATCCATTCATTGATCATTCCCCAAAAGAAGGGATGAACAGCTGGGTTGGGTGCGATCTGCTTGTCCGGTCTTCGAACCCGGGTCCATTTGATTGGCGAGTTGCAACGCTTACAGCTGTACCACGTAGGCGGCTTGTGGTCCCATGTGTGTGTGTGTGTGTGTGTGGGCAGGTAATGGTCTGTAACACAGGAAGTGCATCTTGTCCACAGTCTTAACTTATAGTGATGTTCACCGCCGGAATTTTATGACGTGCGCTTGAGGTTGGTCCGTTGGCGTCTTCTGAAGGTGGCAGTGCATAGACCCTGTCACTCACCTGAAGTGGCTTATTGACTCTGCTATGGCTGTGTTTTGAATTATATTCTGGTCTACACAGGCTATCATTCAAACCCTGTGAGATATGTATGGAATATCTGTGTGTGTGTATGTGTGTGTGTGTGTGTGTGTCAGCTCATGCCTCCGTGGTCATAGAAACGGTCATTAAAGAGTTCAAAAGCCATGAAAAAGAGACAGATTCGAAAGGTGTGTGTTTTTTTCTGGTCTCGCGACCTGGATGAGATCGTATGGCGGAATAAGCATACAAAGCAATACAAAAAAGGAAAGCGAGCATATCACTGGGTCAGTTTAGGGTTGTTTGTTATACTGTTAGAGATCAGGAACAGTCCAGTGTGGTTAGATTATAAAAGCAAACAGAAGGTTTATGAAGAAATACCTTTAAACTTTTGTACCTCGGGGGGTGGTGTAAGGAACTTCGTTCGTAGACTTGAGGCAAAATATTAGTTAAAGTACCTTTAAAGTATCTGTGGTGCTGCTTTCAGCTGCTGTTACCGGCGAATCATTGAATACATTAGCGATCCGTCTGGAGAAAAATTACGTTGCTTCACTTGAAGTAAAAGGTCTGCACACAGGTTTCCTATCCATGAGTACTCGTGAAATCGGACAAATCTAGTAATTTTCTATTGCTTTTAAGGGGATTTGCATCTGTTTCAGTAGGGTTAAGGCCAGACTACTTCGTTTGGACCTTTGGGTGTGTGTAATCAGTGTATCTATATCTGTTTCTTTGTGAGTCAAATGATCTCTTAACTTTCTTTAAACCAAGTAAGCTCAAGTTGTCTATCTAGAATTACAAAGTAGTGTTGAAAGTAACCCAGGAGAAAAAAAATATATGAACTGTGATTACTCTCACCGAGCTAATCTCCAACCACAACCTTATACACAAGAACCTCATTTGTGGCAAGAGCTAAAAGTCTACCATGTTCCCTTCACGAGTAGGTTTCCCATTAAAAGTGCTCTAGGGCTCAGTGATCTTCCCTAACATAGCAAATGGCACATTGAGAGTGCAGAATGTAATAGATATATATCTGACTTTGACCGTTCGATTCAGAAGTCTTCGCTGGGGACACCAGCATGACGGTCCTTCAACTTGTCAAACCTCGCACCTGGTGTTGTCACCTGTGATTTTCTAGCTCACTCAACACATAACAGCTGTGAGTCAGTCCGTTGCTGAGGTCTTTGACAGTGCATCACTGAGGGTTGTGAAGCTATGATAGTTTCGAATGAGTTTTGTGAGATTTCGAGTCATTTTTGTAGTTTACGAAACACTTCTTGTGTTAGGAACTTACGGGTGAAGGACTGTGATTTAGCGTATCATTGCCGACTTGCGTCACACACTTATTGATCTTAAGTTGGTGCGTATTGCGTACTTACTGGCGGGCGTCATACTTATGGATCCGATAATGGTGCGCAAAGCACTGCGCGTCTTACTTTTTTTTTTTTTTTTAACGGGATCATACGCATCACTTACTATTGGACCCGATGTATCACAATTATTGACCTGTTGTTGGTTCGCGTCACTAAAGTATTGACCCGATTTTGTGCGTGTCACAAAATTATTGACCCGATGTTGGTTATACATTCACTCACCCGATGTTGGCCCGCGGCGCGTGCTTAGAGACCCGATCTTGGTGGGCGTCACACACTTATTTACCCAACGCTGGTGAGCGACACTAAATTGTTGACCCGATGTTAGTGCACGTCACACACTTACCTAACTCTATGTTAGTTCGCTTCACTCACTTAACTGAGTCTATGTAGGTGCGCTACACACACTAGTTGAGT
The DNA here is from genome assembly GCF_036320965.1 of Panulirus ornatus. NCBI lineage: Eukaryota > Metazoa > Arthropoda > Malacostraca > Decapoda > Palinuridae > Panulirus > Panulirus ornatus. The sequence goes on from NC_092275.1 coordinate 19,067,863, forward strand.
CTATGTAGGTGCGCCACACACACTTAACTGAGTCTATGTTGGTGCGCCACACACACTTAACTGAGTCTATGTTGGTGCGCCACACACACTTAACTGAGTCTATGTTGGTGCGCGTCACACACTTACCTAACTCTATGTTGATGCGCGTCACACACTCGTACACCTGCAGGCAACCGTGTGTATGTGGTTCGTGCAGGCCGGAGCCCACTACACCTGCCCGGAGGCTGCCTCTCCCTCATCTGTCTGCACTTAAGCGGCCTCATTATGGTTCATTTGTACCTCTTTACTCTCGCGGCCCCAGTGATTACTCTAGCTCTTTATCGGGTCTCCAGAGACACTCCATATTCGTTTATCAGATTCTTCTTCTGTTTTCTTCTTTCTCTTAAGTCTTTCTTTACGGCAGCAGCTGTGGTGTATTTACATCAGCTACAGCCTAAATGGACTGAATGGGTGAACTGGTTTTCTGTCTGTGAGAAAGAGCTTCGTAAAGCCAGCGAAAGTGTGATTAGCTGGGGGGGAACCCAATGATATAGCTTCAGAACGTTGAATTATTTACTAATGTCATCTCACAGTGATCATAAAAGACGCAATCTCCTTCAGATTTAAGAGTAGAAGAATTGTGTAATAGAGGTGTTATAAAAGTGGTTCTGAATAGGAAGATGGAGTGGGGTGTGCGTGGGATGTTTATATTATCTAGAATGCTTAATATCCCAGTTCTGTAGATGGGTTTCCTTTTGGCTCTAGTTCGCCTTCTTCAAGAGTTTAGAGAGTCTTTAGACTGACTCAGATGCCTGTCTTCCAAATGCAAAATGGCTCATCATTGTTTTCGTATTTGCTGTCTCATTCTAGATTCTGTAGCGTTGCTTGTCCTCTTTCCCATCTCAATCTAGTACGAAGAGTTAGAATAGCTTGAGGTTAGAAGAGCTCTGTTGAAAATCTAGTTCTAACAGTAAAAACAGCATAAGGTTAAAGGAGCTCTGTTGAAAATCTAATTCTAACCGTTAGACTATCAATAGATTAGAGGAGTTCTGTTGAGAATCTAGAACTAACAGTTAGAACAGCATGAGGTTAAAGGAGCTCTGTTGAAAATCTAATTCAAACCGTTAGACTATCAATAGATTAGAGGAGTTCTGTTGAGAATCTAGAACTAACAGTTAGAACAGCATGAGCTTCAAGGAGCTCTGTTGAAAATCTAATTCTAACAGTTAGACTATCAATAGATTAGAGGAGTTCTGTTGGGAACCAAATACTAACAGTTAGACTAACAACAGGTAACGGGACTTCTGTTGAGAATCTGAAGAGTTATCACTTACCACTTGTGCCTTACTTGGTAGTATTGATAGCCGCCTGTCAAGCTGTGTTGGTAATAATGCATGACGGGAACCACTTGTCATGCAGTGACATGAGGTTATTAGTATGTAATGGGGGGAGGGTGGAATGGCACGTCCATCAGCGTCTGGTGGTCCCCAGACGTCATGAATTTGTCACTCGAGTCTTGGCTGTTTTGCTCCGTCATGAACGGTAATGAAAGCTTTTGAAGTGTGATATACCAGGCGAGCACACGGCCCTTGATGTTCTTCACTCAAAACAGCCTTGATCTTTGGCATTCTTCCTTCTCAAAAAGATATTGACCTTTGACATTTGTTATTCTCAAAAAAAAATTGACCTCTCAAATACTTTGTTCTTAAAAAAATTGACCTTTGACATTCGTCTCTCTCAAGAATTAGACCTTTGACGTTCTTCACTCACACATTTTGACCTTTGACATTCTTCACTCTCAAAAAATTGGCCTGTAACATGTTTCATTCCTGAAAAAAACTGACCTTTGACATTATTCATTATTGAAAAGATATTGCCTATGACATTCTTATTGACATTCTTCGTTCTCAAAAGAATCGACCTTTGACATCCTTCATTCTTGAAGACTTGACCTTTGTCATTCTTCACTCTGCACAGACTAATTTTTCTCATTCATCGTTCCTGGAAATTCATCTCAGACATGTATAACACAAGTTCCTTTGTCTCTTGCAGGTCGACACCCAACCTTGACGATGCTGACGATGGCAGCATGGTGACGAAGAAGTCGTCCATGTACTCGTACCTTCAAGGTGCCTCCGCATCCTCACACAAGGGCGGCATGGGCGGCTCGGGGATCGTGGGCGGTCGGTACTGGGACGCCACCATGGGTGCTGATGACACCCCTGACCGGGAGGATTATGCTCACCATCTACGCTCCTCCTCATACCAGTTGCTTCACTCGCGCCAGCTGTCGGCTCTCAGCTCCGGGTCAGCGGGCTCCTTCCACAGCCGACAACACTCCAACACCTCCAACTACAGTGAGCCGGACGACCTCAGTCCTCGAGGGGACCTCTCCTCCGGCCATAGTCACCACAGCCACCACCATGGAATGGATAGAGCCAGATTCTTCTCGTATGACAACCTCGGGCCAGAGCCTTCCACTCAGAAGTATCATGGGTCCTGGAATATGTCAGAGCCAGACCTGACGCTGGCGCCACCACCATACTCCCCACCTGGGCCAGGTTATCAGCAGCATCAGCCGCCAATATCCCCAACACTGCCAGCATCGGTGGGCACGCCATCGTCTGTGAAACACTCGCCCACATCGAACTCGTCAGGCCGCCACCCATCTTCGCCGCCGCCTCCTCCTGTGCGAGATGCTTCTAGTCTAAAATATATCAAGTATGGCCCAGGGCACGAGAAGTATCCTTCGTGGCCTGTGCCCGCCGGAAACCAAGTGATGTCGCACGGGTCATCGGCTCATGATGCAAACATCTCCGGCTTACCAGACCCGGCATCTCAGTCTCCTGCACCGCAAGGCTCTCACCGCTCGAAATCCTGGACAGAACAGTCGGAATATCCCAAGGAGAAGGCTGGAGGTTATGCCCGACCCTACAATAAGAAATCTCTGAACCAGTCCTTCCAGAGACAACTCAAAACTGTGATGGAGCGAACGGAGAAAATCCCCAAGGAGGTCTTTCATAACAGTCTTCGGGAGGATATGTTCTCGAACTCAGATTATTCCTTTATGGACTCGTATTACAAGCCTACGAACCCATATTATCCTCTTTATGATCGTGACGGTCGTGCTCTGGATGACAAGGACTACAGCATCCCGTCTCCGCCAGAGCGCGACTTGGGTATGGGAGAAGCCAATCTTGGGCAAGTGACGGCAGCGCAGTTTGAGGAGATCGTTCGACAGTTTGACGAGTTCGGCTACACAGAGCTGATCGACGCAACGCCCCTGTTGGATCAGCTGCGCCGCGAGTCTGTGATGTGGGACGGGAGCTCAGAACGGGACTCGGGACGTGGAGAGAGCGAGAGTGTGGCAGACAGCGCACGCTATAGTAATGGACGGGAGAGTGTCACCACTGTCGTGACAAACTCGTCCTCCGCATCATCGTCGGAGACTCTTAAATGGCACGGTTCTCTCTCCGACATCTCTATCCTCTCCGGCCATTCGCGTGATCATAGATCAGACCACAACATCGTGCACAGCTCGCGTGTGCAGGCGCCTCAGCGGCACAACAGTGAATCGGTTCTTTATTATGGTGCTGATGCCAGGGGGAAACTCCTCCACGGCAGACTCGTCCACGAATCAAGGGACCACCGCGATTTGCGGCGTTCAGTCCGAGATACGGAGTCTGGCTACCCAAGACCCTCCCGGGAAGGGAAGTGGAGCAGAGAGGTTGAGAGAAATAATGAGATGAACAACTTGAAGAAGTTCCCCTCGTACTCCTATACACAGCCTCTATCACAAATCACTGAGGCGCCGACAGCAGAGATGAGGGAAACCCCTAGATCTCCCACTCGCTCCCCACAGAGTCCCACTGTGGACTTCAGTAAACCCCCATCAGTGGCTGAGAGGATTCACGAACTGGAGAGACAGTCGCGTACCAACGGTCCCGAGAGTGGAACCCGCTGGCCTCGGGACCAGAGTGGCTCCCGGGAAAGGGATTCGAGGGAACCTCGCGATATGCGAGATCTCAGAGATCCACGGGATCACAGAGACTCGAGGGAGTCTCGGGAGCCTCTTGATCCTCGAGATCTTCAAGATCCTCGTAGGTCCCGCGATGATACATCGCCTCAAGAGGCTCGTGACTTGAGCGACAAGGTGGAGAGTCGTACTCCCAGAGAACATCGGGAATCGAGTGAGATACGTACTCACCAGAGAAGAGGGTCTCGTGACTCTCAAAGAGGAGATCGAGACATTCGACTCGACTTTTCCAGAATAGACCGAAAGGGAGAAGGGTCTAATGCTTCAATGGATGGTGTCCGATCTCCCTCAACCCCTGGATCCTCTTCTAGGTCCCACACGCAGAAGGATGCTGAGGGTAGACCATTCATTCATGAGAATTTCCAAAACATACTGAACGCTTTTACCGAGGTAGACAGAGTCGACAGAATGGACCGGTCTGACAGAATGAGCAGTAACGTATCCTATTCGTATTTAGACCCTGAGAAGAGGCGCAAGGTGTCCGATGCTACGCTGAAGAGCATCCAGAAACAAGCCGTGATGTCCTTTTACGAACGGCACACTGGGAAGAGCTTGAGTGGCGCTTCGGTCAGCGACCTCAGCTCCGCCAGCAGTCAGTCGAGTCTCGTATCCTCCCAGTCGGCACCGGAGACATCGCAGGGGAAGTGGACGAACGTCCCTCACCCCAGTATGAACCAGAGCGTGAGGACGGACAAATCAGGAAGGGCGGGCAAGGGTATGGCTCGCTTGGGTCGTGTACCCGAAAGCGAGTTGGATGACCAGACGCACCGTCCTGCTCGAAGGCGCTCCATGAGTGGGCGTGACTCTGGTAGTGAGACTGGCACTGACGACCTCTCCAGGGGAGGTTCCCAGCGCTCCTCGCTCGCCTCTGATGCTGCCTCCTCTCGAGGGGAGCAGCCGCCAGCTCTTCCACAGAAGCAGAGTCAAGTTCATCAGGAGGTGAGTACCTTCATTTGTTGTTTGAAGCAGCAGAAAATTAAAAAAGATATAATCTTGTTGCAGAAACATCGGATTTGGAGAAGGTGAGGATTGTAGGTGTCAGTTTATTAGTCATTATTTAAACGGAGGTGATGATAGCATGTTGTTTGTGGCTTTGCACTGCATGATGGTCTTGCCCTTGACTGCAAGAAAGGCTTTTGTCATCGATTTTTTCCGTGTGTATTTCAAACATGTGCAGCTTTCGGACATCTTTGGCAGAGTTTACGGTACATTGTGATTATATATGAATATATATTTCTTTTTGTCATACTATTCGCCATTTCCCGCGTTAGCGAGGTAGCGTTAAGAACAGAGGACTGGGCCTTTGAAGGAAATCCTCACTTGGCCCCCTTCTCTGTTCCTTCTTTCGGAAAATTAAAAATGAGAAGGGAGGTTTTCCAGCCCCCCGCTTTTTCTTTATGTAGAGCAATTCTACCATTAATGTTTATGTATCCCCTTGTTGGGTTTTCATAGCGTTCCGTTGATGTGTTTAAGTACCTTAGTATGTGTTCCCTGGTCCTTCATTCATGTGCTTGTTGGCATAACATGATATAAGAAGCTGTTCTCTCTGAAGGAAAGGGATATCATACGAAGAATAGGTCTGGATCAAATGTTATTGGACTAGAAAAAAAAGGTAAGATATTATTGTAGTCTGGAAGAAAATATTCTACTAGAAATTACAGCATTCTTTTCTATAGTCAGCGCCTATATATGGTCTTCGAATCATCATGAACATTTGAAGCAAATGTTCAGCTTTTCTTTCGATTTGGTTACAAAGTACGTTGTCGGCCTCAGTCAGTCGACAAGTCTAAAGCCGAAATAACCATCGAACAAACCAGTCTTTTCTTAGCTCAAGACCATTGCTTCAGTGTAGCTGTGATGTTCTTAAGTTCAGAGGATATGAGCCTTCAATTACGAAGGTGTGCTGTACGTTAGGGATAGAACGCCTGATGGCTGGCGTTGCACAAGGCCCAGGTAAGCATCGCTGGCGTATACCGGCCGTGACGGGCTGGTGGATCTGAGAAGCTGGCACACGGTCGGTTAGGTCACCCTTACATTCCCCGCAGGTGATGATTAATGTGACAATTACCAGCTGACGTGAGGGTCGTGATGGGGAGGAACCTAGAGACTATAGATGTTGCCAGGGTCACTGACCGGCTATTACAGCTGTAGTGGGAGCAGCTTATTCTCCGCTGGAAAAGGACTAACCACAGATTTATCTTCTGATCTTCCGCCTCTTCCGTCTTATGTAACGTAATCTAGGTAGGGTCAAGGTAAATTAGACCCGGTTAAGTGTGTTCTTTGTTCTGTCCTTTTTTTTTTCTGACATATCACGGGTGAAATATGCCCCTCCATGCGAGGTCAACTTGGGCGAAAGAAGAAAAGGTAAAGTAGAAATTAATCTGGGCTCCGCAGGTGCTTGTAGACTTGTTTCTTATGTGAGGAACGAAAGACAGAAGAAGGGAGAGAATTCCACAACTTAGCTCTTCGAGCGAAGGAGGAGGCATTATTATCATCACAGCCAGTTTCTATTTAAAAGAAGGGAGAGAATTCCACAGCTTAGCTCTTCGAACGAAGGAGGAGGCATTATTATCATCACAGCCAGTTTCTATTTGATGTAATACAGCAAAGAGTACTTAGTTCCACTGATCCGTACATAGCCATTATGAGCTCAGTAGGTGTAGTCACACCAACCCTATGGCAGTCTCGGCTATGTTGGATTTTATCGTTAGATTATTCTTGTCTCGCTTTATATATATATATATATATATATATATATATATATATATATATATATATATATATATATCCTTTTACAAGGTGTTAACAGATTCCGTCTGCCTGTGTTTTGCCGCGAGTGAAAAGTCACCCTCCAGCGCGGTTAACCGTCGGAGTTCAGTGTGTTCGAAGACCATCAAACTCCAAAGGAGGCCATCCTATCCCTGCTGCTGATTGTAGAGCAAAATTGAAAACTGTTGGAGGGCCTGCAGATGGGAGTCCTTAAGGATAGACGACACAAATGGAAATAATTTTCTGATCGTAAGATAAAGATTTCTCAGTTTTTAACCGTGAAGTTAGGGCTTTACAGCTCCCTGTCTCTCTGTGGAACACAGCTTTTTTCCCTCCCCTTATCTCCCGGAGATTTGCTTGGCTTGATGCTCACTCGTGTAAAAGAGTTGATTAAATCGGATTTTACGGGTCAGATTTTTACAATGATTGTCGTCTCCATCAGTCACCACAAAGACCAATGTTCATAGATAATAGATTAACGTAACATCTCATTGGTCTTTGGTTCCTAATTTTGCATTTTACATTGACATTCACGACACTAATTTGCGTTCGTCCATAAAAAGCCACTGTTGAGTTTACCGTCGACAGACTTTCCTTCATAAGTCACGGGAGAGAGAGACGTTCATCTCAGTTTGAAGCGCTGGGTGAAGGAGACGCTGTCCACTTTGCGAGGAGCGTCACAGAAGGCTTTCTTGAGGCTGTGTAGGGGAAGGCAGGGGCAGTATGACTACCCTCGTCTTCGTCTGAACTGTGGGTCGAGTCTCCTACCTCCAGGTGATGGAAGCCTCTACCACAATGCACATCAGTGTTTACACCACTTGATGAACTCTATTCTTAACCTGGTCGACCTGAAGTATGGTTGTCACGTATTTTGCCTCATGAGATTGAGACATCGTCTTTGCTTCTTGATTTCGTCAATATATGTCTTTGTTAGAATTCTGAGGGATCAGAGATCATAAATTCTCTTTTTTGCTCAAAGACTCCGTGAGATAAGTTTGTGCCGTGATTGCAAGGTTGAATGAGAGGAGGCGTTACCATTCGATCCTGGAAGTTGGGATTCCGTAATAGATTCAGGATGTCTTATAGTGCGAAGGTAGATGTACGTAGGAAGTATGGGTGGTACGTATGCTTTCGTACTGAGGTTGGGCTGGAGTTATGGGCACTATGTGGGTCGGTATGATGGCAGGGTTAGGGTCATGGGCATTTGTGTTTTGGTATGGTGGCAAAGTTAGGGATCATGGGTATTATGTGCGTTGGTATGGTGTCTGGGTTAGGGATCATGGTCATTGTATGTGTGTTGGCATGGTGGCAGGATAAGACGTTAAAAGAAAATGTAGTCCCAGCGCTTGGTCGGTTCATCGGCCTGCCACTGAAAGCCATGTCCCCAAACATGAACATCCGGGATTAACTCGAGTCGAGTTATAAGTAAGCTTTTGGCTGACGAGGACCAGTCACAGCTGAGATAGTCTACCCTTAAACGATGATGTTATCCACTAAACTTCGTACTAGAGGAAGGATGAACAGCTGGGAAGAGCTGTGAACTCCCGGGAACTGAAGACAGGGCAAGTAGATTAGTTGCCAGCAACGTTAACCACGCCACCACAGAGGCGCTTGCGGGCATGGGGTCGTAAATATTACCCAGCTGTTGACATCTGTTCTCGGGATTTAAGAATACCGCAGCGGCAAGCCTCGCTGAGCCTGCTTTAACGTGGGTAGAATTCGGTGCATCGTCGTGCTTGTGGTGGTGATTGCTGCCCTTGGTGCTTGTTGCGATCAGCGTCATTGATCAGGTCTTGGGCAAGGTTGTCCAGGCACTGGCTTTATTATCTAAGGCCCCGCCATTTGTCGTCTGTCGGACCTTGTAGAGGGAGTGTGTGTGTGTGTGTGTGTGTGTGTGTGTGTGTGTTCACGCTAATGCGTAGATTTACAGACCTCCCCTCCTGCTTTATTTGGGAGGTGGGACCTAATGGAACGTGTCAGCAGAGGAGACTAGACAGCAGCAGGAGGAGCGCTGGGCCGCAGAGGTGTTGGACGACAAATGTCTGCTGTAGTTGTATTGACATAGTCACCAACGCTCCTTGATTAAGACCCACACGTCACTTGGCGCAGGTCCTCGTGCCAAGAGCCTGTGTGTGTGTGTGTGTGTCCACCCCTGGCCCACCTCACCTCACCTCACCTTCTAAAAAAAAAACTGGTACTTCTGCTTTTGTCTCTTATTGTCAAGATCATCCGGTGTGATACCGCTTTTGGCCACTGGTTGGTATCTATGTAGATGCAGAGCTGTCACTCCTCGCCTCGCCTTTGCTTGTCGATCGTGCGTTAAGTACGTATTTCCCTCTTCCAAGTTCTGTGGCTTTTGAATCCTAAAAATAATTCAGTCTCTCTGTGGACGTCGTAATTGAAAAGGTCAGCGACACGGCGTTCGGGTTTGGGTGTTTTTTTTTTCTGTCTGGTGCAGCGACTTCCCATGTTACGTAATGTGACGGAGCGCGGCTGCCCGGCCATTATATACGTGTGGGCCTCCCTGTGGAGGTCAGTATGGAGTGGACCTTGTACCCCAGCATGGTAACCCGGGTCATCGCTCCAGCGGCCATGTGGACCACTTCGTCCAGGTCATTGTGGAGTGTGGAGCATGTAGTCTAGCTCATCGCTCCACCAGACCACGTCACTGTGGAGTTTGGAACTTGTGTTCTGGCCAATCGCTCCACCAGACCACGTCACTGTGGAGTGTGGAACTTGTGTTCTGGCCCATCGTTCCCAACAGCCGTGAACTGTGGGGTGTGAACTGTATGTTCTGGCTGGTCGTCCAACCAGCTACGAACCCAATCTCCAGGTCTTGGTGGAGCTGTCTCCAAGGCGAAGGCACCCCTGGTTCATCTCTAGATCAGCCAAGCATCGACATAGCTCATGAAAATTAGCCAACCAGCTTTGTGGCTCCACCAGCCAAGCGACCTTGTAACCCAAGATGGGTACCCAAACTTCATCTCTCCATCAGCCAAGCAACCACATACCTTAGGATGGTACCCAGGTTTATTGCCCCACCAGCTAAGCGACCTTCACTTCATCAGCAAACATTTTCTCAGCCGGTCAAACGCGCTGAGACAGTTGCTGTCTCCTGAGTGTGTGTGTGTGTGTGGCCTCCTACCTCTGTATATCCGTCATCACACATGGCATACCGTACGACACTGACTATCACTTCAGTTGATGAGGGTCTCCAGGGAGCTTTTACGGGTTGCAACTGTGATAGTCGGTACAAGAATGCAGTGCCTCAGCTTCTACAGTGATTGGGGAACGTCGCACAGTTTACGTAGATATTATCATAGATCGTAATTAGATCTTCAAGATTGAATATATTGTCAAACTAGCCACTCCAAAAACATTTTTCCATCACTTGTCGTGTTTGAAAACATTTAACATCTTCCTCGGCCCGCGCATGAACATTTTCCGTAAGGAGATTCGAGCGAAAGAATTAGAAGAACTCTTTTTATGTTAAGGACTGAAGGTCCTTGTCTGATGTATGGCAACTGGTGACAGACTGTAGAATCTTGGTTTGGCAGCGGACACTCGTCCGTTATAGTTGCTACTCCTGTTGGCGCTGCAGGTCTTGAGGCAATACTAGATACTTCTGTTGGCACTGCAGGTCTTGAGGCAACGCTAAACATTCATGTGGTGGCACTGCGGGTCTTGAGGCAGCATTAAACACCTCTGGTGTCACTGTAGGTCTAGAGGCAACCACTACAGGTTGTAAAGCAGTTTTAAAGACTTTATTTGTGGCACTGCAGGTAATGAGGCAGCATTGAAGACACTTCTGGTGGCACTGCAGATCTTGAGGCAACACTATATACTCCTCTGATGGCACTGCAGATCGTGGGGTAACGCTAGGCACACTTCTAATAGCACTGCAGATCTCGCAGCAGCACTAAGACACTTCTGATGGCTGGCACTGCAGGTCTTGGGGCAACACACTGATGGCACTGCAAGTCGTGGAGCTACACACCGCAGTGGCACTGCAGGTCCTGAGGCGGCACAAGTCACATCTCTGATGTCACTGTAGGTCTTGGGGGAACCTTCGTCTCTTCATGGACAACCCTGGAATTGGCAGCGCTCCCATGTTAAGTCGCTGTTCTCACGGCATTTACAGACCCTCTGTAGTTTGTATTGATCTCTTCTTATCTCTTTGATTACTGTGGGATGTGGTGTTAATTAATGATTGTAATGACCGGGTGTCTAAGGCCCAGAGGTGTGTGTGTGTGTGTGTGTGTGTGTGTGTGTGTGTGTGTGTGTGTGTGTGTGTGGATCGCCTCTTTTACTTTTCTTTACGTTTGGCTGTGCGAAGTCACCCTCAACGAAACTGTATTGTTGGTGGATGATGGTTAGAAGTACAGCGACCTTCCAGCCCCCAAAGGAGCCCACCTTACACTGTTTCTGCTTACAGGGCAGCCCCGAAGCTGCACGAGCCCCATATAAGGAGTCCTAAGGATTGTATAACTAACGAACTATATATATATATATATATATATATATATATATATATATATATATATATATATATATATATATATATATATGTGTGTGTGTGTGTGTGTGTGTGTGTGTGTGATATATATGAATGTAGTGCATTTTATTTGCACTACTGGTTGTTTGCATGTGTATGCACTTGTACGTATATATTTGTATATATGAATACATATTCGCATGCTAGTATGTATGAATGCAGTATGCATATGTGTGCAGCTGTATATGTCATAAGACATACTATCTCAGTGCTGTGGTGGCGTTGGCAACGGTATAATGGTGTTGTGGTGCGGTGGGGCAAACTACAGGGGTGTGAAGGGTTAGGTACCAGTATGTGTCGGGGCTGGTAGCAGTGGTGTGGAGAACCAGACGGTGTGGAGGGGCAGGCAGGAGTGTGGTGGTATGGAGGAGGGATCAGGCGGCATGAATGTGGAGGAGAATGGGCAAGAGGTGTAGGAAGAAGGGCAGGGGCAGGCAGCAGCCGGGCAGGTACAGTAGAGCGGTACCTTCAGCGGCGGGACACTGCCACAGTACCCACAAAAACTCACCACCAGCCCGACGGTTCAGGTTGAATCCGCTGAGTCACATTCTTCCTCGCCGCCGCCGCTGCTGCTGCTGCTGCTGCTGCTCCTGCTGGAGCCCGGGTGGATGAACGACCCTCCTCAGCCGACTCTACGTAGGCCAGGAAGAGCTTGCACAGTCGAAAGCTACAAACGTCCATCATCTTCTGCAGTATCTTATGTTACCTCCACATGCTGTTGGAAAGTTAGCCTTTGCCGCGCCCTTAGAGACGAGGGATGGGCTCAGTCAGTTGATTAAACCTACTTCCTTCATAACAGCAGAATCCTGACGATTCTTGCACATCATCGAAGGCCAAGTACCCATTATCGTTGACCTCAAAGCATAGTTTTTCGGTGTGTGTGTGTGTGTGTGTGTGTGTGTGTGTGTGTGTGTTTGTTGATATTTCCAGGTCTGGTTTCAGCAATAAGAGGTTTTAAATGGGTCCATCTCTGGTCGTGGTTGTGACTTTATTTTTAAGGGATATTTTAAATGTTAGAAATCCTTCCATTATCGTGTTGGTAACACGTAGGAAAAAAAATCATTTCTGATATACGCCCGAAAGAATAAACTTGTGTGACCATATCGATGTTTTCGACACACATCGTCCAAGATAATCGAGCGAATAATTTTTCAGTGACGTGATAGAACGTATAATCCACATATAACACTAAAAATGTTTTTCATTTCCACCAAAATTCGAAAATGCTATCCTTGATCTCATTTTTTCCCGATTCATTAACCTCTCTACATTCCAATGAAGACCCGGCCTTGATGTGGACATTTGTCCGTGACTGGAGCCTCCAGTGTTAAAAAAGAAGATATAACGTAAGCTATTTTAATTCTTTTAAAGTAGATAATGAGTTTCAACCCTTTCGAGAACACCCCCATATTATCTTAGATACCCTCAGTCATAAAGTATCAGGAAGTTCTTGATGAACAACACATTGTTACGATTAATGTTCATGAAATTTTACCGTTGGAATTCTAATTTCTGTTGATGAAGTACCTACTTAAGGAAAGTAATTACGGCACTTAAACAACACCCTCGTCCCTTGGGAAGCAGACTCCCTGAGGTTAATTATGTAGGGGTTTCCAGGCTATAGGGGAAGATGCGGTCATATCGAACGAGTATTTTAACATGTACGTTTTGAGGGCAGTGGCCACCTTCGGCGAGGCTGTACCATCGTTTGTGGGCGAAAGGGAGTTTCGTCTCATCGAAGAATCTTTCCAAAGGAGTCCATCATTTCCCTGCCACTGGACGTAGCACAGCCTTGAAACTGGAGGAACTCCTTCATAGAAAGGGGTCCTGGAATCCCGTTTTGATTGGCTCCTACAGCTTCAAGGCTGCGTTATAACCAGCAACAGGGAAAGGATTGACCCTTTTGCCGTACAGAGCTTTCGTTGAGGTGTGGACCGCTTTCGTTCATTGACAGTGACACAGCCTCGCTGAAGATGAATTTTCAACTCGCAATGTAACCACAACGAAGGTGTAGTTTTGTGAAGAATGTCTCCCATATAGCTAGCAGGACCACAGCCAAAAGCACTGCAGACCTATGAGTCAATCCCTTTATTCATATCTTCGTTCGGAACTTCACTTAGTCCATCTTCAGGAGTCTGTTGATTCGCTCCGAACTTCACCTCGACCATCGTCAGGAGTCTGTTGATCCGCTTCGAAATTCACCTCGACCATCGTCAGGAGTCTGTTGATCCGCTTCGAACTTCACCTCGACCATCGTCAGGAGTTTGTTAATCCGCTTCGAATTCACCTTGTCCATCGTCAGGAGTCTATTGAAAAAAAAAAATTCTTACACTTTAAAACTACAGAAATAGAATGACACGTAAATGTTGACGAAAGATTTAAAACCCCATCTCGGTGAACTAAGAGAGAGAGAGAGAGAGAGAGAGAGAGAGAGAGAGAGAGAGAAGTATGTTATGGTGTCCAATTTCATAACGCATTCAAAGCGCACGAAGTAACCAAATATTCTTCAGAAACCAAATACTGACACGATTTCTTGGTCGTTATTTTAAACTGAGATTAAGTCCTTTTTTTTCTTTTTATATACTTTACAAAAATGATAAAAAGTCACACATACATTTAAAATTTCTTACAAATGATTGGTAAAAACAAGAAATTGTTATTTATCTGCTGAAACGGAGGAATAACAATTTTACTCCAAAAGGGGTCAATCCTCTCCTTGCTACTGGTTTTAGCGTAGCCTTGAAGCTGTACTACCCAAGTAAAAAAGATAACAGAAAACGTGATGAGACAACCGGGATCTAATTAGACTAAGGGTTATGTTATCATGTAGAGTGTACGACAATAACATTACAGTTTATTTTAGGGATAGGTTATTTAATATTAAGTGGTTTTTCATTATTCTGATGTTGGATTCACTGTAACCTTGAGCTATGATTCAAAAGTTATTGGAAAGAAAGCAATTGATCACAACTGTGGCAGTGTTTCAAAATTAAAGGATTAAGTTTCGTAATTAAAGAGAGGGGGGATTTGTCATGAGTTGGTGGTCATTTCTGAAGGACTGTGCAAGGTGTTCACTAACTTTCAAGTGTCTGGTAGTACGACCCTACATTACAGAGAGGACACGAACAAATTTCGTAAATAATGTTAGTCTCGAACAGTTCATTTTTAGACTGAGTCTCTTGTATGTACGAGTTTGTTAATAAAATCCTTAATGTGACGTGTGGAAAATGTTTAGAAAGTAATTCTGCGATCTGTTTTCTAATTGCTGAAGCTGGTGTGCCCATAAAAGGGGAAGTTGAATATCCCTAACATGTTTAGCAACATTGGTTCAAATGCTTCGAAGTGCTCGGGTTAGTTTCGGAACAGACACCATGGAGAATTTGTGGTTAATTTGTGGTCTTTGAATATTCCCGGTATTCATAAGTGTATTCTGCCTCTTATTTTACAGTCTTAGTTCTTTTCAGATAGTTTTTTTCTGAAATTTTGCTCAGCTTTTAGGCATAAAATTTTGTATTTGTAGATTTAGTGTGTGAGGGTCTCAAAGATATTTTAAAGTTGCTCTTTCCAATAGCTCTGTGGCGCTACTCCGCCACAATCCCAACACATTGCCTCACTCCCAGCATTCTTACACAGTCCTAACACTCCTCCACACTCCCAGCACTTCGCCACAGTCCCAACACTCCTCCACACTCCTTAGAGGGCAGCGCCTACTCCAGACGGCAGTCATCCGTGTTCATATAACTAGTTCAGTGGCAGTGGTGAGGGAGAGATGCCGTAAGGTCGGCATCTCTATTCTCTTGAAGTAGGAAGTGAGACTTAACGCACGGGTCAGGGAGGCTCCTCGCCCCAGGACGACTCGACCTGCAGTCACTTAGCCAACATGCTAGATGGGTCTTGGGGGAGGGTTGGGTTCTCGCTCATACTACAGCGGGTCCTTCCCGCTTGTGAAACTGCGTCGGTCCAAGCAATTGTCTCCGGGACACCACACCATCCAGCCCATATCGACGACTGCTACTCAGGGTTCTGTAGGGCGTTTATGTCCAGGAAAGTGCAGAAGTTAGAACCAGGTGGTCTGACAGTCCTCCAGCCCCGGCACCACCAGCAGGAGCTCTTAGACCGGCGTGGTTGAGATTACCATCGTCGGACTTGATCAGGAGAAAAATCAGAGGCCGCAGCCTCGTAAATAATGTACTAAGACCTTGCTGTGAGAGCGGGTTGAGGCAAGGGTTAGTCTAGGGCGTCCGCTGCCCGCTGCCTCTCCTTCCCCGGCTCTCCCCCCCAGCCTCACCTTCCCCCCACCTCCTCCACCTCCTCCTCCTCCTCTTCATCCCCCCCCCCCCCCACCGCTTCTCCTAACCTGCTCTTACGTCTCCTCCCAGATCCCCCCACTACCAGATCCACCCCTCCCCAACCCTCTCTTACTCCTCTTCCCTGCTGTTCCTCCTCCTCCTCCTCCCGCCACAGCATCCTGACATCCTCTGACCTCCTCTTCCTCCTCCACTCTCCCATCTTCCTTCTCTTGTCTTTTCTTCCTTTCCTCATAACCTTACTATCTTCTCTCTTCCCATCTCGTTCCTCAGCTACCCCATGTATTCCCCTCTCCCTTATACTATATTACCTTCCCTCATACTATCTTTAGATACACATACTCCACTGCTTTATATATATATATATATATATATCTACTATTTCTAGCTTATCTTCATTATCTACAAATTCCTCTGTCTCTCACCATTCCCCTTTTGCATGTTCGCTCTCCCTCCTCTCCTTCACTCTTGTTATTTCTTCCTCACATTCATTTCCGTCATGCAGTTCTGCCACATCATGAATGTTACGCTGAGGCTTGCCAGCTGTGGGAACGGGTTCGGTACCCAGGCATGGTACATACGAGCACTGACGCACGGCAGCACCTACGCACCCAGAACCACCTGGGGCACCGCTGTGTAAACGCCCAACTGGCGCCTGCCATACGCGGCCACTCGACGAGAGAGAGAGAGAGAGAGAGAGAGAGAGAGAGAGAGAGAGAGAGAGAGAGAGAGAGACAGAGAGAGTGAGTATTACTTACGAGTGCTTAGAACGAGATATTTATCACATAGGCAGAGCTAGCGCGTAGCTCTCACCGAAAGAAGATACAGAGGTGGAAAAAGAAAGAGCCGTGTGGGTCACGTGTTGTCGTAAGTGTAAGAGGTGTTTTCGACCGAATGGCAGCAACAGAAAAAAAAAAAAAAGAGACAACTACCTGGGTCAAAGGAATGACACTTGACAGCCACTTACGTTGAGTGACACCCGACAGCCACTTTAAGTTCACAGCTCAGCCGTCACTGATCCTCCCATACCTAAGTGGGTATTACCGGTAGCGTACCTTCCTGGTCGGTAGCTGCCAACGACCTGCCGCGAGAGAGAGAGAGAGAGAGAGAGAGAGAGAGAGAGAGGACGAATCCAACACCACACAGGGACAAGCCAAGTAATGGTACTTTCCCCTAAACGTACTAGGAAGAGATTAGCGTTGTTTCAGGGTCAGACGCAAGTCAAATCCACAGGATGTATCCCATATATATATATATATATATATATATATATATATATATATATATATATATATATATATATATATATATAGTATTAGATAAAGACACAGTGAATATTTGATGTTATGAGTATTAGTTAGATGCTGTTCATTTGTCTGAAATGATCAGGTGTTATATACAGACGTAAGAATATAGAAAAACGTCTCTTTCATAGACTACGATTTGAAGGAGCCAACTCTAGCAGATTCTTCGACGATCAATTAAAGATTGTGAACTATAACATATGAAATAGACTTCTGTGGGAAGATATATGAAAATTACAATACTCCAGTTGTACTTTTAACTTGTCCTTCGAGACGAGTGTTCACTGGAAATCGGTTATATCAACTACAGTTCCTGGAACAGTCCAGCCACATGACTTTAGGCTGTTCTGGAAAGAGAGTCGAGTCCACGCGTACGATCAGGTCGACTCCAGTCGATCCGAATCGGGTTTCAGTCGTTTCACGCGGTTCACTATCACCGTCTTCACGTGTCATATGTCAGCAGCTGAGAGGGAGCTCAAGAATGAGTGTTTCGTTTGGCTCGAGTGAACCTACCACTCCGATGCTACACGGTGTTTCATACGGGGTTTTGTTGTACCCGAGTGAATCAACCACTCCGATGCTACACGGTGTTTCATACGGGGTTTTGTTGTACCCGAGTGAATCAACCACTCCAATTATTCACGGTGTTTCATACGGAGTCTTGTTGTACCCAAGTGAATCAACTGCTCCGATGCTTCACGGTGTTTCATACGGGTGTACTTGGTGTACCCGAGTGAACCAACCACTCGATGCTTCACGGTGTTTCATAGGAAGCCTTGTTGTAGAGATGTTCCTCTCCATGCGTGAGTTACTGGCATCTCAGTGAGTTACTGGCAATTCAGGTGTCTTTTGTTCAGTGTTGAGCCAGCACAGGAGATGCGGTTATCTTTTTCAGTGGTAATGTTTGATAGTGGAATGTATACGACATTCTTGTCACGATCAGTATTTTATCAAGTGGGTATGTAAAAGTACTCTTATGTCAACATAAGGTTTGGTACAAGGTTTTTATTATGGATTCGAGACTCCATCCCCCAAAATTATATATATATATATATATATATATATATATATATATATATATATATATATATATATATATATATATATATATATATTCTTTCTTTCTTTCAGACTATTCGCCATTTCCCGCGTTAGCGAGGTAGCGTTAAGAACAGAGGACTGGGCCTCTGAGGGAATATCCTCAACTGGCCTCCTTCTCTGTTCCTTCTTTTGGAAAATTGAAAAAAAAAAAAAAACGAGAGGGGAGGATTTCCAGCCCCCCGCTTCCTCCCCTTTTAGTCGCCTTCTACGACACGGAGGGAATACGTGGGAAGTATTCTTTCTCCCCTATCCCCAGGGATAATATATATATATATATATATATATATATATATATATATATATATATATATATATATATATATATGTATATATATTCGACAGATTAGAAATGACCCAGTGGCCTGCTACTCTTTGAGGCCTTTAGTATTATAATAACCACGTCTTTTGTTGCAATACTGACATGGGGTCAAGTGTCATATTAGAAGCAACCGAGATATGGTTGTACCCTGTTCGATTCGAACTGATGACAGATGTCGACCTGGCATTGAACGGTGAGCTCAAACTTGTACAGAAGGTTTGGAATCTTGTAAATGGCGAGTCTGCCACCCATTTCCTCACTACACAGGTTTCGTGATTTCGCATTAATATACGGAATACATTCAGATTACAAGCTCGTTTAAGTCAAAGGAGATTATTGAAGAAAAACGTCTGCATTAAGCATACATCGTATATCCGAACGAAACCCACGACCCGGCGTTATTCAGAGTCGTGGAATGGTAACCTGACGCTTCCAAAGTGGACCCTATCGCAGGAACGCGAAATCTGATCTTTCCTACGGCAGTGTGAAGCTCAGCGAGGTATTGGGTGGTATGATCTCCAGCGACGGTAGGTTAAGACTACTACCTGCCCTGCTGAGGCCTGCAGGGAGCAAAGAGTTCAGTACTCGAAGAATCCATCGTTCTGCCTGGGTGGAGCGACCAGCAAAAAGTGCCCAGGAACCGCGCAGGTGGCGACAGTCTGCTGAAGGAGGGACCAGTAAAGCTACGATCTTCTCTCCCTCCTCCAGATATAGACAGACAGGTTTCCGGAGAGCGTAAGACGCTCCTCGCCTGTCTATCTGAAACATGCGTAAAAGTACGTGATACCAGATTGAAGGTCATATGGCAATAAGTTCCCACGCTTGAGGAAGGAGTTTGAGGTAGTTTCCTGTCTGAAATTTTATGTGGGCAGCGGTGACGCGAAAGACGTTTTACTGACATCTCTTTATGGTAAAACTCGATTAGCCAAGACGCGGAAGTTTAGTGTAACTATTATCATTTGTATCGTTTTCTATTAATAAGTCTCGAACCGAATAGGGAGGGGTTAATGTGTTAAAAGATTCTCTGGAAAGGTGATAGAAAAATGGACGTGTATTGAGGTCCTTTCTCGCTAACGAGCGTGGTGTGCGAGTTACTGGAAAGTTTAATCAGGAAACAGATTGAGGACTTCTTGGCTGATGAGAACTAACAAAACTGGAACGGAAGCTTAGTGTGACGAGAGAGAAAAAGCGACATCTCAGTATGGTGATAGATGGGGGACGGCGAAGGATGGATTCTTGGACTACTGGAGGCCTTCTTGGAATTCATTCGCGCAGGGATGTATACCCAGGTTGGTAGCAGTGGCGGCATTGCTTCATCCACTTTGAATCTACGTCATTGGAGAAAAAAGTGTGGACGACACGTGTCGGGGAAACATTTCCAGCCCGGACGAGGACAGGTAACTATTGGGATGCCTCAAGACTGACTGCTGCAGAATCACTATTATTCTTTTGATCGAAGTTGAGCCATACTTGAATATCTCTGCCGATGATGGCGAAAACCTTGAATGAGGTGTGTAATGCAATGTACTGCAAAGAGATCTAGATGAATATGCAGCGTTGGTCAGGCGTTATTGAACTTCAACGTAAATGGAAGCCAAGTGGTGAGGGTAACGATGGATGAGAACAGACCAGATGATGATGACTTCCATGTTAAGGGGGGATGAGAATAGACCGATTGGTGTCCTCCATATTGGTGGAAATAGGTTCCAAGAATCATACTGTCATTATGACCTCTGGATTGATATATTAAATCTAACTTATCATCAGTAGATCATGTAAGGATGATCGTGAGAGATGGTCAACTATGCTTTGGTCACCCTGAAACTGACCCAAGGTACATGAACAGCGACATGTTCATGAAGACTCGGATGGATGATAGTCGCTTCAATAACTCAGTCCCGTCGTCTTCAGAGAATTAGAACTGATGGAGAAGGTTCCGCTGAATGGCAAAGACGATGATACCAGAACTAAAGAAAGCGAGGGACAGTCTTCCATCTGCCAGCCTACAGTGGAGAAACGAAGGGTAAGGCAAGACATGATAACTGCCTTAGCATTCCTCTGTGGTCGAGGGGAGCTGCCACAGTGATGTCAACGTACACTAGTTCTTTCACATCCAGTGTGTCCCCGCTGAACCAGAGGACTTCTGGCCAAGGAAGAGAAGTGTCGAGAGGGACATGAGGACAGATCTCCTCAGCAGCAGAGTAACTAGGCAAAGTAAACCATGTCATCACGTCGTACCTGGGGTCGAACCGGGAGCATATGAATGGTAACAAGTGATCGTTTACATAGATTCCACGTGTTAGTACGTACTGCAAGATCCAAGACGAGGTAGGGATTAGTATATTCGAAAATGTAAGAGTCTGTGATAACTTTTACCACACTGTTCTCTGAATTTCCGATATCTTCCAGTATCACAAACCGCCTCGAAAGGACCCAGTGGTCTGTTGCTGTTTGAATTCCTTTGTATTCCTTTTGTATAGAGGGAGGGATCTCGTGTGTAATACTCCCTCATCCCACAGAGAGATAAGTATAGCACACGTCCACACATCATTACCAGGACACTTGGAGAACAGTGTGAAGTGGTGGGTGTCGCATGTGTGTGTGCGCGGGGGGGACCGGGCTGTTGAGAGTGAGGTACTGCGCTGTGCGTCTGTACACACACACACACACACACACACATACCGGTCCTGTGCATCGGTGCCTCGTGGGTCGAAGGTTTGATTGGGTGAGTACGTTCATCTGAGCCGCCTTAGGAGCACCGGTCAGTGCAGCGCTACGCCATAATCACCGACGGCTGCAGCTTTCTGCAGCGCAGAAGTTCAGGAAGCGACTTTTCTCTATTTTTAGGGGGGGTGAGTGTTCGAGTTCCTAGTCACCTCAGTGACTCGTTTTTGATGATAGTATTAAATACACTGTTGATAGTATTAGATTCGATTTTGTCGGATCTTAAGCCTATCTTGACAATGTTCGTGGAAGTGGCGCATTAAGCTTTATATACAGGTGAATACTGGTGGTGCTTTTGTGGTGACAGGGGTCACCACTCACGCCTGTCGTATAGCCATAGTGTACAAAAGCAATATCTTGTATTTGAGTTTTATGATTATTTAATCTCCGGTTTTATGAGGACCTCTGGAGAGGTCAATGGATGACGGTCCACAAGTTGTGATACATAGAGGAGTTAGCCGCCTACTGCTGGCGCTGCTGGGGCCTTCACACGGACGAGTCTTCAAGGTTACCAAGAGTTAATTAATGCACATTCATCAGGTAGTCGGTTCCCGTGGCACGTGCCTCTTACGTAGTCGTGGTTCGTATGGCTAGCCACGGTGTTGGTGGTCTGTCGTGGGGTCCTTGGTGTGGGTCTCTTGTACGGTCGCTTGTGTTGGTCCTTTGTGATGGGTGGTGTTAAACCTCCACGTGTGGTCTCTGGTGTGGGTCCTGTTTGTGGTGTTTGTCTGTCATATGGTCCGTGTTTTAGTCTTCACCGTGGTCTGTGGTGTTGGTTATTCGTGTGGTCGTTGGTCTGAGTCCTCCTTGTGGCCCGTGGTGTTGGTCTATCGTATAATTCATGTCGCAGTCGTCATTGTGGTCCGAGGTACAGGTCCTTTGTGTGGTCCCTGACACGAGTCCCTCATACCGCCCGTGGTTGTGGTCCCAAGTATGGTCTATGATCTATGTGTTAAAGTCCTTCGTCTGTACTGTGGAAAATAAACCCACGGGTGCAGATGGTGGTAGTTGTTATCTACACTATCAGACTTTCTGTTGACGCTTTCACACTGATCCTACGAAGACCTACAGTGAGTATGATCACTGGTTTTGTTGACCTTTAAAACACATCGAAAACGGAACGAAATGACAGAGCTTGTGGCGAGTCGTATACACTGCTGAGACCTCGCAGACCAAACGATGCAGGAAGAGGTCTTGGCCTCTTATTTCGAACCCTTGGATATCCATTCTCGAAAGACATGAAAATAAGTGCCTGTCTTTTGCGAACATAACGGAGAGCTCAAGTCGTTCTGGATTTCTATAATGAGGGGGTAATATAGAGACAGGATGATCTACGGTCGTGCAGGAGCACCAGAACAAAGGTTGGCGTGAGGCACAGAGCACCGTTAGTGTCTAAGGCGTGAGCTACGGTGGCCATAAGGTACTGTGCACCAGTAGCGTCCAAGACCGTGAGGCACTGTGCACCAGTAGCGTCCAAGACCGTGAGGCACTGTGCACAAGTAGCGTCCAAGACCGTGAGGTACTGTGCACCAGTAGTGTGCAAGGCTTGAAATAATGTGCACCAGTAGCGTCCAAGATCATGAGGTACTGTGCACCAGAAGTGTACAAGACCATGAGGTACTGTGCACCAGTAGCGTCCAAGACCATGAGGTACTGTGCACCAGTAGCGTCCACGACCGTGAGGTACTCTGCACCAGTAGTGTACAAGGCTTGAGATAATGTGCACCAGTAGTGTACACGGCTTGAGATAATGTGCACCAGTAGCGTCCAAGACCATGAGGTACTGTGCACCAGTAGCGTCCAAGACCATAAGGTTCTGTGCACCAGTAGCATCCACGACCGTGAGGTACTCTGCACCAGTAGTGTACAAGGCTTGAGATAATGTGCACCAGTAGTGTCCAAGGCTTGAGGTACTGTGCACCAGTAGTGTCCAAGGCTTGAGGTACCGCTCCAGAGGCCAGTTAGTATAAGAGCAATGGTCTGTTGGTCATGTTTATCACGGTGGTCCTCACAAGGTGTTCCGTATAGTTGCTGGTAGTAGAGGCCCCGGCCGTATGTGCTGTTTCAATTAATATTTCCGGCAGCATCTCTGCTCTTCAGTGGAGTCATTATTTCTCCCTCAACCTAGTATTTGATTCCAAATGAGAGTTGTCTTTGTCTTCTGGTTAGAGGACAATATGCCTTCCAGTAATTTGCATGTATTTTAGTATAATTCTACTATCAGGTCTACATTCTGATGGGTCAAGTTTAAGGCCTTGTCACTCGTCCCTGAAATTCAGATGTTTTGGTGAATCCACACAGCCAGTGTAGGACCTTAAGACATTATCTGTCTCGTCAACTTAAGAGATGTTAGCGCGGGAAAAGTGCAGTCGGCGGGAGGAGGTAGCAAGTGATTTGAATAATGTCATCAGTTGTCTTGATTTTCTCATTTAGGAAAGTTCTCAGTACCCATCCTACCATCATCATCGCAAAGTTGACAGTTCCTTCGTTATATTCTACAGAGATGAGGGCATCCGGCATCATGACTCTCTTCATAGAACCTGATATCTTTATTCTTTCTTTAGTATTGGAATTGAGCTATTTTCCCCTAATTCCCTGGTGCACACTGGAAAACTTGGATGGCATCTGTTTCCAGGTTTTCAGTGTCCTCAGCCAATGAGATTTGCTGTATTCAGGTCTTATCCTCAAAGAATGGTACGTAGCTGTACTGTATGTTGATGTCAGTGTAAAATCTATGTATGAGGAACGACGGGAGAGCAAGTACAGTTCCCTAGGGGAACAGATCCTTCATCACTGGAAGGACTGGAATCTCTTGCTGGTTGGTAATACTCTTTGTAAACTGGGTGTTGGAGAGTTGTATAATATTCTTCGTCTTAGCTTGGCAGTTGTTCCTGTTGTGTGTATCACAGGGTTTCACTCCATGGCCAAAGGCTTTCAGGGAGACCTTACGTAGGTCTTGAACTTCTTCAACGGCGTCTTGGTTCTCATCACAGTGATCGAGCAGGTACGGATACTAGGTTCGTCCAGCTCTGAATCTGTGCTGTCCTGGATTATGTAACTTGCCTGACGATGGATCTTCGTCCATCTTTTGTTCCTTAATACCATTTCAAAACCCTTTATGGCATGCGACGTGCAGGCAAATGGCTTATATATATATATATATATATATATATATATATATATATATATATATATATATATATATATATATATATATATATATTTCTCATGAGTTTACTCACTTATCTATGAACACAGAATTTGTGTTGGGCTTTTTAGAGTCACCTGATTGAAGTCGGATATCTTTCCAACGAGAATAAATGCCTTTGTGTGTGTTTTAGGACAGAGTTCCAGAATTTATGCACTGGAACAGCGTGCTTAAGCCTTTTACTAGAGGTTCCTTGAGGACGGAAGGAATATTCGTACAACTGACCCCTGTCATGGCTGCCACTGGGGAGGTACTGTTTACGGTGAACTCTGCCTACCGGGTCGTCAGTCAGGTCAGAGCTGAGAAGATTTGTATCGGCTTAGGAAGTACTGATTCGTTAACACTTTCTCCGAAATTTCTCTCTTTCGCGCATTTCTTTATAGCGTTTGATTCTTCCTCTGTATGTTTGATGGGCGATACTTGATGCTAATTTCATCTTTTCCTTTGCCTAAGAAATGAGATATTTTGTTTCTTACATGGCTTCTTGTTCGACGTGCTGTAGTTATTTCGCTTTTTGGGTGATTGGATTTAATATTTGTATCGAACCTTCGTCTCTTCAAGGGAGAGAGAGAGAGAGAGAGAGAGAGAGAGAGAGAGAGAGAGAGAGAGAGAGAGAGAGAGAGCTGGCCCGACAGGCCAGGAGGATAGATAAGTCAGTTCCTCCGGTTGTGTTGGGTTTGGACACCTCCGTTCCGGCGTTCCTCTCATGTTGTGTTCCTCTTTAGGAATGCGTTTCCCGCCTAGAAGTATTAACGTGTCTTGTTGTCTTTCTAAGTGTTGGGTGTTTGACTGCGGGTGTTGCTGTTGTGTCTCCAGGTGTTGGGTGTGTTGGCAGGTGTCGATGTTGTCTCTCTGAGTGTTGCATGGTGCTGAGGTTGTCTCTCCAAGTGTTGAGTGTGTCTGTAGGTGTTGTTGCCTTTAAAGTGTTGAGTGTGTTTCTAGTGTTGTCTCTGCAAGTGTTGAATGTGCTTCTACAGGTGTTAATGATCTATTTCAAGTGTTGAGTGTGAGTCTACAGGTGTTAAGTGTGTCTACAGGTATTAGTGTTGTCTCATCAAATGTTGAATGTATGTATACAGTTGCTGATATTATGTCTCCAAATGTTCAGTGTGTGTGTGTGTGTGTGTGTGTGTGTGTGTGTGTGTGTAGATCCTGGTTGTCCATGTTTTGAGAGTGTGTGTATGTGTGTCTGCAGGTATAAGCATGTGCAGGATATCTCCCTGCAGGTAGAGAGTATGACCATAGATGACACACACTTGTAGTGTGTAGGTTGGATGGGGAGCTGCCTTTTTCAGTAAGATAATAGTCTCTTTTCCCGATGAAACCTTACTGAAAAGCCGTAAGAATCATTGTTGTTGCCTGTGTTAAGGGTAAAGCCTACGAGAAGAACAGGTGAGGCAAGAGAACTCGAATGGCTGTGGCTGGAAGGCGTTTCGTGTGGAGAGGTGCCAGGGATGAGCACGACTGGTTGGAGCTGCCGTACGTTCCTCCGTGTCTGGAAGCTCTCCGTCTCAGATGCTGGACGCCACACCAGTTTTATGGCCCGGTCTAGAGCGTCTGTGGTCATTCGAGAGAGATTTTGGGAGGGCTAGAGAGATGTTATGGTGGCCATCGAACGTGTTGGAGAGGCCAGAGAAGTGTTGGGTGCGGTCGTAGAGATGTTAGAGTGGCCAGAGCGGGGTTGAGGCAGCCGGAGAGGTGCTGGGGCGGTCCAGATGGTGTTGGAGCAGGTGAGGAGGATGTTCAGGCAGCCAGGGAGGTGTTGGAGCAGGCAGGGAAGTGTTGACGCAGCCAGGGAGATTTTGGGGCAGGCAGGGAAGTGTTGGGGCAGCCAAAGAGGTGTTAGGGGAGGCCAGAGAGGGTCTGGAGCTCTTTCGTATAGAGGGACAATCAAGTACATGAATAGCGGGGCATATATATGAATAACTGCTGGGGATGCCAGGTCCATTGTTAGCGAGGCGACCTGGTAGATGGGGTCTACTGGGGCTTCGTGGGGTATGTCAGATTCGTGGAGGGTGAGTCAATCAGGTAAACCAAGGGGGTTCCTTAACCTTCTCTCGAGCATGGACCACTTCGGATGACCCGCTAGGTCTGTGGTGGACCATCCTCCGATTATTTAGGGCGGTAGGATAGTGTCTCACGGCTTTGGCAACGTGGTTGGTGTGGCAGACGTATGATGATAAGAGTTGAACATATTCCAGTACAATATTCTCGTATGAAGTAAAAGTATTTAAGTACCTAACTAATATTGCGTATTGTTTTAGGTTTTTGATAAAATCAAACATATATATGAAGAAAAGAGAATTTCAGTACGGAAGATCTATGCTCTAACGGGTGTGTTTCATTCGATATATTTTGGCTTTTTCGTAACCCACCTAAAAATGGTTCGTGGACCACAGGTTATGAACCCCTGGTCTCGACCAAGGGAAAACTACTAGGTAGATGGGTGGTAGGGCGACCCAGCTGTTGGTTGGGGGGATAGTTGGGGTAATCAATAGTTGGGTGATGGTAGGGGGGGGGGATCTGTTGAGTGAGGGGTACACGATAGATGGGTAATGGGATGACCGTTAGTAGTAACCGATTACATAGGTGGGGTAAGCCTTGTCAGTGGGTGGGGATGACCCAGTAGATAGGTAGGTTGACCCGGTAGAGAGTTAATGTGGCACAGTAGATGAATGAAGTGACGCGGTAGATACATGAGGGGTAACCTGGTAAATGGGTGGTGATGACCCGATCGATAGATAGGTAGGATGACCTTGTAGATGGACAGGGGTTAACCCCTTAGATAGATGGGGACACCCATGTAGATAAGTGAGGATGACCCTGTATACAAGTAGGGGTAAATCTGTAGATGGGGGTGGAGTGACCAAGTAGATGAATGAGGTGATGTAGTAGATGGGTAGGGGTAATCCATTAAATAGATGGGGATAACCCTGTGGGTGGGTAGGGATGAGCCGGTAGATGGGTTGGCAATGACCCGGTAGGTGGGTGGCTAAGTATAGGGAAGGCTGGGTGGTAGGGTAGTCTGACACATGGGTGGATGAGGGGTGGAGAGTTGGCGGTTTGGATGGGAGGGTCGCGGGATAGCCAGGAATAGGGGTGGTGGAGTGGCCAAGTCGTGGGGTAGAGGGTGACGGAGTGGTCAGGTAGACTGGTGATGGGGCGACCAAGTAGAAGAATGAAGGAGTGGCCGAGTAGAGGAATGGTAGAGTGGCCAAGGAGGTGGGTGGCGAAGTGGCCAAGTAGAAGAGTGGCGGTGCGTATAAGTAGCGGGGTAGTTGGACGGTCAAGCAGAAGAGCGACTAGTCGGTCAAGTAGAGGAATAGTGGAGCTCTGTCAGTCAAGTGGAGTGGCCGGACCGTTATGTAGAGTAGTGGCCGGGCGGTCAAGTAGAGTGGAGGCCGGGCGGTCAAGTAGAGTGGAGGCCGGGCGGTCAAGTAGATTGGAGGCCGGGCGGTCAAGTAGAGTGGAGGCCGGGCGGTCAAGTAGAGTGGAGGCCGGGCGGTCAAGTAGAGTGGAGGCCGGACGGTCAAGTAGAGTGGAGGCCGGGCAGTCAAGTAGTGTGGAGGCCGGGCGGTCAAGTAGAATGGAGACCGGGCGGTCAAGTAGAGTTGAGGGCGGGCGGTCAAGTAGAGTGCAGGCCGGGCGGTCAAGCGTAGAGCAGTGGCCGGGCGGTCAAGTAGAGTGGAGAGGCCAGGGGTTAAGTAGACGGGTAGCAAGGCGGTCAAGTACGGTCAGAGAGCAGCTGGGTGGAGAAAGAGAGGGATGACGGGACGAGCCGAGTAGCGGTGGGTGGGTGGGTGGCTTGCCGGGAGTGCTGGAAGGGCGGCCGAGTGGAGGGGCGGTGGGTGGACTGTTAGGCGGGAGGGGTCGGCCATCCAGTGGGTTGGTGGGGCGGCGGAGGGGGAGGCACTGCATGGCTGTCTGCGGTGTGATGTGAGGGGGTCAGGTCCAACCTCCTCACACACTCACACACAACACAACCTTAAGAAGATTCCCACTCGCTGCCTCACCTTCGGCTGGCATCACTGAGTGCACGATGGAGGCTGTAGTGTAGGGGCGTGGCGTAGGGAGGAGGGGTGGTGAAGCGGGTGGGTGTATCACGTGACTCATGCGCGCGCGCGCAAGGGAGAGGGTACTGTTGCTACCCAGCGTGGCCGGCTGGGGTGCTATTGGCCGCCAGAGCTGCTTGTAAGGCAAGTAGACGTCTGCCTCGTCTTACGATGCTCCGCTACTCCAAGGTACTGTTCGCCTCCCCACCTCAAGCATCACCTGCTCCGCTACTTCAAGGTACTGCTCGCCTCCCTAGCCTCAAGCATCGCCTGCTCCGCTACACCAAGGTACTGTTCGCCTCCCAACCTCAAGCATTACCTGCTCCGTTACTCCAAGGGGTTGCTCCTTTCCCTGCCTCAAGTATCACCTCATAACAAGTACCTAGTGAGCTTGGTGTATCACTCATATACAGAGCTGGACTTCATTAGACGAGAGTATCGTACGTGTGTAACAAAGTTCAGTGTTTCCAAGACGAAGAAAATGAGTATTACGTCTTCTTACACACACACACACACACACACACACACACACACACACACACATATATATATATATATATATATATATATATATATATGTGTGTGAGAGAGAGAGAGAGAGAGAAAGAGAGAGAGAGAGAGAGAGAGAGAGAGAGAGAGAGAGAGAGAGAGAGAGAGAGAGAGAGAGAGAGAGAGAGCATAACATGCTCCAATCCTACACATATCGAATGAGAGAAAAGCAAGGCATGAGGATGTGAGGATAAGAAGGAAGAGAATTCCGGATCTTCATTGATCGAAGAAAGGAGAAGGCTGTATCGTAATGTTTTGTCCTCGTGTGGCTTGTCTTCGCACAGAAACATTAGGAAGCAGCTGCTAGACCCGTGCCTTGGGTATTAGTGGCAAGGACAAAGTCTGACAACTCACGAGCGCAGGTGCCTATCGAAAAGGAAGAAGACATCGTGACAGACAGATGGTTAAAGAGAGTTGATAGCTGCAACAGATAATAAAGAGATGGAAGACTTTTGCTTCTGCTATAGCTTAAGAGAGAAGCAAAGAAAGAGCCACTCTACCTACACCTTACAGGGAACAAAGAGATCCCCTGTGGCATAACTCCTCA
Source organism: Panulirus ornatus (assembly GCF_036320965.1). Lineage (NCBI taxonomy): Eukaryota > Metazoa > Arthropoda > Malacostraca > Decapoda > Palinuridae > Panulirus > Panulirus ornatus. Next base: position 19,097,313 of record NC_092275.1, read on the forward strand.
CGAGAAATGCCACTACAGCACCTTCACAACACCCCCGGCTTTTAGGAAGCAGATCGATGCTTTTGTTTACGCAGTGCTCCAGGTTCCAGTGGTGGAGTAGTTTATATGATCATGACCTTAGTTTGGGCTAGTGGGGTATATGATCATGGGGTCAATGATCATGACCGTGGTAGGACCAGGAAGTGTCATCATGACTTTGATAAGGCTAGATGGGGTATATTATCATGGGGTCAATGATCATGACCGTGGTAGGACCAGGAAGTGTCATCATGACTTTGATAAGGCTAGATAACATGTCATGATGCCCTTAGATGGCCAAGAAGCATATCATTATGGCCTTGATAGGAACAGGAAGCATGTCATCATGACCTTGATAAAGCCAGATATTATGTCATCTTGACATTGGTAAGGCCAGGAAGCATAACATTATGACCTTGGTAGGGTCAGAAAGCACATGGTCATGGCCATGGCAGGACCAGAAGACATAGGATCATTTCAGTCTTGGAATCGACGACCACAGCTCTCCTGATGAACGTGGTATTCCAGAACCTCTTGAGGAGGAGCTCGCTGAGACATACGTCGGTCCTCTTCTGATGACGAGACATCCCGTCCTCTCCCTTAAATAGGTGAAGGCACAAGGCGTAGAATAATGTCGATAGGAGGAAGCACAGCGTGCAGACTCGTTACATTAAGAACAGAGACTTGAGATAATATGGTGAACTTTCTTGTATTCTTTCTTTGTAACTCACTCCAGGATTCTCCTCAGAATGTCAGATCTTCACTGAAGTACCGAGATAAGGCTTGAGGCTGCCTCACAAGTCTACGAGATTCGTTCGTATGAGATGCCTCGAAAAATATAGAAAATACGGGGCACAAGTTCCTTTACGATGAAGCCTCTTGGTGCTGTCCTCCGAAGCGGCGTTGGACGCTGAAGTCACTGGATAGTTTATGTCCTCTGGTGGTGTCGTTTCTGCCAGCCATTCCTTTGACTTGGAAAGCAATGGACAACCAGCCTTAACTTACGGAGGTATTAACTCAGCATTAGAACTCTGTGCTGCCTTCGTCTCAACATTGGTCCTCGCTGGATCGCGCCAACGTCAGACCCCAAGGATAACGCGAGCTATAGCCAGCAAGGGCATTGTGGGGGGCGAGTCTCGTTTCCCTCAGGGAGATCCTTATTTATAGGAATGTCAGCAAAGAGAATGCCTGGTACCAGATGCCAAAGGGTACGACCCTAAGAACTTACGGCTGCAGGTACGCACGTCACTCCTGCCGAGAGGCGACCAGGATGGGTCGAGTGTGTGTGGAAGGGTAGACCAGGGAGATGCATGCATCTTGGAGCCACAGTATGCTACAGTATGCAGCAGGTAATGATTCCCGTTGCTCATACAGCTGTGTGGGTGTGTGTGTGTGTGTGTGTGTGTGTGTGTGTGTGTGTGTGTGTGTGTGTGTGTGTGTGTGTCTTAAGAGGAAATTGAATTTTCGCCAGGCACAATGGGTGGACTCCATCCTTGGTTCGAAAATTACGTAATCAGAAGTGAACAAAGGACACGTTTAAGAGGTTCTCTTTTCAGATTGAACTGAAGCAACTCAAGGTTTTTGCCCCTCGGGACTGAGACATACAGCCACAGTCATTCCTGATCCCCGTCGGTGATGTTGTCTCAACGTGAATCATATTTACTAAATGTTTGCGGTTGATCGTAAGATCTTGGAAAATGGGGAGTGACCAGGACTGCAGCAGCGTTCAGGGGTACCAAGACGTGACTTCTGGCTGTGGTCATATAGATGGTGGGTGACACCTCACCCAAGACAGATTCGTGGTGATGAAAATGGAATACTAAAACAAGGTTAAGAGTGTCATCTTTCAGGAGGCACATCAGTGGAACTTAAGTGTGTTAAGGAACTTGAGTGTTGGTAAAGTACCAAGTCTGGTACCAGCACACGACATTACAATTATTGGGGTAAATTATACGTATTGGTTAGTGTCAAAATTACTTTTTTTTTCATGTTTGATAAGAAGATTTAAAGAGATATACATTTGCAGCATATATTGGACCCAAACTTGTCTGCTTCCTACTTAAGGAGACACATAGATCTGCTAGAGAATGTCAACAGCGAACAACAGAGATTGCACAGTGAATAAGGGAGCTGAGCTTAAGGGAAAGTACCTAAGCTATGGCCTTTTGTGCACTAAGAGAGATGGTAGAGGTCATGTATGATTACAACTCTCAAGACTCTGGATCCATTGGCAATGCTGACCCCGATCACGTCCTTGAAACGGTGGGAACCTGTCAACCAGAGGGCAAAACAAAAACCTTGGGCCCGTTGAAAAGCTGTTCCTCAAGGAACCGTCCTTGCACCTAATCTGTTTCTCATCCTCATATCTGATACTGATGCAGACATAAACACAGCTATTTATCATCCTTTCCCTTATGATATTTGAATAAGTATTGAAGTTCTCAGCTCCAGAAAGCACTGAGAGACTGCGATCGAACCTCAGTCAATCTTTTCAGCGGGGCATTGAGAAGAAGAACGTACACTGGGGCGGAGATGAGTTTCCACTGCCTCCCTTTTGAGGACCTTAAGTAATTGAAACTCGTTCGGGACACCGGATGCCAACGAACATCATCACATCGTGGAAGAGAAATGTTAAGAATCCAGGAGTAATTGTGTCTGATGACCTTACACTCACGGAGCTCAGGAGGGCAATTGTTGCCTCTGGAAAGATGATGTCAATTTTGGACTGCGATCTTTTGGGGCGTTGGAGGCGAAGCTGATGACGACATCTCCAGCCTATTTACACTTTCCACGCCAGAACAGTTTTGTTATGTGCAAGAGTTATGGCCTTATTTTGGTCTGGCCTATCTATACTATCCTTGTTTCCTCTTTCTTTCTCATACTTCCAATTCTGTCCCTCGCGATCCTCCATCTATGATTCTCTCACTCTGGCGATCCTCCCCCACCTCCTCTCCGTCTATGATTCTCCCTCTCACTCCGGCGATCCTCCTCTACCTCCTCTCCGTCTATAACTCTCTCTCTTACTCTGGCGATCCTCCTCCACCTCCTCTCCGTCTATAATTCTCTACCTTCCTCTGGCGATCTTCTCCACCTCCTCTCCGTCTATAATTTTCCCTCTCACTCTGGCGATCCTCCTCCACCTCCTCTCCGTCTATAATTCTCTCTCACTCTGACGATCTTCCTCCACCTCCTCCCCGTCTATAATTTTCCCTCTCACTCTGGCGATCCTCCTCCACCTCCTCTCCGTTTATGATTTTCCCTCTCACTCTGGCAACCCTCCTCCACCTCCTCTCCGCTGGCGATCCTCCTCCACCTCCTCTCCGACTATAATTTTCCCTCTCACTCTGGCGATCCTCCTCCACCTCCTCTCCGTCTATGATTTTCCCTCTCACTCTGGCAACCCTCCTCCACCTCCTCTCCGTCTATGATTCTCTCTCTCACTCTGAAGATCCTCCTCCACCTCCTCTCCGTCTATGATTCTCTCTCTCACTCTGAAGATCCTCCTCCACCTCCTCTTCGTCTTATCGTGCATTATGTTCATCACAACCGTTGCTAACGGTGTGTTGTTTGTTCCACGAGCCACAGCATATGTTAGGCCTCCGCCACATGACTCGCTCTGATACCGTCAATCGTGGTGGGACAAAAAAAAACCAAGCCTTTAATTCTGGACTGTCGCCTCGTGGTGACGTCCACCAGACCAAGATTTCGTGGAAACTGGGATTTATCAAGGAAGTCCAGTTACGGTACACCATAGACCAGGAGAGGTCCTGAGTTTTATTTGAGTATGTGTTTTCCAACCCCCTTTGTACATACCATTTCACCCCAGCCTTACCGTGTGTCTTAACCATATGTATTCATTGTTATCCATGTGCGTTCGCCTCGAGTGTGGATAGCAACCTTCCCAATTATATGCTTAATGTTTGATTATTAACTTAGTATCTTTTTCGCTTCATATCCACGACTAACATTATTTTTCTCTTCCGTAGCTACAGGAAAAGACTACACTATTTGTATACTCCAAATATGTCTTTCTATTTTTACCACATTGATCTGTGAGTTTCATATCTTCTCTGTCAAACAGCCTCGAAGAGACCCAGTAGTTTGTTGCTGTTTGAATTCCTTGTATTTACCGCATCTTTCAGCATCCTGTGTCCCTTCTGCAGTGCGTTGTTGGCTCTGCATCACAGGAAATGCTAGTGATTTTGTGACGACATTTTCGTCCCCTTACAGTAGGGTATAACAGCCAACAACATTTTTCCTACACTGGTAGGCGATGTGATTGAATCTAGAAACATGAGTCGGTCAGTAACGACTGAAAGCACTAAGGGTTATCCCTGAGTTTAAAGTGATTGAGATTTATTCTTTCTGGACATCAGACGAAAGAGGTGTTTCATAATTTACACAGGGAAGATCTTAGAAGCTTAGACGACCTCCTCTGCTCTGAAAAAGGGGCGACCTATTTGCTCAGAAAAGAAAAATAATGAGTCCTGATTAGCACGACGTGCATTGGAAAATCCGTAAATCCAAGTAACTAAAAAGACGACAAATATCATTCGAGAACTCGGCAAACATCCTGGACACGAGACTTCAACTCATTACTTGTGAATATGATCAACATTGTGGACCAGCCAGTGGACCGCCTAGCGGGAGAAATCAAAATCGTAAATTCTTCTTGTATGCAGGGCGCATCTAGTCATCAGAGAGGTTATGGCGGGTACGTCTGCTGGCGGGAGCGCGTAGTGCGCGGCCCCGAATAACTTGATTGATTAAGAAAAGTGTATGTGAAGTTCATTCCCAAGCTGTCCTGCGGAGAGAGAGAGAGAGAGAGAGAGAGAGAGAGAGAGAGTTCATGGTAGGGGTAGAACCAAACTAAAGTAGAAACCAGTGATGTAATTCGTTGTCCCATCTCGTTTTTTTTTTTTTTTTTCAAAAGAGGGAACAGTGAGGATATTCCCTCAAAGGCCCAGTCCTCTGTTCCTAAGGCGGGAAACTGCGAACAGTATGAAATATATATATATATATATATATATATATATATATATATATATATATATATATATATATATATATGTATATATATATATATATATATGCACTCCAACATATTTTGTGTTCGTGGTTGAGTGTATTTAGTTACTTTTCTTGTACAGCGAACAGCAGTGGCAGGATTGTGGCAATATTCCTGCACATCGTTCATATAACCTCAAACAGATGTGTAGATTCGCTGCCCGCTAAAGTCCAGGGGCTTGACACCCTTCAGCCAACAGTGCTGGCGGGTGGTAGAGCAGTGAATTAAACTGAATGAACGCGAGATAGTGATCGCCATCCTTCACATCAGTGGCCATTGTGGGGTGCTGGTGTTGTGGGCGGATTCTGGCGCTGGCACGAACAATGCGCGTGGCCCGGGAGGCTCCCCTGACAACCTCATCGTGGTAGGGGTGTGTTTGTTCCGCTTCCCCGCAGCCTCCAGTTCGGTGACCCGGCCCGCCCTGCCAGGGCGACTTCGAGTGGTCGCCTCGTACCGAGGTCTCTGTGCCGTAGAGTACGTGCTGGGCATTGAGTTATCTTTCTCTTTACGACTACAAGAAGAACATTTGTGCTGTGCATTTTGCTCTCATCCATTTATGTTTATAGGCGGATCCGTAAGTGTATACTGTGATACTTTTTCGAAAATATCTTGAGGGGAAACTGAACGAAAATGAAAGCCATTGTGTCACCCTTCATCCACGCCATCATGGAATCCTCTTCTGCGCACACTTGCGCAGATGCTCTTTTGCGAAAACTTTGAACGTAATTAAGTACGCATTTTGAAAGGGAAAATCTATATACGTCTTGTACTAAATGTCTGCAACGAGTAAGTAAATGAATTCCTTATTTTAAGGTTCAGGGTAAAGAGAATGAGGTTTTTTTTTACGTATTTGCAACAGGCCACAACGCTTATGATTTCGTATTATAGGAGGAAATGAGATGTTGTATGTGACCTACTTTCCAAGTCCTTATTGCATGAGGCGGACGGTAGCCGCAGACACGGGGTCTCCTTGTGGGGGGGTGTTGAGGTGCAAGCTGTCGAAGCGTATGTACCGTACGAGTGCGTGAGAGACTAGGGGTCGAACCCAGGGAGTGGTAGAGTGCGTGGATCGCAGCTGATGAGGACGCTCGTGGGATTTGTAGTTGTAAACAGGTTTCTAATGATGTGATGAAGTTGTTCCTCAAACGTTGGTTGAGTTAGGAATGATAGTGGAGGGGTTGAGGACGTGTTGTGCTGGACTGTTTGACGTGGACGCTGTGGATAGAACTGTGTGACGAAGACATAGTTGGGGAGGACTGTGTGACGAGGGCGTTATGGGAAGGACTGTATGACATAGACGTTGTGGGAAGGACTGTATGCCATGGACGTTGTGGGAAGGACTGTATGACGAGGACGTGGTGGCTAGGACTGTGTGACGAGGACGTGGTGGCTAGGACTGTGTGACGAGGACGTTGTGGGAAGGACTGTGTGTTGAGGACGCTGTGGGAAGAGTGTGTGACGAGGAGGGGACCGGAAGTGTGCAGGAAGTGAGGGCGCCTCTTGCCATCAGGACGTCGACTTGTATGGGAATACGTTAGAGGCCCGAGGCATCACTCTACCACCCACAGGAACAGTGTTCCATGGAGGGACAGAATTTGGCTGTCAGATGTGTGAACACTTGAGATGGAAGCTGAGTGAACGGGCACGAACAAAGCTTATGAAGATGTAAGAAAGATACAGATATCTGAAATATTGATATTAGTGTAAGGTAGTCTATCGGGGGATATTGGTTTAGTGCTCAGTGGGATTGTTGGAGATTTATCTGGGTAGACGATGCATTGGAAATTTTATTGTCGATTTGTATAGGTGGACGATGCAGTGGAAATGTTGTTGGAGATTGGTCTAGGTAGACGATGCATTGGAAATAACGTTGTAGATGGTAGCTGTTATCATTAGCTAAGAATCAAAGTGCAGATTTCTTTTATTAGATAAATAGAAGAAATGTGTTTACTATAAGATCGAACATATGGTTAACTGGTGGGAGTCTGTGTTGTGCTAGACTGATGCCCATAAAGGAAATATTAAGATATGAGACGAGAGAGAGAGAGAGAGAGAGAGAGAGAGAGAGAGAGAGAGAGAGAGAGAGAGAGAGAGAGAGAGAGAGAGAGAGAGAGAGAGAGAGAGGTTGCTCAAACCCACAGTATTTACGCTGGTATTTAGCGGAGTTAGTCCTCGCGGGGCTTATTATTTTTACGCTCCATAGTTATATTCATGCGAGCGCGACGTTTCCATAAGTGCGTTGCTATGATAAGCTGAAGAGGGTTGGGCGTCGGCGGAGAGTGATGACCCAGGCAACAGTGAAGGAGGTGGCCTCCCGAGGCCTTGTTGGGTGGGGAGGAGCTGACCTCCCTCAGGCCATATATGAACATCTTGATTAATGACAAGGCCCACTGAGGTCCTCGCCTCTCTGCACCCTACACCCCCACCGGATGACCACCGCTCACCCCTACCCAGCAGCTGTACATCTGCTGTGTTCGCTCCGTTAGGCTACACAGTTTTCGTAAGGTGTACATGGTCGTAACAAAGGGACATGATAGGGACGGATGACAGAAGACCTGATGGTCTGTAACGAAGTTATCTGCTGCAGAAGACTTGACAGTAAACTTGATAAACTAATTTACATAGATGGATGCAAACAGCTGTGGTCCACAATACGTTTGGGTGTCATGTATATACCTTTCCCCTCATACTTCATATAGTGTCACCTCATTGAGGAAGCTTTTGCTTTGTTCTTTTTGCTAAGTAGAGAAGTCCCTCTTCGTTTCCTCATACTTGGCGTGAATTAGTATTCCGGCTGCGCACTTTTCCTCGAGCTCTTTTGCTGATACTTCCATTCTCGGTGTGATGGTGTGCTCTCCTCTCCCTCTCTTGTGTCTCGGAACAGCTTGCAGGGATTGGATCATAAGATGCCTACCCACCCTTACTACACCTACAGTCTCATTTCTCTTCCTTATCTACACTCCTCCACAAAACTCCTTACCTGTTGAAACTCGTGTGACAATCAAGAGCTCCCGTTCCACCAACCTTCCAAAAAGGTCACTTTCATAGACGTAGCTCTTCGCCAACTGTCTGGCATAGTCTTGTGGTGGTTTGGTTAAGGATATGAAATAGTTCTGATGGAGGGATGTATAGACCATCTTTATGGTCACACTGTCGCTGACTGTGTGTGTGTGTGTGTGTGTGTGTGTGTGTGTGTGTGTGTGTGTGTGTGTGTGTGTGTTGAAGGGCGAAATGATGTATTTTTCAAGCTTGTATCTGTCCCTTTGGCTGTTTGATGGTCGTCATTTCTCTGGACTGGTATTCTCTGTTGCGTCTCCTAGGAATGGGTCATTCTTATCGACAATAGATTTCTCTAAGTGCTGCTGGCTCACAAATTCATGCCCGTTATGCCCCTGTTATTATACGTGTATATGTAGCATTTGCACTTCGGTATGTAGTAGCGTATGCATGTGTGTTATCGTATAGTACATGTGTGTACGTGCCTTGTTCATATGTATTGTTATGCGTGTGTGTCTGTGCTGCGTGCTCGTGTTTGTCATGTGTATGCATGTGTGCCTACGTGTGTTGATCCCGTGCAGGTGTGTGTGTGTGTGTGTGTGTGTGTGTGTGTGTGTGTTTGTGTGTGATGTGAGCATTTATATGTACATCGTCATGCGAGTGCGTATCTATTATGTATGTAGGCATTAGCATGTCATTATAGCTGCCCTTAATAAGAGAGCATTATGACTTTTACGTCATCACGTAAGATGTAATTAATAGGCAGACGATCATAAGTTATGATTAACATGCAAATGATCATAAGATTGTGATTGATATGCAAAAGATCACAGTAACGATTAATATGCAAATGATCATGAGTTGTGATTAATATGCAAACGATCTTAACGGTTATGGAAAATGTCATATATATATATATATATATATATATATATATATATATATATATATATATATATATATATATTTTTTTTTTTTTTTCATACTATTCGCCATTTCCCGCGATAGCGAGGTAGCGTTAAGAACAGAGGACTGGGCCTTTGAGGGAATATCCTCACCTGGCCCTCTTCTCTGTTCCTTCTTTTGGAAAATTAAAAAAAAAAAAAAACGAGAGGGGAGGATTTCCAGCCCCCCGCTCCCTTCCCTTTTAGTCGCCTTCTACGACACGCAGGGAATACGTGGGAAGTATTCTTTCTCCCCTATCCCCAGGGAATATATATATATATATATGTGTGTGTGTGTGTGTGTGTGTTGGAAAGGATCACAATTTTGCGCGTGATCAAGATATTCCTATGAGTCCACGGGGAAAATGAAACACGAAAAGTTCCCTAGTGCACTTTCGTGTAATAATGACATCATCAGGGGAGACACAAACATGTTTTGGACAATCACATGTTTACCAAATGGCGTCCTAGCTTCGTCTCCTCGATGTATATCAACTGACTGTTATATTTCTCTCTTGTGTCCCTTGATGATGTGATTATTACACGAAAGTGCACTTGGGAACTTTTCGTGTTTCATTTTCCCCGTGGACTCAGGAATATGTGTGTGTGTGTGTGTGTGTGTGTGTGTGTGTGTGTGTGTTTACCATCACCTTGAGACCTCTACAAACTCTTGAAATAATCATTGACATTGAACTATCGTCTGTGAATTGTGGCTCGTGTCTCGCGCGGTCAAGTTATTTATATTTTTTCTACGAGTTGATTGTAAAAATCACGCAATTGTAGCCCAATGTCGTAAATTGGTGTCTGGGGCTCCACGGGTAGTGTCAAAAAGGAACGTTATGACGGATGAGAGAGAGAGAGAGAGAGAGAGAGAGAGAGAGAGAGAGAGAGAGAGAGAGAGAGAGAGAGAGCAGGGCTTGTGTCTTAGCCAGAGATGAGGCCTCTTCCACCCTCCTGCCATCATGGGCTTCGAAAACCCTCCCCCTTAAGGACTGTACAACCCAACGTCATCCCATTTACGTTATGTCGTGTTGATTCGCGAAACAGTATTTTAAAAAAAAAAGGACTTTCGTCTGTCGTTTGAAATTATCTTCCACCTGATGGATTTCCTGGAATCAGGGAAGTTTATATAAAAAAAAGGTGTTGAAACGAGGCTTGGAAATCCTCGCTGCAGCCGCGCAGGGAACTGCAGCTAGTGCATCGGTGCTTTGACCTTGGGGACGGATCTTGCCCCCACGCCAACCGCGTTCATCTTGATGTTATTGTTGGCCGTCTCTCTCTCTCTCTCTCTCTCTCTCTCTCTCTCTCTCTCTCTCTCTCTCTCTCTCTCTCTCTCTCTCTCTCTCTCTCTCTCTCTCATACTCTCTTTCTCGTACACCCTGTGTGCGTGCTTGTCCATTCTCCTGGTTCTTCTGTAACTTGCCATTTTCCAAAGCCCTGTTCTCATACCTGTCTTCATACGCTTGGCTCCCGCGCCCTTCTCTCGTATGGCTTGTCTTCGTGGCGTTTCGTACACCCACTGCTAATGCTTCTCTCGTGCCCTCTCGTACACCCTTGCCCTCTGGGGCCACTCGCTACGCTACTACACACACACACACACACACACACACACACACACACACACACACACACACAAGCATCTCCAGCCATCATGCTTCTATATCATCCCAGGAACAATTGATTTGATTTTTCCTTTTAAGAAGTTGATTATATGTTTTCCGTGTACGGTGACCGGGTATCGGCGTTGATTGAAGAAATTAAAATATTACCGCTCATCTTGATTAATATTACATAGACTGGCTTAGGTGTTGGTTTTTCCCCCTGCTTTAGCGTCAGTAAAGAGGAATACATTGTATAAGCCAATAATATGTAGAATAGATATCCTGAGGCTCTACCAAAGAAAGTGGGAATACATCGCCGTTGAAGAAAACGGAGATTTTCTGAGGGGTAACGTAGTAAACTTTAGATACATATTTGTGTTCAAGGCAAAGCTGGAGGAATTTATTGGCAGGACTACTTAGATATATATTTCTGAAGCTATTTCCGAATGAATACAGATATATTGCATAACCAGAGAATAGATTTACTCAAAATACTCTATATAAGAAAAAGATAGCAAGAAAACAGATGCGACATTCAGGTAACGTTTATTCCATTTTAAACATTTGAATTTTTAGTACAAGCAACGAACGTAGCGTAGTCACAGGATAGAGTCCTTTGAAGCACATATGAATAGAGCTGTAATTAACGTAACCCCAGGCCATTACTGGACAACGTACAGATCTGTGGAGGAGAGAAAGAGCGACCATGACTTAATTAATGATATAATAACCGGCATATATTAAAAGACGGAACCAAAAGAAACCTTGTTCCCCGGATCTTTTGACATCATGATAGTGCTGGATGCGACAGAATATTCCTTTGATATATTTTTTTACGTTTTAGGAACCTGTTGGGAGCGTTAAGCAGCACAGACATTACTCAGGAACAAAGCACCGAGTTGAATATTAATTCTAATTGTGCAGGATTATCTCTCGGTATGCTTTATTAGATTAGATAGATAAAAGCACAAGGGAATGGAAAATACGGTTTTCCGTGCATCTTTACACTCGCTACTTATATATAGGACGCCAATGGCGTATCGTCGATGTATATCAACTGACTGTTATATTTCTCTCTTGTGTCTCCCCTGATGGTGTGATCATTACACGAAAGTGCACTTGGGAATTTTTCGTGCTTCATTTTCCCCGTGGACTCATGTTTACCAAATGGCGTCCTAGCTTCGTCTCTTCGATGTATATTTACTGACTTATATTTCACTCTTGTGTCTCCCCTGATGATGTGATTATTACACGAAAGTGCACTTGGGAACTTTTCGTGCTTCATTTTCCCCGTGGACTCATGTTTACCAAATGGGGTCCTAGCTTCGTCTCTTCGATGTATATCAACTGACTTATATTTCTCTCTTGTGTCTCCCCTGATGATGTGATTATTACACGAAAGTGCACTTGGGAACTTTTCGTGTTTCATTTTCCCCGTGGACTCATAGGAATATCTTGATCACGCGCAAAATTGTGATCCTTTCCAATATATATATATATATATATATATATATATATATATATATATATATATATATATATATATATAGTATGTATATATATACATACACGAGTTTTCTAAGACAATTATTTGGGTTATTTTTTTCTTTTCTTTTATGACCAGGTGTTCGTCAACCTCAAGCACCTAAGAAAAGTACTTACTGGGGTTCGTAATGTTCGGTGACTGGTCGTAAGTAGGATACGAATCTGCATACGAAGGCAAGAGAGGAACTGAAAGCTTGGCTCAGATTATCTGGTACATGGGACAGCCAAGTGACAACTCCTGAAGATTTAAGATTGGGTTATCTCTTGAAAGATAGAAATGGGATCATATGTAGATAAGAACGAAGATTATAAGGAAATAGGACCCTAAAATTCCTAAAGTATATGTATAAAGACAGAATAGTCAAGGAGGAGGTTTCTCCCCACCCACAACTCCCTCTGGTATATAGAGGGAGACAGAACGGTAAAAAGCAGAATGCTCCTCCCTATCCACCTCTCCCTCCGGCTCAACAGCTAGCAGGGAAATGGCTATAAAGGAACACCCTGCAGTGTAGGAAGGCACCATGCACTATATACGCAGGTCTTGAGGCGTGGCTTCATTTATCACTCGCTCCCATTTCACAGCCGAGGGAAGGTGAGAGAGAAGGGTGTTGCTGTAGAACCTGTGCATACCTTGAGGGTATGAGTTCATGTGTGCGAATGGGTCTGTGCCGGAGTCTGGTCCTCTCTATATGTTGAGACGTGAGTGGCATCGCCTGTGTTATGTACCGTGATGCGGGTGTGTGTGGGCAGGAGTGTGTCATATCCTTTGTTGACTGTGTTATGTCACGTGATCAGATATGTGTGTGTGGGGAGGGAAGGGAACAAGGGTGCGCCATGGATCGTATGAGATGTAATTGCTTTTGTCTTTTTTTTATATACAGTGACCAACATAGGAAAAAACAAAATCTAATCAAAAGGCCATTATGGTTGAAAGAAGCAAGCTTAGAATGCACAAACGTTAAAGGAAGATGGAAAAGATAAAAGAAAGAAGGGAATTCCACAGTTTATCTGTTAGAGCAAAGGACGAGGTATCATAACGCTCTATCCTCGAGTGGTGCATCTCCACACAGAGACTCTAGGAAGTGAATACCTGTTGGCACAATACAGGAAGAACATTCTACACTCGTGTGTGTGTGTGTGTGTGTGTGTGTGTGTGTGTGTGTGTGTGTGTGTGCATACATGCCGTAGTGCGTATCATGTCCTTAAATGACGAAATATGTGCTCCCTGCGGCCCTCCGGACACCAAGAGAGCATTGTGGGCACAGTTAGTGACGCCAGTGCCATACTTTTTTTTCCTTGCTGGCTGTACAGTGCCTCGCTATGCCCACAGATCCATCAGGCCCCTGCTTAGAAACTGTGTATTTCTGCTGACGTATACACTCCGTGCGCTGTGAAGCGGAGGGGCCACTTAATCCCTGACCATTTATTACAAACGCTCCAGGAGCCCCATAGCCTTTTTTCTCCTCCCGCGCCTTTTTTTTTTTCATAATGTGGCCTAAAAATGACCACGGAGCCTGAGGCAAGTGTCCAGTTTGTCCTTCACGTAATACCCTGTGTTGTTGGGTGTGTGATGTGGACCCCCCTAGGCCTCGTGTTGGCTCTGGTGATAAAGAGAGGGGAAGGTGTTGTAAGTTCCGCCTCCACCCAGGCTGTATGACATGCTTGTCATTAGTCTGACTTGAGTCTGTAACCCATGGATATTTATTGTTACACCCCATGCTCATCCTGTATAGCGGTAGCGCCAACAAAAAATAGATTACAGAGATCGCAAAGGGTCGTAATCAGACTCCAGTGGGTTGATATTACAGTGGTTGTTACAAAATTCATTATAGGATATAAACTTCATTACACACATTATATATTTTCATATGGTCAGTTTTACCCACTAGGTGCAAAAACGTAAGGTCAGACTTGCCTCTACCTCCGTTCACCTCAATTCTTCGTTGTCTTGCTGTCTTCATCTTTCCCTTGTGGAGCACTGTTTACCCTCCGGTTCTTTTGATCTCGTGCCTCTTTCAGGGACCCAGGTGTACAGTGATATTTCCACAGGATTGTTTTATTTTTTCTGTATAAACTCTGTAATTGATCTCCACCACTTCACAAGCTTGAAAGGTGGATGTCTGTACGTATCATATACGAGTCTACATATCGTGTACATACTGAAGCATTAAAGAATTGGTTAACACCATATGGTAACTCATTTCTTTAACTCTGGTGCTGCATGGCTTATAATTCGTCTTGCAACCTCTGGTATTTTTTCTGCCCTTCCCCTGCTGTTCTCCTCGATCTAAAAACATGAATCCGTTCTTCGATGAGGCCAAACTCGTGTAACGAGAGGGATGGTCCTCAGTGCACCAGACTTCAACATAGACAACAAAGAGTGGCTCTATTTCTCCCACTCTGATCATCAAGTCAATGTGGGCTCTTAATGTTTTTTTTAACCAATACAGAACTTGGCGTGTCTACATGGGCTTGGAGCAAATAGAAGAAAAACAGGAATTTAACGGGGAAAATGAGTGGATGAAAAAGAAAAAGGTGTTCCCTAAACTGATGCCTGACCTCGGGGAGAAATCTGTAGCCTGAAAGAACTCATTTTCAGTTCGTATTACTGAGCCCCTCGACCACACCCCAACCACCCTGGATATTTTTTTTTTACTTAGGATTAACTTCTCTCTCATCTTCGTCGTTATCGTATCATATTGTCATTCCAACAGGGTTCCCCAGGTCTTCTGTGACGCCCCTTCCTCCAATCCTTACTCTTGCACGTGATTTTATGAACGCTCTGTGGACCGACTCGCAAACTTTTCTTCTTTTCGACTTTTCGTGGAGTGAAAGGACAATTTCAAAAGGCCAATAAGTTCGTTAGGGGTCGTTTATTAGTTAAAGAGTCGCCAATTAGGCAAGGGGATTCAGAGGGAAGAACTGTTGAGGATGCTTTTAGAGGATGTGAAATAAACTGAACAACTTCACAAGTGTTTTAGTTTCGTGTGATAGTCTTTGTTAAGGACAGATAGCGGGGTTCGTTGCCGCTGGTGTGGAGGAAGCAGTTCCTCCTCCACCAAGTTGAATCCTCCCTCTGGTCCAGGTTCCTTATTTCGGTCCCTACAGACCAAAGACCAGTCGCCAGAGGGCATGCAGACCAATAGTTGTTCAAACGGGTATGGAAGTTAATGAATGTGTGCTAGTGTGTGTCTTCGTAGACTGCAGGGTTAGAAACTTTACTCTTTTGTGCCTGGGTTGTGTGTGTGTGTGTGTGTGTGTGTGTGTGTGTGTGTGTGTGTGTGTGTGTGTGTGTGTGTCTGGTGGATGCGGGCGGAAGTGTACGCTGAGGAAGAGCTTGCATAACTCTCCAAACATGGCGCCTTGCCGACACCTTCGTCAGGGGGATACGTGAGTAGTGAGGCAGGAGGAGGAGGAGAGACGGGGGGTCGGGGGGGTTTATGTAGGTAGGTAGGTAGGTAGGAAGGGACCCTCACCCCCTCCTTTCCCCTTCTGTCTGCGGGGCATCGAAAACAAAAAGCGTCAGGACTGCGTTTATATCGGTCATGTCGCCGACGTGGTGGTGGTGGTGGTGGTGTTTTGCTGACTTCGACGCTTTCCACTCCCATCCTCCGGTGCCACGACCGGCATGACGCTCACTCCCTTTCTCATGACCCAGGTCTAATTATGTACCGTCTCTCTGAGTTTTTTTTTTTTTTTCTTAAGTTTAGAAACACCCTATATCCGCATTTTGCTCTCCAAGGCCAGCGTTTATATAAACGCGAGGTGGATATATCATCACTGACTTACACAGGGGCGTTATTGTTGTCGTGACGCTGGACGGAACGTCGTTATTTTGTTCAGAATTTGTTTCGAGGGTACTGAAGGGGGGGTGAAGGTTCCAGAATTATGCTTCGAGCGTTGCCTTTGTTTCGAAGGACGTAAGGAAACTACGAGTAACTCTGGTATGGTGCTGGCTGTGGTGGGAGCTGTCTGTGATGGGTGCTGGCTGTTGTGGGAGCTGGTCGTGGTACTAGCTGAGGTGGGGGTTGGGCGCGGTGCTGGCTGTGGTGGGGGGCTGGTCGGGGTACTATCTGTGTTGGTGGCTGGTCGTGGTGCTGGCTTTAGAAGGAGACGAACTGTGGTGTTGGCTGTGCTCGAGGCCTAGTTATGCCCTGGGATGCCATGCTCGGTGGGGGTGGCTGTCCCTGGGGACTGGTCGAGCCCGGGGGCTGGCCTGGCCTGGGGGCTGGTCGGGCATCATCTCCAACTGTTTTTGTTATGTTTGCAAGGTGTATCACCCTGGCGTGAATCTCCTGTATTTTTATCCTGCCAACACACACCCCTCCTCTCACTCCCTATTCTCTCTCTCTCTCTCTCTCTCTCTCTCTCTCTCTCTCTCTCTCTCTCTCTCTCTCTCTCTCTCTCTCTCTCTCTCTCTCTCTCTCTCTCTCTCTATATATATATATATATATATATATATATATATATATATATATATATATATATATTCTTATCTGTTAAGATTAAAGCTAGTGTGTGTATCATATGTCTTGGCGACCCCATTGTTTTGAGTGTAGGACTTTGACCTTTGGCCAAATGTTGTTTGGGTTGAGCCTTGGCCATGTAGCAGCAATGTTGAGCTTTGGCCACTTGAAAACATAGTTTACCCTGGGCCATTTAGCAACAGTGTTGGGCATTGGCCACTTAGCAACACTGTTAAGCTTTGGCCACTTCGCATGTGTTGAGCTTTGGCCACTTAGCAACACTGTTGAGCCATGGCCACTTACAACAGTGTTGAGCCTTAGCCACTTAGCAACAGTATTGAGCTTTGGCCAAGTAGAATGTGTGTTGCTTTGGCCACTTAGCGTAAGTGCAGAGCTTTGCCAGCTTAGTATCATTGGTGAGTTTTGGCCACTTAGTTTAAGTTTTGATCTTTGGCCACATAGTATCAGTGTCGAACCTTGACCCCCATTGTTTACGAGTTAAGCCCTGGTCACATCGTATTATACCCAGCTTATGAGAAGGCTCGTGGATACCACACCGCTTCGTCTTGATCCTTATCGACCACTTCGACGTGGACCTCGAAGCGATATCTCGAAGTCTCATCATTTCATCCAACCTGCCCGCGAAGCGGAAATAGCCGGATGAGATCAGAGGGAGTGGCTGTGGTGTTCTGGCGAGGGGCCCCCCCTCACCTCGGGCAGGAGTTGGCAGCAGCAGCAGTGTGTGTGCTGGTGGCGGTGGTAGATGTGGTTGTGTTGCGTTGCCGCAGCACAATGGTTACGACAGGACACTGCTGCATCTACCTGTGGGGACGTTAAGGCACAGTACGAGAGGTAGGAGATCAGGGTACAGGCTTTTGCAAGAGGCAGGAGATAACATAGGCTAAGGAAAGACTGAAGATAACAGGCTAACAAGAGGCAGAAGATAACATGCAGGCTAGCAAGAGGCAGATATCTTACAAGCTAACAAGTGGCAGGTAACTTACAGGCTAACAAGAGGCAGGAGATACTAAACACGCTCACGAGAAGCAGACAACACAGGTTCTCAGTAGGCAACAGATAACAGTTACACTGGAGGGAACAGATAACACAGGCTCTGAAGAGGCAGCAGATAACTTACAGGCTTACAAGAGGCAGCAGATAACACAGGCTCTCAAGAAGTGACAGATGACTTTTAGTCTCTCAAGAGGCAGCAGATAACTAACAGGCTCACAAGAGGCAGCGGATAACACAGGCTCTCAAGAGGTGGCAGATAACTTTTAGTCTCACAAGAGGCAGCAGATAACTCACGGGCTCACACCAGGCAGGGGATAACTTACAGGCTTACAAGAGGCAGCAGATAACTTACAGGCTTACAAGAGGCAGCAGATAACTTACAGGCTTACAAGAGGCAGCAGATAACACAGGCTCTGAAGAGGCAGCAGATAACTTACAGGCTTACAAGAGGCAGCAGATAACTTACAGGCTAACAAGAGGCAGGAGATAACATAGGCTAAGGAAAGACTGAAGATAACAGGCTAACAAGAGGCAGGAGATACTAAACACGCTCACGAGAAGCAGACAACACAGGTTCTCAGTAGGCAACAGATAACAGTTACACTGGAGGGAACAGATAACACAGGCTCTGAAGAGGCAGCAGATAACTTACAGGCTTACAAGAGGCAGCAGATAACTTACAGGCTTACAAGAGGCAGCAGATAACTTACAGGCTTACAAGAGGCAGCAGATAACTTACAGGCTTACAAGAGGCAGCAGATAACTTACAGGCTTACAAGAGGCAGCAGATAACTTACAGGCTTACAAGAGGCAGCAGATAACACAGGCTCTGAAGAGGCAGCAGATAACTTACAGGCTTACAAGAGGCAGCAGATAACTTACAGGCTTACAAGAGGCAGCAGATAACTTACAGGCTTACAAGAGGCAGCAGATAACTTACAGGCTTACAAGAGGCAGCAGATAACTTACAGGCTTACAAGAGGCAGCAGATAACTTACAGGCTTACAAGAGGCAGCAGATAACTTACAGGCTTACAAGAGGCAGCAGATAACTTACAGGCTTACAAGAGGCAGCAGATAACTTACAGGCTTACAAGAGGCAGCAGATAACTTACAGGCTTACAAGAGGCAGCAGATAACTTACAGGCTTACAAGAGGCAGCAGATAACTTACAGGCTTACAAGAGGCAGCAGATAACACAGGCTCTGAAGAGGCAGCAGATAACTTACAGGCTTACAAGAGGCAGCAGATAACTTACAGGCTTACAAGAGGCAGCAGATAACTTACAGGCTTACAAGAGGCAGCAGATAACTTACAGGCTTACAAGAGGCAGCAGATAACTTACAGGCTTACAAGAGGCAGCAGATAACTTACAGGCTTACAAGAGGCAGCAGATAACACAGGCTCTGAAGAGGCAGCAGATAACTTACAGGCTTACAAGAGGCAGCAGATAACTTACAGGCTTACAAGAGGCAGCAGATAACTTACAGGCTTACAAGAGGCAGCAGATAACTTACAGGCTTACAAGAGGCAGCAGATAACACAGGCTCTGAAGAGGCAGCAGATAACACAGGCTCTGAAGAGGCAGCAGATAACTTACAGGCTTACAAGAGGCAGCAGATAACTTACAGGCTTACAAGAGGCAGCAGATAACTTACAGGCTTACAAGAGGCAGCAGATAACTTACAGGCTTACAAGAGGCAGCAGATAACTTACAGGCTTACAAGAGGCAGCAGATAACTTACAGGCTTACAAGAGGCAGCAGATAACTTACAGGCTTACAAGAGGCAGCAGATAACTTACAGGCTTACAAGAGGCAGCAGATAACACAGGCTCTGAAGAGGCAGCAGATAACTTACAGGCTTACAAGAGGCAGCAGATAACTTACAGGCTTACAAGAGGCAGCAGATAACTTACAGGCTTACAAGAGGCAGCAGATAACTTACAGGCTTACAAGAGGCAGCAGATAACTTACAGGCTTACAAGAGGCAGCAGATAACTTACAGGCTTACAAGAGGCAGCAGATAACACAGGCTCTGAAGAGGCAGCAGATAACTTACAGGCTTACAAGAGGCAGCAGATAACTTACAGGCTTACAAGAGGCAGCAGATAACTTACAGGCTTACAAGAGGCAGCAGATAACTTACAGGCTTACAAGAGGCAGCAGATAACTTACAGGCTTACAAGAGGCAGCAGATAACTTACAGGCTTACAAGAGGCAGCAGATAACACAGGCTCTGAAGAGGCAGCAGATAACACAGGCTCTCAAGAGGTGGCAGATAACTTTTAGTCTCACAAGAGGCAGCAGATAACTTACAGGCTTACAAGAGGCAGCAGATAACTTACAGGCTTACAAGAGGCAGCAGATAACTTACAGGCTTACAAGAGGCAGCAGATAACTTACAGGCTTACAAGAGGCAGCAGATAACTTACAGGCTTACAAGAGGCAGCAGATAACTTACAGGCTTACAAGAGGCAGCAGATAACTTACAGGCTTACAAGAGGCAGCAGATAACTTACAGGCTTACAAGAGGCAGCAGATAACTTACAGGCTTACAAGAGGCAGCAGATAACTTACAGGCTTACAAGAGGCAGCAGATAACTTACAGGCTTACAAGAGGCAGCAGATAACTTACAGGCTTACAAGAGGCAGCAGATAACTTACAGGCTTACAAGAGGCAGCAGATAACTTACAGGCTTACAAGAGGCAGCAGATAACTTACAGGCTTACAAGAGGCAGCAGATAACTTACAGGCTTACAAGAGGCAGCAGATAACTTACAGGCTTACAAGAGGCAGCAGATAACTTACAGGCTTACAAGAGGCAGCAGATAACTTACAGGCTTACAAGAGGCAGCAGATAACTTACAGGCTTACAAGAGGCAGCAGATAACTTACAGGCTTACAAGAGGCAGCAGATAACTTACAGGCTTACAAGAGGCAGCAGATAACTTACAGGCTTACAAGAGGCAGCAGATAACTTACAGGCTAACAAGAGGCAGGAGATACTAAACACGCTCACGAGAAGCAGACAACACAGGTTCTCAGTAGGCAACAGATAACAGTTACACTGGAGGGAACAGATAACACAGGCTCTGAAGAGGCAGCAGATAACTTACAGGCTTACAAGAGGCAGCAGATAACTTACAGGCTAACAAGAGGCAGGAGATACTAAACACGCTCACGAGAAGCAGACAACACAGGTTCTCAGTAGGCAACAGATAACAGTTACACTGGAGGGAACAGATAACACAGGCTCTGAAGAGGCAGCAGATAACTTACAGGCTTACAAGAGGCAGCAGATAACTTACAGGCTTACAAGAGGCAGCAGATAACTTACAGGCTTACAAGAGGCAGCAGATAACTTACAGGCTTACAAGAGGCAGCAGATAACTTACAGGCTTACAAGAGGCAGCAGATAACTTACAGGCTTACAAGAGGCAGCAGATAACTTACAGGCTTACAAGAGGCAGCAGATAACACAGGCTCTCAAGAGGTGGCAGATAACTTTTAGTCTCACAAGAGGCAGCGGATAACACAGGCTCTGAAGAGGCAGCAGATAACACAGGCTCTCAAGAGGTGGCAGATAACTTTTAGTCTCACAAGAGGCAGCAGATAACTTACAGGCTTACAAGAGGCAGCAGATAACTTACAGGCTTACAAGAGGCAGCAGATAACACAGGCTCTCAAGAGGTGGCAGATAACTTTTAGTCTCACAAGAGGCAGCGGATAACACAGGCTCTGAAGAGGCAGCAGATAACTTACAGGCTTACAAGAGGCAGCAGATAACACAGGCTCTGAAGAGGCAGCAGATAACTTACAGGCTTACAAGAGGCAGCAGATAACTTACAGGCTAACAAGAGGCAGGAGATACTAAACACGCTCACGAGAAGCAGACAACACAGGTTCTCAGTAGGCAACAGATAACAGTTACACTGGAGGGAACAGATAACACAGGCTCTGAAGAGGCAGCAGATAACTTACAGGCTTACAAGAGGCAGCAGATAACTTACAGGCTTACAAGAGGCAGCAGATAACACAGGCTCTGAAGAGGCAGCAGATAACTTACAGGCTTACAAGAGGCAGCAGATAACTTACAGGCTTACAAGAGGCAGCAGATAACTTACAGGCTTACAAGAGGCAGCAGATAACTTACAGGCTTACAAGAGGCAGCAGATAACTTACAGGCTTACAAGAGGCAGCAGATAACTTACAGGCTTACAAGAGGCAGCAGATAACTTACAGGCTTACAAGAGGCAGCAGATAACTTACAGGCTTACAAGAGGCAGCAGATAACTTACAGGCTTACAAGAGGCAGCAGATAACTTACAGGCTTACAAGAGGCAGCAGATAACTTACAGGCTTACAAGAGGCAGCAGATAACTTACAGGCTTACAAGAGGCAGCAGATAACTTACAGGCTTACAAGAGGCAGCAGATAACTTACAGGCTTACAAGAGGCAGCAGATAACTTACAGGCTTACAAGAGGCAGCAGATAACTTACAGGCTTACAAGAGGCAGCAGATAACTTACAGGCTTACAAGAGGCAGCAGATAACTTACAGGCTTACAAGAGGCAGCAGATAACTTACAGGCTTACAAGAGGCAGCAGATAACTTACAGGCTTACAAGAGGCAGCAGATAACTTACAGGCTTACAAGAGGCAGCAGATAACTTACAGGCTTACAAGAGGCAGCAGATAACTTACAGGCTTACAAGAGGCAGCAGATAACTTACAGGCTTACAAGAGGCAGCAGATAACTTACAGGCTTACAAGAGGCAGCAGATAACTTACAGGCTTACAAGAGGCAGCAGATAACTTACAGGCTTACAAGAGGCAGCAGATAACACAGGCTCTGAAGAGGCAGCAGATAACTTACAGGCTAACAAGAGGCAGGAGATACTAAACACGCTCACGAGAAGCAGACAACACATCTCCTTAAGGATTGATTAGTATCTAAGGGTACACTTCAGTAGGTCTTTGTACATCGTCCCTAAAGTATTGATAGTGTCTGACGGTCGACTTAAGTAGGTCCCCGTACATTGCCCTTAAAGTATTGATAGTGGTGTATGACGGTCTACTTCAGTAAGTCTTGATACATCGCCCTTAAAGTACTGATAGTGTCTGACGGTTGACTTAAATAGGTCTTGGTGCGTTGCCCCTAAAGTATTGATAGTGTCTGACAGTCGACTACAGCAGGTTTCGGTACATCGCCCCGAAAGTTTCACCAGCAATGACTTAGTTCATAGTCGGGAAGCAGAAACATTAGACGTAGTCCCGAGGGTGATACCCGAGGCTGGCGTCTGCCTCCCAGACATCTCCATCATGTGGCAAAGGCACAAGGTATGAGGTCATATCTCCTACCTAAAGAACTGGTTCGTACTCAGAAGATTTACGTGAAATAAGACTTCGTCTATTTCTCTTGACATTTGAGGTGATCCAGGGGTGCTGTAGTCTTCAACCAGGGGTGTAATCATTTCAATAATGACACCAGTATAGAGTAATTGTAGGTAAGATGAGTGTAATGGTGTCAGCACTAGTGCTGGTACAGTCCCTCTCTCCCCCACACCCCTAACGTATTCTGGTCCAGACTTGACGGCTGACGAGTGTCAGGCTCCGGGTGATAAGTGACAGACTTGGGACTGGCGAGTGTCAGACGCAAGGGAGACGAGAAGTGACGATACTCTGCATCATACCCGACACTCAACACCTCTCGTGTGAAGTCACTTACCCTGAGTGGTGGAGGTCCTGAACTTACCTCATTGGACTGCGTGCATTTTTGTCCATTGCCCTCCGTACCTTGCCCAGACCCCCACCCACCTTCTCTCTCTCTCTCTCTCTCTCTCTCTCTCTCTCTCTCTCTCTCTCTCTCTCTCTCTCTCTCTCTCTCTCTCTCTCTCTCTCTCTCTCAGATTTGTTTTTACTTTCTCGTGCCGACGTCACAGCTCCACACGCCCCATTGCTCACACAGTAATACACTTGCAGATCTCGTCTGTTACTTCTTATTTTCTCAAGTTTTTTTCTTTTTCTTTTTTTTTTGGGGGGGGAGGGGGTTTAGGTGGCACACATACTAGAGTGACAGTGTTTTCTGTGGGTGAGGATTAGAATTTTGGACTGAACTGTTTGATTAAAAGGTTAGGTATTGTCTTCTCTCTGAACTGACCACCCCCCAAAAAAATAAGTCAGCAGAGTCGAACCCTCTGTACAATACTCATGAACGCTACTACACCCACCTCGTCTACTCCATATAAGCCGGTGGTTCCACGTCGTAAGAGAGATGGCAAGTTTTTTGGCGGCAGCTGGAGAAGCAGTAGCGCCAGCAGCAGCAGCAGCAGCAACAGCAAGAGGAGCAGCAGAGTCAGCCTGGAGCAGCAGCAACAGCAGCATTAAGGGCAGGTGGAGGCGGCGGCAGCGGCGGAGGCGATCATGCAATGGTGACCAAGACACTGGTCTGGTTCCTGGACACTGTGTAATATATTTTTATGGTTTTGAGGAATGATGGTGCAGAACTTTGTCTTGCTCGTATTCTTGTGTTTTTTCTTCCTCTTCTTCTTCTTCATCCTCCTCCTCCTCCTCCTCCTCCTCCTCCTCCTCCTCCTCCTCCTCCTCCTTTCTCTACACACGTATTTCTATGAAGAAATGTAAGGCATTTCTTGTCGGCTACTCTGTGGACCGTGTTCTTTGGCATGGACGGCGACGTTTGGAAAAAAAAAAATGAATTGCTTTAGTCGTCTTGATGTAGCTAACTTTCTTCAGGATGAAACAGGATCACCCATCATGTGTTGCTGGACCTGACCCTGTGTTGAGTGAAGTGTTTGTATGTTCCCACGTCACCACCTTCCCTGTGCATGCTCACATGCATGTCTCATGACCCCGAGACACTAGTGTATGTGTGTGTGAGAGAGAGAGAGAGAGTTCTGATCGCTGTTGGTGTATTGCATCGTGACTCTTTTAGCCTTTTAAGTGTCTCCGTTCGTTCCTTAAAGATCTGTGTTTTTTTTTTTTCCTATTGCGCTTTAGGAATGTGTGATATAACTTGTTACTTAACGTTACCTAAATCTGTAAACACTCTGGGCCGCATGTAAGTCACGCTGAGTGGAATATATCCGGTCAGTGTGGGTGATGATGATTCCTCCCTCGGCTTCGCTTTGATGGTTGAAAATAAACCTGGGGGTGTGGGGGAGAACAGAAGCCCTCCCTGTGTTTGTTCGGAGCGTGAGGAAGCTGCAGCACGTCCTCCTTCTTCCACCTTGCTGCACGGGGCTTCGTCCCCATCACCTCCCCCCTGTAACGTGCTTTTTACCCATGTGCCAAGCAGGCTTACGGAGTGCTTCTCTATGCTGCAGTTGCTTCCTCATGCTTTACAGTGCTGCAAACTGCTTCCTCACGCTGTAGGATGTTGCAGAGTGCTTCCTCACGCTGTTGGATGTTGCAGAGTGCTTCCTCACGCTGTAGAATACCGTAGAGTGCTTGATTATGCCGTGGAGTGCTGCAGAGCGCTTCATAATGCTGAAGCGTGCTGCAAAGTGCTTCATAATGCTAGAGTGGTGTAGAGGGCTTCATCATGCTGTAGAGTGCTGTATAGTGCTTCATGCTGTAGGATGCTGTAGAAGCTTTATTATGCTATAGCGCGCTGCGGAGGGCTTTATCATACTGTAGAGTGCTTCATCATGCTGTAGAGTGCTTCACCATGCTGTAGAGTACTTCATAATGCTGTAGAGTGCTTCACCATGTTTTACCTTGTTGCATTGCGATCTAGTGTTTTATAGAGACATAATGCTTAACTGTGCAGCGCAGGGATGCAGCACTCATCATAGAGCAACGCCATGCTGCATTGCTTCCTTATACTGCGCAGTACTTAATGCCACATTGTGCTTCGCCGTGTGACACAGCTCTTCAGCATTTTTCCCGAAATCTTTAGCTATTCAGCCCATTACTTTGTCTCATTCCACAGTCCGGCATGATAATCCGTGTTGCATAGTGCCTCTGCATGTTGCTCAAGACTTCATCGCGCTGCACAGTGCTTGAGTATGCAGCATTTGGCTTACACCAAGCGACAGAGTGGTAAACCACAGAGCAAAGTCTGTGCTCAAAGCACAGCAAAGTTAAGGATGTTGTGTACCAGCCATATAACAGAGTTGAAGGCAGTGTGTGCTCATCACACGACAAAGTTGCAAGTGGGGTGATCTTACCACACAGCAAAGTTGCAGGAGGTGTGCTCTAACCACACAGCAAAGTTAAATGTTGTGTGTGCTTACCGTACGGTAAAGTTAAAGGTGGTGTGTGTGTGCTTACGACAGAGCAGAGTTGAGGAAGTGTGATCACCATAAGGCAAAGATGAAGGTGTTGTGTGAGCTCACTGTAACAGGAAAGTTGAAGGCAGTTTATGCTTACAAGAACAGAATTGGTTGTGTCTCTACCGCGTAGAATTGAGTATGTTTACGTTACAGCAAAGTTGTGATGTGCTGGATTATATATATATATATATATATATATATATATATATATATATATATATATATATATATATATATATATATATATATATATATATATATATATTTTTTTTTTTTTTTTTTTTTTTTTTTTATACTTTGTCGCTGTCTCCCGCGTCTGCGAGGTAGCGCAAGGAAACAGACGAAAGAAATGGCCCAACCCTCCCCATACACATGTACATACACACGTCCACACACGCAAATATACATACCTACACAGCTTTCCATGGTTTACCCCGGACGCTTCACATGCCTTGATTCAATCCACTGACAGCACGTCAACCCCTGTATACCACATCGCTCCAATTCACTCTATTCCTTGCCCTCCTTTCACCCTCCTGCATGTTCAGGCCCCGATCACACAAAATCCTTTTCACTCCATCTCTCCACCTCCAATTTGGTCTCCCTCTTCTCCTCGTTCCCTCCACCTCCGACACATATATCCTCTTGGTCAATCTTTCCTCACTCATTCTCTCCATGTGCCCAAACCATTTCAAAACACCCTCTTCTGCTCTCTCAACCACGCTCTTTTTATTTCCACACATCTCTCTTACCCTTACGTTACTTACTCGATCAAACCACCTCACACCACACATTGTCCTCAATGGATTTGTATGTAGCATTTATGGATCTGGAGAAGGCATATGATAGAGTTGATAGAGATGCTCTGTGGAAGGTATTAAGAATATATGGTGTGGGAGGCAAGTTGTTAGAAGCAGTGAAAAGTTTTTATCGAGGATGTAAGGCATGTGTACGTGTAGGAAGAGAGGAAAGTGATTGGTTCTCAGTGAATGTAGGTTTGCGGCAGGGGTGTGTGATGTCTCCATGGTTGTTTAATTTGTTTATGGATGGGGTTGTTAGGGAGGTAAATGCAAGAGTCTTGGAAAGAGGGGCAAGTATGAGGTCTCTTGGGGATGAGAGAGCTTGGGAAGTGAGTCAGTTGTTGTTCGCTGATGATACAGCGCTGGTGGCGGATTCATGTGAGAAACTGCAGAAGCTGGTGACGGAGTTTGGTAAAGTGTGTGGAAGAAGAAAGTTAAGAGTAAATGTGAATAAAAGCAAGGTTATTAGGTACAGTAGGGTTGAGGGTCAAGTCAATTGGGAGGTGAGTTTGAATGGAGAAAAACTGGAGGAAGTGAAGTGTTTTAGATATCTGGGAGTGGATCTGTCAGCGGATGGAACCATGGGAGCGGAAGTGGATCATAGGGTGGGGGAGGGGGCGAAAATTTTGGGAGCCTTGAAGAATGT
Organism: Panulirus ornatus; assembly: GCF_036320965.1. Taxonomy (NCBI): domain Eukaryota; kingdom Metazoa; phylum Arthropoda; class Malacostraca; order Decapoda; family Palinuridae; genus Panulirus; species Panulirus ornatus. The sequence continues at coordinate 19,124,707 of NC_092275.1, forward strand.
GTGGAAGTCGAGAACATTATCCCGGAAAGCAAAAATGGGTATGTTTGAAGGAATAGTAGTTCCAACAATGTTGTATGGTTGCGAGGCGTGGGCTATGGATAGAGTTGTGCGCAGGAGGATGGATGTGCTGGAAATGAGATGTTTGAGGACAATATATATATATATATGTATATATATATATTCATAAGTGTATGTATGTGTGTGTGTGTGTGTGTGTGTGTGTGTGTGTGTGTGTGTGTGTGTGTGTGAGAGAGAGAGAGACCGGGGTGATGCACGTAAAAACATGCCTCAGTAATGATACTCTTGGGCCAAAAGAGGATAAAGTATGAGAAAAATGAATGAAGAAGTGAATCAGAGCTCTTCGGGGAATTTCGGTCAATGCTCGTGTGGCCAGCCTCTGCGCTTAAACTGTAGGAAGCAGCGATTGGACGCGGATTCAGGCCTTGATCGCAGGCTCCCCTCCTCACACTCGCAGACAGCTTACAGGAGCAGTATCGTCAGGTATAGATACCTGATGTTATATGTGCGATGGACTGTGATCAGCTATGATATCCAAGACTCATAGTAACTAGATGTGGCTGTTTCTTGAGAAGTAGGAACATGTTGAAAATAACAAACAATTGTTTGTTGCATCATCAACTGGATTCACATGAAGCTGGGCTAAGCTGTAAACTCACCATATCAAGCTTTGCTGTATCTTAAAATCGCTCCACATCACGTTTTGACTTCAGGGAGTTTTTACTGTGGAAAGCTTTATTTTGCACTTATGAATTACACTTAGCAACTTAATCTGTAAACTTCAACAACAACCCTTCTTAAATTTGTAAACCATCTTTTTATGTTAGCTGAGACGGTACGGGCAGCTGAGGCCTTAATCAAGGCCATCCCTTTAACGCTCTCTCTCTCTCTCTCTCTCTCTCTCTCTCTCTCTCTCTCTCTCTCTCTCTCTATATATATATATATATATATATATATATATATATATATATATATATATATCCCTTAGCCTGAGCCAGGTACCCATTTTATCGACCAAACCCTAGGGGTGGATGAACAGCTGGGTTGACTGTGGACCAACTGCCGCAACTAGGGATTCGAACCTATGCGCTCGACTCTGGGTGGCCAGTGAATGATGCGTCACGGTCAGGAACGCTAAGCGCTGCACCAGGTTGTAAAAAGTTACATGTCAAGCTTACATTCTCGTAAACAGCGTGTATCTGAATCACAGCTACTCTACGCTAAGCTGTGCTGTGACAGACTTCCACCAAATCAAGCTTTGCTGTGTGCTAGCCTAACTGACAGTGCTTTCCATCTGTCTTGCATCGATGTCATAACCTTGACGCAAGACCTTAAGATTTGAGTGCCATAAATAAGCTTTTTCTGTGAACATAGCTATTCAGGCTTTGGCGTTGCATGAATACGAACCATTTGAAGCTTTGCTCTGATTTAACCCCCGTACCACCTTCAGCTTTGCTATGTATTCAATTCGCAATACCTCCAACATCGCTGTGTTCAAATTTTTGAACGGTTTTGCTGTGTTATAAACTCGCAGCACCTAAAGTTTTGCTCTGTTTTAGCCTCAAAGCATCTCAACTTTTGCTGTGTTATAAACTGGAGCCACCTCAAGCTTGGCACCACTTCAAGATTTGTTGTGTTATAAACTCACATTGCTTGAAGTTGTGCTCTTTCGTACACTCACACCATCTCAAGCTGTGCTCTGCCGTAAACTTACACCACCTCAAGCTGTGCTCTGTCGTAAACTCACACCACCTCAAGCTGTGCTCTGTCGTAAACTAGCACCAATCCTAGATCCTTCTCTGTTGCACACTCGCACCAACTGACAGACTGCAGTCTGCCTTAACTAGGTCATCCCTGAGAGGGTCGGTACATTCTTGCCGTTGGAGTAATTTGATTAAGTTGAAGTTCTTGTCTGTAATGATGGTTAAGAAGTCCGTAAGGCACCGACGCCACCAGCGTGGAGCCAGAGCGTGTATGTGTGTGTCTGTGTGTTTGTGCGTCTGTGTGGAATGTTGGCGGCCTCGCTACCGTGGGGCGGCGGGAGGGTTTAAAAATAGCCTAACATCCGTCCCGAGTAGTGTGAGTGTGTGGGTTCACATTTTGAGCCACCGTGTTACGCCTCCTCCACATTCTCACTCGTCGCGTAGGTGAGTGAGCCTGTGAGCCATGGTATGTAGATCATGGGGGACGTAGGGAGCGCTGCACTGTCCCTTTCTTCAGTCCACAGTTGATTGTCAGCGTTGCGGAGCGGCGCTGAGGCCTTCGGAGAAGACACACGCTGTGTTGCATTGTGTATATATGCAGATAAAAACCACAGGAAGGATGAAAACAGTTATATATGCATTTCTTTATACAAAGGATTGTATCTGCAGTGCATATATATATATATATATATATATATATATATATATATATATATATATATATATATATATATATATATATATATATATTATATATACACACACAAACAAAGTGCATATGAACGCGCACTTTCATAGAACATACAAACCCAGGGACAGAGCATGTAGAACTTTCATAGCTTCATCTGTTTTAGATAATTCATAGAAAGATTTATTAAGCATCCAACATCTGCTTCTTCACATACCAAAGATGTATTCTAGTTTCCATGCTGTATTAAGATATACACTCCTCACTATTAATCACCCATGGAGAAAGTTCATGCACGAATCACAACACTGGTATTAGTTTATAGTTTTTAGTATTATTTTCAGCTTGTGTTTTGGTGTCACGAATACTGATGAAACAGAACATGAGTGTTTTGCTGGTCGTGTGTTCGTTCTCTGCTTTAATGGTGACTGATCTCGACTTGTCCGTTACAATCTGTTCGTAACAGGTTACAGAAAGTGCTACTAGCAATGGCAGTTCATAAACTCTCATACGATTAATGTTTATAACACACACACACACACACACACACACACACACACACACACACGCACACACACACACACACACCAGCTCACCTCAGGGGCTCACTTACCACCCAAGCCAAAAGAGGAAGATAAACATCTGAGCTGAGTATGAGACTGCTAGCAGCCCGGCAGGGACTTCGAACTCTTCACCTCGTGATTCATAGGTAACGATGCTAACCACTACACCACAGAGGTTCATACAAACCTAGTATGGCATAGTTTGAGCGTATACTTTTCTACATACATTATTTCTACGGATATAGAAGTATACATAGCAGCCTTTCGAATCTGCAATTATAACACTTGAGTTTATTGGGTAGCTGTTACAGTCTAGTTGAACGGCGTTCGTTTGTGGTGATAAACTGGGAGGTGCAGACACATTCAAGGGTTCTGTAGTGGGGCACTATAGACGTATGACTTATTAACGGAAGGAAAGGCGCGTGCCATGATTTCTGCGGTGAGGATTGAGGCGTTTGTGGGCATTGTGGTTGAAGATGTTTTATATATAATGGTGAGGGATAGAGACATGATTCAGTCTTGCTGCTGAGGTAAGGGATAGAGACATGATTCATTCTTGCTGCTGGGGTAAGGGATAGAGACATGATTCATGGTTGTGGTGGTCAGGAATAGAGGAATGATTCATGGGTGCGGTGGTCAGGGATAGAAGCATGATTCATGATTACGGTGATGATGGAAAGAGGTATGATCTGTAGGTGCAATGGTGAGGGATAGGGGCACTGTCTGTAGTTATTGTGGAAAGGGATAGAGGCATGATTCATAGCTAGCTGTGGTGAGGGATAGAGACGTGATTTATAGTTTGCTGTGGTGAGGGATAGAGGCATGATTCATTGTGGCTATGATAAGGGATATAGACATAATCAAGAGTTTCTGTGGTGAGAGATTGCAGCATGAATCATAGCAACTGTGGTGAGTGGTATATATCTGCCTTAGAGATATATCTGCTGGTAAGAGATAGGACCATTGGTCATTGATATTTTCCTGTTAGTTTTAGGATTTCATGGTCGTTGTCATGAGAGATAACCATCATGATTCATGAGTATTTTGGTGAATGATATATGTATGATTCGTGAGTACTGTGGGTAAGGGTAGACGTAAGATTCGTGAGTACTGTGCTTTAGGGTAGATGCACGATCCGTGAGTACTTTGGTGTAAGTTACATGCATGATTCGTGAATATTATGATGTAAGGTAGATGCATGATTCGTAAGTAGTGTGGTGTGAGGTAGATGCATGACTCGTGAATTTTGTGGTGTAGGGTAGATGCACGGTTCATGAGTACTGCAGTGAAGAATTTTTGTACATCATGATTCATTCCTGGTTAGTGAGAGAATCACGGTGTTTCTGGTGTTGACTTATTTGTCGTGAATGTATCTTGAGTCATTATATTATTTGTGAAAGTTCTTAATAGGGAAATGAGTTGCTGTTGCCTTGATTTTATATCAAAACTAGGTTTGATTCATATTTGATTAATTGATACTAGGTTAGATGCATATGTGCTTAATCAAAACTAGGTTAGATGTATATGTGGTCAAGTAGAACTAGGTAAGGTGCATATATTGTTATTACAGCTAGATTAAATGCTAATGTAATTTATTAAGACTAGGCTAGAGCCATCGACTATTAATTGATTTGACCTTTTTATAACTCATAATTAAAGACAAGAAGATTCTTGTGTCTGAACATAACGCGTAATCCACAAACTCTCTTTGCAGTGCTTAAGGCTAGAAGGAAGAGATTTCATAAGGTACATGGTGGCGTCTGGCAATGTGTATATCTCGTTGCCAAGTGCCATGTCAGTTTCTCACTGAAGACAGACTGACGAAGACACACATTCATCAGCTTAACTGCCTTGTAATCAACGGCGGTGTGGTACAGATATGCGTTGGTACCGGTATGCTTTGGTACCGTTATACGTTGGTACAGTTATTCGATGATACCGTCATGAGGCGGTACCGGTATGCAATGATTCCTTATCTGATGTGCCTGACCTCTGCTCAAGGTGTATGAATGGATGTACCGTTACGGAGATAAAAGAGATGTACGGGTTTGATTAAGGAAAGGAATCTTATTATCATTTGAGTTGTGGCAGTGGTCTTCGACGAGGCCATGCACCCTTTCCGTACACTGGCGATGATGCAGCCTAGTCTAAGGTGTGACCTCTCGCTTGAAGTTATCCCTCCTACAGGCGGAACCCGGGCACACCTGCATATATATATATATATATATATATATATATATATATATATATATATATATATATATATATATATATATATATATATATGAGAGGGGTTAACGGGCACCGCCTTTTTTGCGGTTTCACCGCGAGTGGAAAATAACATTTAGTGAGGTTGTATCATCGTCTGCTGACGATAGGGAGTACGGCCTCGAATAAGTACTTCACACTCCGAAGTCTGGCATTTTCCAGCTACTGGAAGTAACAAAGCTTTGGAGTCGTAAGAGCTCTTGGTAAAGGGGTCCCTGGACTCTTTCAAGAGAGGGTTCCTGGGACAATTATGAATAGATGTATAAAGCATAGCTTTTGGATGTCGTGTTAGACAAATGTGAATGTTTAGCTTGCGGAATAATCGATCACTTTGGCGCGAAGTCCTCTGAGGTTATAGGATAGAAAGTCACGGTGTTCAGATAAAGTTCATGTTGAGTAACAGCGTGAGTCAGGACAGACCTTCTTATCCGTTTGGTGAAACTTTAAAATGAAATTGTAGACTCTGTGAAGTCATGGGTAATATTTATGTAAATTCTATGTAAGCCCAGGTAAATATTTCCACAGGTGAGTGTTGGGGAGTAAAAGTATATTGTGTTAAATATAGTGGTGAAGGTTGGCAGTGGGCCACAGTCAGATGGCGAATGGCGAGACATGACGAAGTTGGTATGTTGGTTGACTTTTTCCCAGCATAGACCATAGCTCATAACATTAACTCCCTGAATTTAGCACAGTTATCTTATACATCTTTTATCCCTATAGATATCATGAAGCCTATTACATAAAACGTTAATGTGGAGTATGTTTTTAGAGCTTACGGTGTTCAGGAAATTGTATTTGAATGATTTACTTTTTTGTCTCTCTCCTCACCAGACGGCAACACGATCGTCGTCAACATCATCGTCTCACTCCATATCGGCCAACGAGGAGTCCAGAACGACAGAAGAGGCGGAGTCTCACAAAGATGATGACAAGTAAGTTGTTGTGTTTCACTTTGAGTATTGGTATTATTTAATTTTTCGTTACGGCCTTTGTTGCTCCCGTAGGAAAGCCGGAGCATATGTGAAAGTGGTGGCTATAATATTTTTTGAATGTCATGTACCGATGTTGGCTGCAGGTGGTGATGGCTCCCTCTCAAGACATAATGCTAATAATGATTATAATAAATCAAGTTATTTGCGTCTTGGTTAAAATCCAGTAAATATTTTTCCGCCAAAGGGTAATAAACTCGTTGCTTAGTGAAATTAAGGCCTGTATGGTGTTAGGATGCTCTTGACGTCTGTAGGGGAGAAAGAGTTTTTGATTGGTGGTAGAACGTGGATATAGATAGAATTTGACACCGACGGTCGATAGGCCTGAAGCCCACATAGCCAAATAACTTTGTGAAAAGTATTTCCATAAAAAGCGGGGGGTATTAGCCCGAGGCCTACCTGCGCCGCTACTTTTTTAAGTAGTGTTAGGGCCAGACCACTTCGCATGGACTTGGATCTATGCAACACGGAAGAGTTTATTATTATTATTATTATTATGTTGTATGGTTGCGAGGCGTGGGCTATGGATAGAGATGTGCGCAGGAGGATGGATGTGCTGGAAATGAGATGTTTGAGGACAATGTGTGGTGTGAGGTGGTTTGATCGAGTAAGTAACGTAAGGGTAAGAGAGATGTGTGAAAATAAAAAGAGCGTGGTTGAGAGAGCAGAAGAGGGTGTTTTGAAATGGTTTGGGCACATGGAGAGAATGAGTGAGGAGAGATTGACCAAGAGGATATATGTGTCGGAGGTGGAGGGAACGAGGAGAAGAGGGAGACCAAATTGGAGGTGGAAAGATGGAGTGAAAAAGATTTTGTGTGATCGGGGCCTGAACATGCAGGAGGGTGAAAGGAGGGCAAGAAATAGAGTGAATTGGAGTCATGTGGTATACAGGGGTTGACGTGCTGTCAGTGGATTGAAGCAAGGCATGTGAAGCGTCTGGGGTAAACCATGGAAAGCTGTGTAGGTATGTATATTTGCGTGTGTGGACGTGTGTATGTACATGTGTATGGGGGGGGGGGGCCATTTCTTTCGTCTGTTTCCTTGCGCTACCTCGCAAACGCGGGAGACAGCGACAAAAAAAAAAAAAAAAAAAAAAATATTATTATTATTATTATTATTATTATTATTATTATTATTATTATTATTATTAATTATTCGTAAATAGGTTTGCAGATTTTACAAGTTATTTTCATATGCATTATCAAAATTTCCCTCTTCATTGTCATAATTAAAACATAGAATGATTAATGCTGTTACTGGTTGCCTGAATTATAGTCTCACTTAAGCGAAATCTTAAAAGCTATGGAAAATGAAATTAGATAAACATTTGTAAAGATCGTTAGGGCTCTGGGATGATTGGTGTTGTTACGAGATTTGACGATGAGAACATTAAACAACGTATGTAAACAGCTAATTGAATATTCCATAACCAGTTAATAAGAGACAAGTGGTCGTTACATTGCCAGATGCAAACAAAGACCCTGTAACTAACCTCATACTCCCTCATATATGAGGTAGCGTTAAGAACAGAGGACTGAACCTGAAAGAAAATATCCTCACTTGGCCCCCTTCTATGTTCTTTTCTTTTTGGGGGGGGGGGTGACAATGCGAGAATAAGATTAGGATACAAGATGGTTTTGCGCCTCGTAGTTAACGGATGCTACAGAGGAAATACAAGCGTTTGCAGTGCTGGAAAACTACTAAGTGGCTTGTTGGGTTAGCGAGACACAGTTGTGACATCTATTCGTGTGAAAGTTCCAGGTTTTCGTGTGTTTTATGTCTGTTTAGATAGTAATTAGAAACGGCAGATTAGAAAGCGAGAAATGCATCTGCTGTTGCAGGTGTGCGTTTGTGAGGCACGTATCCCTAAGACCATGTTAGGCTGTGTAAAATGTTCGACGTATTTTCAGTCATATACCGTTTATAGTTTTTTTTTTTTTCATGTCATACTTGGTAGCCTTTCAAGGGACGACTGGCTCTCCTGGAAGAAAAGTTTTGAAGCTTCTCTGATGCACCCAACATGTAACAACATGTAAGAATTCACTAGGATTACTTTTCCAATGATTAATTTACACTATCATTACTTGATACAGTTTGCAGGCTTGCTGACCCTGTGTTGCGCATGGGCCACAGATTGCAAGGAGGTTTAAAGGCAATACGTGCCGTCACGGACACAAGTCCTGGGACACGTATAAAGTCCCGGTATGTAACTGGTCGAAGCTGTACCGAGTTGTCTCCGTCTCTGCCTTTTGAGGCAAACGGATCGGTATAGCCTCGTACAGACAAGTCCCTGAACTTTTAGTTAGGAGATACCTTGGCTCGATATATATATATATATATATATATATATATATATATATATATATATATATATATATATATATATATATATATATATATATATTTCCTTGTCCGTCGTTTCTCGTGTAGAGAGGAAGTGCCAGGACCAAACGAAGAGCGGCCTCGTTTGCTCACATCCGTTCTCAGACACCAGAGCCTCCAATCGTCAACCAAGCCCCACAGATCTTTCCGTGGTTGCCACATGCTGTTACATATGCCATGGGTCACCCTCCGTATACCATATCGCTCCTATTCACTTTACCCCGTGCATTCTTTGACCCTATTGGATGCTCAGTCTCCGTGCCATGTCGGTCACTGTATATATATATATATATATATATATATATATATATATATATATATATATATATATATATATATATTGATACTATTCGCCATTTTCCACGTTAGTGAGGTAGCGTTAAGAACAGAGGACTGAGCCTTTGAAGGAAATCCTCACTTGGCCCCTTCTCTGTTCCTTCTTTCGGAACATTAAAAAAAGAAATATATATATATATATATATATATATATATATATATATATATATATATATATATATATATATATATATATTCCCTGCGTGTCGTTGAAGGCGACTAAAAGGGGAGGGAGCGGGGGGCTGGAAATCCTCCCCTCTCGTTTTTTTTTTTTTTAATTTTCCAAAAGAAGGAACAGAGAATGAGGCCAGGTGAGGATATTCCCTGAGAGGCCCAGGCCTCTGTTCTTAACGCTACCTTGCTAACGCGGGAAATGGCGAATAGTATGAAAGAAAGAAAGAAAAAAAAAAAAATATATATATATATATATATATATATATATATATATATATATATATATATATATATATATATATATATATATATACACACACACACTAAATTAGATTAGATTATGTGTTACCGGACTCCACGTGCACGAGGATACTCTGCAAGTGAAGATTCTCCATTACGGGTCTGTATCATTGGGAGTACAGTCTCGTGAACAAAGATTTTCGTTCCAAAGCACCGTGCATTTCCCTGTTACTGGAAGTCGCGCAGCCTTTGGCTGCAGGAACTTTTAGAAAAGCCTTTAATAACACAAGGACACTTTCATAGAAATTGGTCCTCTGGTGATTGTAAATAGATAGTAATAACAACACTGATGATTTTTAGTACGTGTGATGTCAGGAAGTTGACCTATGCTATTTTTAAGCTGTCAAAATAAACCACGGTATAAACTGTGTGGACTTGTTTGTGGATGATCAGCTTTGTTGCTTTTACATTATTCAGGACAGCCAGAGACTCGATGTGTGCAAAGGAAGCCATTGTTGTCTTTATTACTGATACTACCTCGCTCAGGCGGGAGAGACAATTAGATATTTAAAAGATAATTTATCTTGCCTTACCTTGCTACCCAAGGGCCTTTTCGATACGGTCTCTGGGCCAAGACTTATGGTGATATGTGTTTGTGAGGTGAGTACGAGGTGGTTGACAGGACATTTCCAGTGTCTTCAGCGTGGAGGTTGTATCTTCGGCATGAGGGGGCCTTTAGATGTGTTGAATCAGTATTTGTAGGTTGGAGATATGGGATGGTGTCCAGAGTGCAGACAAGAAAGTGTTACTCGTACAAGTCTAGAATATGTGGTTTCGGATAAGTGTATGTGTGCTGAAGTGGGGTTAAAGACTGAGTTACGGTGGTTTTTTGTTTAGTGCCTGTTGAGTCAGTGCATTGTGTCATTGTTGTGTTTATTGAGGAGAGGGGTCTTCGAGTTTAGGTCGTCTATGTGTGTGATAGGATAAGCAGTTTATTTCTGGTTGGAAAATGGATTTTGATTATGATTATGGAATGGTCTGACTAAGAAGGGTCTAGTGTTGTGATCATATTGGAGGTATTTTGTTTCGTTCCGTAGATGTTGAATATTTATGATTCGAAAGTGTATGTTTGCCTTTGAAATGATGAATGACTAGGCACGTGAGGCATGGTTTAGGATGAAGCAGATGAAAAGTTTGTAGAGGATACTAAGGGATTCTTGTCCACTGCTGGCGCAAGGAAGGGTTCTGAGGACATTGAGTTCGACATTCCTTTGGGTTGATGTTGGTAGCGTGAGGAGTAAATGCCATGTGTGTGTGTGTCGTCTGTGATACGCAGGATGGTTCGAATCTTGTTCATAGAGTGTAGTTGGCAATTCAGGGTTACTGGAGGGTGTAGGTTCGATTTATGTCTGTCGAGGATTAAAGGGGCGGTGATGGACTTCTGATTTGTGCCGCTGCTAGTGGCGGGATTATTGTGCACTCTTATTACTCATCCTTGTGAGCGGCAGAGCAGAAAGGAATAAGTGAAGATGTAAGCATTCTGTTATGAGGAAACTGTTTGTCTTGTAGCGTGATAGGTTGCTGCATGTTTGCTCAGGTTTTGAAGTCCTTAGAGCCAAATTTGAGGGTCTTTTGGTTCTATGGTTTGGCTGTGAACGAGTGACAAACGCTGAAACACCCGAGTTTATATATATATATATATATATATATATATATATATATATATATATATATATATATATATATATATATATATATATATATGAGATGAGAATCATAGGTGACGAAACCGCTGCCAACAACTTTCTCGTGTGGAATCGTTTAAGATCATATCATGGAACACCGTGCGAGCTAGAAGTGAATCTTGTCCGACATTTTCCATTATATTTCTCCTGTGTGTTAACCTGGTCAAGTATTCCGTGCGTGGGTTGTGCTGCTGGTGGTGGTGTAGGGTCCCAGAGAGGAGTAGAAGGGGGTCCGTCCCAGCCAGGCGAGGGCACGTTCACACGATGACAACAAACTCTCAGGTCTTGCCACCACCACCACCACGCCGCGCTACGACGGCAGGAGAGGTGGAGCATAGATTTGAAAGTGTCGGGGGGAGCGAAGATTTGTGAATGTCACGCCCGGAGGGTGGGTTGTGGATGGATGCTGGAGGTGACAGCTCAGCTGCTCTGGCGGGGAAAATATTTCAAAAATGATTTATCCAACGAGTGATATATTTATAATGAAATCCTAATACAAAGTGCTTTCCCATTCAGGTAACTGTTCAGCAGTTGTTATACGAGGATAAAATCAAGAGATACAAATCTTCAAGCAACAGAAAATTCTTTCTCTTAAAAAAGTGTGTGAATATTATTTGTATGATACGGGGAGAGAGGTTTACACTCGTGTTGCCCCGTCCCTCAACCTTGTATATATGTGCCATGCCTTTTACTCCTGTGTATGTACACACGCACACACTCGCAGCCTGAGCCAGGTACCCATTGATCGACGAGGCCAGAGGGGAGGATGAACACCTGGGTTGGATTTAGGCCGAAAGCCATAACCAGGATATGAACCCGTGCGGGTCCGACCGCGGGCTGGACAGTGGTGACTCATGGTCATTAACGCTAACCACAGCACCATGGAGGCCCGTGTGTGTATGTGTGTGTGTGTATGTGTGTGTGTGCGTGTGGAGGGGTTGTGGAGTCAAGTTAATGCCTCCAGTCTCCTTATCCTGCCAGATATGCAAGTGCTCACCATGAACGTATAATCCCGGATGCTACACACTCAACATGACAAATATGGGTTAACCTTTACCAGCGCCCGACTCACTGTACGTACGTGTGACGCAATCGACTCTGATCAACTGTCTTGTTTCTCTCCCCGAACACCGTTGAGCTGCGGATCTCTGTTTACTTTACTCTTCTCGTGTTTGATGCCAGTGTATTACAAGTTGTATCTAACGTGGCGTGTCTGGCAGCAGGTGAAGATGGAGAGGTACGCTTTCACTTTCCTCCTCCTCCACAAATTCGACCTTGATGTGGACACTGGTACCCATGACTGATGCCTTTTTGTGTGAAATCAAAACCAAAAGTGTGATCTTTGGTTGCCTCAAGGTTGTTAACTGGCTGTTTGGTTCACTAGGCTAGAGTACTCGTAACTTTCAATCACCTGTAACAATGATACATAGAGATATACAGTCATGCTACAGTTTGAAGGTTTGAAATAAGGATTCATAATGTTCTTTTCTTAGAGCGAAGAGGGACCCCTATTACAGGATTACCAGTTTCAAGGGGTTTCACAATTGTAGGCATCACGTGAAGTGCTTATAACCAGAAGCCTCTTGTTCACTGCAATGACCACACTTAGAGGAGCCCCTTCAACAGAACTGCTTCATACTTCCCACTAATCATAAATCGTATTTCCTAATTACACAGAAGGTAGAAATTCTGGAAAGATGCCTCGGCTTTACAGCTCTTGTTGCCCTATCACACACACATTTGTTGTTTTAAGCCCCATTCCCTATACGCTTTTTAAGAGTGCTGACAAGTTTACAGACTTAGAGCAAAATTAATTTTATAGAATGTTCACTGATCTCCAGATTCATCTGCGTAAAGTTTAAGACTCATGGGATCTGGAGTTGGTGAAGTTTTGCTTTTAAATTCATGGGTAACGTAAGGACATTGGAATGAATATTTGTTTAAGAGGACAGAAACTTGAGGTCACTTGTAAAGCTGACCTCTAATGGGGTCTTTGGTTGTCGTGTTTATACATGACCTTTGGCCTGACCCAACTGACCTGACTTGCATTTTTGCTGCTGTATCCACTAGTCAGGGTTTATGTTCTGTATACTGTTGTCCTCTTGGTGTAATTGTTTCGCTTCAGATTCAGGACTGACATGAACTAAATGAAACGCCTACAGCCCTTTCTTCTCCTTGAAACATCTGTTATGTCTCTCTCATCGTACCACACTAATCTAAGTGTTTCTGTTCCCTTCCACTATCACGAACAGCCTCGTAAATAGTCTGTCACTGCTTGAATGCATTTGTATCCGTACTGAAGAGTTAACTCCATAACGGATGGAATCGAGTCACTTGTCGATTGCGAGAGGCAAGTGGAACTGTTCATGACGCGGGAGAGGAGCGAGCGCCAGAGATCTCGGAGTGCTGGTGGGTGTCCGTCCGCCCCCTCACCTGCGGGGAACACAACAAAGGAAGTGTCGGGGTGGTGACAGGCTGGGTACGGAGACCTTTCAAAACGAGAGATGACATTCGTCGAAGCTTTTGTCTTCCCTCGATTGGGAAGACTTTAATGCGCTGACGTCACCATATAGGGCCTGAGAAATGACCGAGCATGGAAAAAAAGAGAGGTATATAAAGGTCCTGTGCCACCCCACACTGACCTTAGTCCGAGACCTTTCAACTCCTTACCTCTAAATATCAGGGTCTGAATATGGATGGTGCGGTCTTTATAATCCACGAAATGAACAGTGAGTAATAGAGGAAAGGAGTTATTACATAGTCTCAGATATGTACGTTTCGTGTATACCATTCTATATCAGCGGATCAAGTACCTGAAGTTCTTGTCCCCCTCGGGTACTCATTGACGAGATGCTTATAGTTGTGCTGGTTGACAGTCGTCACCGTTTTGTGTTGACTAAGGAATTTCCTCACCCTTAGTCATTTTCTCCTAGTATGCTGGACAGTAGAGTTGGATGTTTGGGTTGTGTGGAAGTTCCAATGTCTCCCAGTATGGCAGGTAGTGTGGGTAGGCAGTGAGCTCGCCTCAGCCAGCATGACAGAGAGTGTGGGTAGGGAGAGAGCGCCCCCAGCCAGCTAGGCGGGCCGCGATTAGCCGCTCCGTGGCATAGACCAGTCAGACTACGAGGGAGAGGTCGATAAAGGTATCACCTTATGGCTGAACCCTGTGTTTGTGTGACTCGTCGGGGTGGTTTGGGCTGTAGCGGCCTCCCCGGGCGCGCGCGCGGCATGTGGGCGTGGGTTAATGAGAGCAGTAGCGGTGTGGAGGGCGTGGCACGGTGCGGTGTGGCACAGACCTCACTCTTTGTACTAGGCGTGGAGGAGAGAGGAGGACTAGTGGTATGTGAGACTAGCTTATGCGACGGGGCGAGGATACGAGTGGTGTGTACCCGAGTGTGAGGATCCTCCTCCCTAAACCCAGAGTAGAAGTGAATAGATAGACTCACTAGTATACGGGATGCGCGGACCGAGTGCGTGTGGTGAGTGGGCGTGCACCTAGGCGTGCGCGTGAAGTTATGCAAAGCACGAGATGGGAGGCACAATGTGCGTGGGGGAGAACGGTTGGGTTGGGTGGCGGAACATGCACCGTTAGCGGAAGCTGTTTCCAGATAACGTATGATAAGACGCTATTTCTGTGTGTGTTGGGACAAGGGTGTGCGGCGGGCTAGGGTTTGTGGTGGGTTAGGATGTGTCATGACTCACATTGTGGTGGGTTAGGATGTGTCATGACTCACATTGTGGTGGGTTAGGATGTGTCATCCCTCACTTTGTGGTGGGTTCGGAAGTGTCATGCCTCATTTTGTGGTGGGTTAGGATGTGTCATGACTCACATTGTGGTGGGTTAGGATGTGTCATGACTCTCATTGTGGTGGGTTAGGAAGTGTCATGCCTCACTTTGTGGTGTGCTTGGATGTTTGGTGGACCAGGGTATGTGTTGGGTCAGGTTGTGCCATTCTTCACTGTGATGTGGTCCAGTTACTGTTTGCTGGACAAGGGTGTGTCATTCCTCATTGTATTGTCAGCCAGGATTTGCCATTCCTCACTATGTAGTGGGCCAGGTTGTGTCATTCCTCACTATATGGTGAGCCAGGATGTGGTATACGTCACTGTATGGTGAGCCAACATATGTCATTCATGACTCTGTGTTGAGAAGGAAGAGTGTGTGTCTTCCGTGGTGTGTGTTGAGCAAGGATAAGTGCGCTCCAATATCATGTGTTGAGGAAGGATGTGTACCCTCCCATACTGTGTGTTGAGGAAGGATATTTGCCCTCCAGTACCATGTGTTGAGCAAGGATATGTGTCCTCTGTATTGTGTGTTGAGCAAGGACGTGTGCCCTCAGCAGTACGTGTTGAACAAGGACATGTGCCCTCTGTAGTATGTGTTGAACAAGGATATGTGCCCTCTTTAGTGTGTGTTGAGCAAGAATGTGTGCCTTCCATACTTTGTGTTGAGCATGGATGTGTGGGATTCTATATTGTGCGTTGAACAAAGATGTTTCTCCTCCCCTTTCTATGCGGTAAACAAGGATGTGTTGCACACGCTCTGCTGAGCCAGGGTGTTTGCCCTTTCACGCTGTGTGGTGGGGGCAAGGACATGCCCCTGTCCATACAGATATCCATGATAATCATCCGTTCATATGTATGATGGAGTAGATTACACCGTGATGTACATCCGTCAGTACTATGTATTAGACCATGATCATCATCCATGCACATTATGTACTGGACCATGTGTTCATCCGTGAATACTATGTACTGGACCGTGATGCTCATCCATGTACACTATGTACTGAACTCTGATGTTCATCCTTCCATACAGTGTGATGAACTGGGAGAAGCATCCATTCCTTCATGTGTGAGGGATCATGATGGTCATCCATTCCCTCTATGTGGTGGACCATGATGGCCATCCTCACATACCGTGTATAGGGCCATAGTGATCATTCCTTCCATACACCCGGCTTCTAACGTTCTTCCTACCATCTCATAAGCTGATATCCTTCTTCAGCAAATAACCCGTTGCACTCCATGCTGGCGACTCATCGCTGCATTCCTTCACTTCTCTCATACCCGGTCCATATTTCGTTCGATCTGCGTCTTGTCTGGTCACAAGTGCTTTCGTAA
This sequence comes from Panulirus ornatus, assembly GCF_036320965.1. NCBI lineage: Eukaryota > Metazoa > Arthropoda > Malacostraca > Decapoda > Palinuridae > Panulirus > Panulirus ornatus. The sequence goes on from NC_092275.1 coordinate 19,140,937, forward strand.
TACCCGGGTTTCGACATCCTTCAGGTGAAAGGTAACAGAAAAAAAGGTAATATATTTTTTTTTCCATCCTCTGAAACTCTTAAACTTGGCCATCTTCTTTTGATGGCTCTGTGAATCCACCACTTGTCACAATAAACATACTTGGGTATCACCGAAACATTTGGTCTATCTTGGTACCGCCACATGTCACAGATACCTAAGGTTTTACCATCTAGAAAACGGGAGTCCTGTTCACATGTCGAAGATTCCTCTCGTCTCTACAGTTGCTCCGATTATACAAAGGATTGACTCGTCCTTGTATGGAGTACTGCTCTGCCTTCTGGGGAGGTTATAGCTCTGCCTTCATACTTGCCAGAGTCAAGTCCAAAGCAATGCGGCATAATCATCTCTCCACATCTGACCTCAAAACTTGACCCACTTGCCTTACGCCGCAACTGTTGGTTCTCTGTCCCTCCTTTATACACATTACCTTGGGGTTTTTTGCGCCTGCGAAGTGGCTCCTTGCGTGCCTCCGCCTTGATCCGGACCGGGTGATAGATACCCAGCGAGCCATTGCATCACATGATTATTCTGCTGTTGTTGGTAGCAGGAGAATGAGTGGATGGGATGTCTCTTCTTTCCCAACCCAGCTAAGCTTTGGGACTCCCTACCGCCCCTAGTTTACGTAACAGCCATGACCTGCTCCCTACCTTCTTTCAAAAGACCGATTTCCCATTTCCTCAAGCACTCCCATTCTTCTTTTTTTTTTTTTGTCCATACCTGAGTGCGTTTTAACTCTATGTTCGCGTAATGCCTCCAGCAATTACGGAAATTGAGCTATTCATACTTTTGGCTCATCCTTGTTGTGCATCCTCCCTTATTGTGTGGTGGTTCAGGATGCTCATCCTCCCATACTGTATGGTGATTCAGGATGTCCATCCTTTCAATACTGTGTGGTGGCTCCGAGTATGCATCCTACTATACTGTATGGATGGTGGTTCAGGACATGCATCACAGACAGCATGTAATCTGCGTGTATCCTGCTGGAGATCATGCCGTTATGTGCATCCTACTATGCCATGTGAGGTCCAGGTTAGCTCTTCACTCCAAAATGTGTGGTGGATGATAGTCTGCATTATGTGTGGTAGACCTCAATGTGCACATTCCCACATGCCTTGCCTTTGACTTAACTTGTGGGGGTCCTTCCATGTCTTGCGTTGGACCATGATGTACTTTCTCGCATGCCTTGTCTTTGACTAAGTTGTGAGGGTCCTTCCATATAATGTGAGGTGGACCAGGATATGTTCTCTGTAGCGCACTGTACCAGGAAGTTCATCGTACCGTACTGGTTGATGCACTACAGTGTGTCCCACAGTGTAGTGGTGAACATGGATGTGAGTCACTTAGACAGGCATGCTGATGGGTCCAGTGTCTTTAGATGAGAGGAGATTTTCGTGTGTCTTTTCTCCTATGACACGGGTGATTATACATCATGAATGTTGCCTTATTATACTTGCATGTTCACTTGGTCAGTTACGGAACAGATCTGAATGATCAGTCGTCCCCAAATGGTTATGGAAATGACAGGTGCCACTTGGAAGACAGATGTATTACATAATATTCCTCGTGCTGTAGGAAGAGGGGGAAATCTTAAAGAGAAAAAGCCTTCCGTACTGTGTAGTGGTCCAGGGTATGCAATCTCCCATGCTCTCGTGGGCACTAAAAAGTTCCCTAACCCTTGGGGTTCGTGCTGTGCTCAGATCAGCTCTCCTCCACCTGTCGTGATTATAGCAGTAGCTACCGTCAACCGTGGTTGTCTGGATGTAGATTATAGGTCGATATGGGCGGCTCCTCCCAACCCCGTTACCGCTTGCACCACATCACGTGCTAGGGGTCGCCACCCCATCACACATGTTAATGTAACGGCATTAAATGCCATCCTTTTCTGAGTAGAAAGTCGCTGTTATATTGTAGAAAATTGTGTGTTGCTGGTGATATACGGGGGCAGGAGGATGTATGAAGAGGGGGACGTGTGGTGGCTTGGTGAGTATGATGGTATTTGGACAGGACAAGAGGTTTGTGTGTGTGTGTGTGTGTGTGTGTGTGTGTGTGTGTGTGTGTCTGGGAACAGTAAAAAACGTATGCATTGTTGGAGGTGTGCGGGAAGATAGGAGGATGTGTCTTTTGAGAGTTAGGGAGGGAGTTCCATACTCGGCATACTGCGTTTGCCCCCTCATGTCCACAACGCTGTTGCAGTAGAAATATTTCCGTGCCTTTGCCATGACTCTTACCTTTCTCAGTTTCGTATTGTGTCATCGTAGATCCTTTAGCTTTTTAAGAATTGGTTTGTGTTAACATCTCTCTTAACCCCCGAGGAATTTCGAGGTGGTTTTCATGTCCCCCCCCCTTCTTTTCTTCCCATTCTTCTGGTGCTTGGTAGTCGGGGACTTCCCTGCTCTCCTCGTAAAACATAAAGGGTACTTCTGGTGGTGGTGGTGTTTGGCTTAGTTAGACACCTGATAGTATGTTTTGTGGGACCAATGGTAGGAAGTGTGGGCGGGGGTGGCGCCTGATGATGGGGTTTGTGGGGAAGGAGAAATCTGATAGTAGCGTGTGTGGGCAATAGGGACTTTGATGGGGGATATATGTGGGTGAGCAGAGGGTCACTTTATGGTGTGTGTGTGTTTGTAAGGGGACTGTTGAGATAGGTGTTGACAGGGGGACACGGGATGGTGGGGATGTGTTGGCGGGGATGTGTGTAGCATGTTGCGGAAATCCCCGCCTCATAGTAGGGATATGTGGGTGCGGGTAATACCTGACAGCAGGGATGTGTGGGTTCAGGGACACCGAATGATGGGGATGTGTGGGCGGAGGGGCATCTGATGGTGGGTTTGTGGTGGTATGTGGGCAAGGGAGCGGAATAGTGAAGTTGGGCGGGGAACCATTTCCGTGGCAGCCGTCAAGGTCTCCGGGAACCTGGTGTCTGGGCCTCGCCTCCAGGTGTTGGTCACCGCTCTGTTGCCTCTCTCCAACCCCTCCTCCACAGACCCACTCCCGACCTTCCTACCACCGCCTACCACGTGCACACGCCACCACTACCACCACATCCTTCCTTCCACGTGCACACCGCCAACAAACAGCACTAGCTTGCAGGTTTACGAATAAGGAAATAATGAGCAAGCTCTTCACATCCTACGTATGGCCAAAACTAGAATATACGTCTCAAGTTTGGTCACCTCACCTTAAGAAGCACAAAGAGCTACTAGAGAAAATCCAAAGGAGAGCTGAGTTATTGGTAGAGGTTGTATTTTGAATTTGCCCACCTTGGATGAGAGAAGAGTGAGGGGTGACCAGATCACAACCTTTGAATAAGATCGATGACGTGGCCAGTGAGCAGTTCTTCGAGAGACGTAGGGATAGAACAACCGCAGGACATTTCATGATATTAAGCAAAAAGCTATAAAGCATTGTAAAGATAAAAAGGACTTCATTAGCAAAAGAGTGGTGGATGAATGAAATAGAATGACTGAGAACATGGTTAATGCAGACAGCATACATAAATTTAAGGTGTATGGTATTAGAGAATGTTCAACATGAGATGGGGTCCCACGAGTGTAAGTCTCTCCCGTACAGTTCGAATGGGTAACTACGTGTGTATACCAAGACCCGTCAGCCCAACCACTTGTTCCCCACAAACTCCTCCGTCATATGCACGCCACCACCACCACAGTCTTCCTACGCCTCCACCACCACAACCTTCCCACTACGTGTACATTATCAGTACAACTACGTGTACCCCACCTATATATATGTTGGAAAGGATCACAATTTTGCGCGTGATAATCCTACGAGTCCACGGGGAAAATGAAACACGATATCGTGTTTCATTTTCCCCTTTGGACTCATAGGAATATATATATATATATATATATATATATATATATATATATATATATATATATATATATATATATATATATATATATATATGCGCCAGGTGATTACTCAATCCACTCAGGTTTAACACCAGTCGCTTGCCGTATCATGTACGTACAACATTCCCGGAAATGTTTAGTCATTTGTATCGTCTCCCTCACTGTGGATTTTATTTCGATAACGATAACATTGTTCGGCTTAAGTATTCGATACCGTTGGGCAAACTTTTGCTCCTATCGTGTTTGATAAAGTGGGACAGTATTGTTCGCGCTTACCACTGTCAACAACAGCGTCTCCTGTGACGTCATAACGGTGAGAGGGGCATTGGGTGGGGTAGGGAGGGTGGAGGGTGGAGAGAGAAGAAGGGGCGGAGCCAGCTGACGCGGAACAAGGCCGATGGGGTGTAAATAAATTTCGTTAGTGACGTATACGTGTGAGTTACTGTGAGTCTCTCTGTGAAAATATACGTTATCGCTAATGTTCTGAGGCTCGGAAGGGTGTGAGGAAAAACATGTATACATGTCGTAGGATTTGAGAGAAATGGCAAGTGACTCAATAAGTGGGAGGAGGAAGAACGCTGTGGTGAGAGGTCGACTGGGGGTACGGACTTGGGGTGTGTGGCGGGGGGGTCGGGAGGGCAGGGCTGGGCTGCAGGAGGGAGGCTCCACAAGGAAACTGAACACTCAGTATCACCGCCGTGTTGGATCTGGCATTTAGTGTGAGCGGTGCGCTCCTGTGTTTCTCTCGCACAGTCTTGCGTCGAGCCATGATGGGACAGTGTGTGATTGCGCGTTTACTCCCAGTGGCTAGAATAATGCTTGGTATCCCTTGTTGATATTGAAAGTGGGTTCTTGTGCCTGGAAAGACCCCCGCGAGGGTCGTGCCTGGAAAGCCAAGCGGTGCGTCACTGTGCCCGGGGTGTCCGGAATATGATCGTGATCGTGGAAATTTAAAGTGAAACCGTGGATATATTCGTGTGTATGTGAAGACTTGCTATCCTGGAAGATGTCGCTGACGACATACTGCAGTGTGTACAGGGGCTACCAGCCCTCATACCTCAGGTAAATAGTCTTAATTTTTGACCTGGGTGGAACTGGTTGTGGGATTATAGATCAATGCTTGACCCGGGTGGAAAGAAGAAAGTGAAAACCAACGGTGATAAAATCCTGATGACTGGACTTGATAAGACTGTACGATGTGAGGTAAACAGCTAACTGTGATCACATGACCAGTGACTTATACCACTCTTCATGTCAGCTGACTGTGTGTGTGTGTGTGTGCACCACGACCTTTACCGACGGTATGTTTTTGTGGTAGGTGTTTGTCAGGGGATTTTCTGTGGGTTACCACAGTAATGAAGGGTTCAAAGACTCTTACACTTTAATTGTGGGTAATCTAAGGTTAAGATTATGAGCGGAGCTTGCTAGATGGGTATGGTTGATTGACGAGGGTTGTGGAGATTGATTTATGGATGGAGTCAAGGCTTTATGGTTGACGTGTAAGGGAGTAAAGCCTTGGTGGTTGACACTTTGAGGAGGTACAGGCTTGGTGGTCGACGGTTGGAAGAATAGAGGCTTGTGTGGTTGACACCAGGACAAGTAGAGAGGGTTGATGGTTGATTCTTGGTGGAGTGAGAGGCTGTATAATTGACGGTTGGTAGAATTGGTTGATTGGCGGTTGGTGGAATTGGAGCTTGTATGGTTGACGCTTGGAGGAGTAGAGGCTTGTTGGTTGACAATTGGAGGGTTACAGGCTGGGTGGTTGGGTGGTTGACCCCTAGAGTAGAGGATGTATGGTTGACGCCTGGTGGAGTGGAGGCTTAGTGGTTGACATTAGGAAGATTAGGGGCTTCATATTTAATGCTTGAAGTGATTGAGGTTTAATGGTTGCCGTGTGAATTACAGGTTCAGTTCTTGATACTTAGGGAGCGAGACGTGATGTCGACGGCCTTGATAGCAAAGTGGAGGTTGTGCATTTATATCCAACTTGACATCAGTGTACGATCACTGCTCCAGTACACAAATGCTCTTCCATCCACAATACCAGACATGGGGTTGTAGGGATCTGCCTACACAACAGCTTCACAACAAACGAATCACAACGAATTGTCGTATTCTATACGTTTAATGCTGGGAACTGTCCTTGTGCCTCATATGATTATTTCTCATAAACATAGATATTAACGCAAACCACGGTCTTCCATCAGTCATTTACAGGCGATTTTAAGGAAAACGGGAAGAAAATGTTCGTCTGTAACAAGTGCTGGGAGACTACAATCGAACATGGCTCGATCCGTACGCTGTGCCACGGGAAAATGATCTTCACCAGGTGTGATACAGATGAGAACGTAAAAATCGTACAAAATACCGGACACAACCAAACCTCATCATATCACGGAAGAGAAGTATAAAAGACCCAAGAGCAATTATGTGTGGTGACCTTACCTTCAGCGAGGCAGCCATTGCCTCTTCTACGATAATGATACGCTGGAACTTGAGAACCTTCAAGACGAGAGGGGGGAAACAGATGGTGACACTCTCAAGGCACGTATAATTCTCCTGACGAGGATGTTATCGAATGTTCTCGACGTCTTCCCTAGTCGGGGACACCGGTCATGGCTTAGAAAATGTGCAAAGATCATTCACAGTCTGAAATGATTTAGCCAGAGTGAAAATGAAAAGCAGTAGTTTATTAGAAACAAAGTGGATTAAGAAATAATATTATTCAAGAACGAACCAGACGAGTGGACCTGGTCAGTTGGATTTTTGGATGGTACGTTGGCTTCAGTCAGCGCCCTCAGGCAGCCGGGCTGATCGTACGAGAACAATGCATCTTTGTCCTAGACCGAAATACGGTGGTGGAGATCAGCTTCCTGAATCAGTGTAAGGTACGATGGTGAGCTCTGTACACACGAGGGAAACAAGCAGTGGAACTGTTGAAATGCCTACAACTTTGATAGGAAGAGAAAGCCTTTGATAGTGCAAGTAAAGATCGACTAGATGTCATCTATGTTTTAATCACAGGAGACAAAAAAAAAAAAAAAACGAAAGACCGTTCGTAAATGGGATTAACTTCTGAAATTCCAGTTTACACAGAACAGGAAAGGTACGACCCCGTCCGTAGTCTGAGGGAAGGGGAGAGCACATAGCCTCAAATAAGGAGGCGAGCGAAACAGTATGAAAGATGTAGTTAGTTTGTTGCTTGGTGAACCAAGACGTACCCTTTATTAAAGATGACCCCAGGACTTCCCCCTGCCCTGTGTCTCCCATGGTTCTCTAGCCGATTAAAGTTCATCGACATCATGTGTTCTGCTTCAAGAGCGTTTTTCCAGAGCTTTCGAAGAGAAAACCAAATGTCCATAAAACGTTTTCAGAGAGCTAAGATCAGACTTAAGTCTCTCTCTTTTCAAAAACTGCCGACGTGGCCTTACTTCATCAACGAGAAAGCTAAGATACGTAGGATACTTTTTGCCCAGTTGCTGTAGCTTTTTGTGACATTGGAAATAATCCAAACGAAGGAATCAAGACCTCAAGACTTCTCGATCAGTGAGCGAAGTATATCATATTCTAAAGTGATCCACTCAAACTATGTGAAACATTTCTACTGTGGTGCCAGTGGAGGCGGCTCAGCGCAGGCTGTTGGAGTTAAAGACTTCACTGGGCATTCATTCACTTTACTAGGCGTTGCGATTCATATCTGCATTTCGAATCACCAGGAAAGCGAGGCCACGGAACAGGAACTCCCTGGCAGATGAATCCCAATATTCTTCTGTGAACCGAACGTAATCTTGTGCCTTTACCTTAAAGATCAGTACTTAAACGCCTGTTGTTCCATTCTCTTATATGATACATAACAGACCACATCATATTATCAATTGCAGGCGATGGTGAGATAAGTATGAAGTTCTCAGCCACAGAAGAATGTATAAATGGATTATTCCAGTTGGTCTTTAAAGACAAAAGTGAGTGGTGAAGGCGATGGATTATGAAGGCATAGATGCAGCGTAACGAAACATCATCAACGATCTATCAGCTAGCGGCACATGTTTAAGGGAAGCAGCCCAGAAAATATGGCTAAAACCAGAAGACGACAGAGAGACACGCAAGGCGTCGACAGTAGCATCACTATATAATACACTTGGTTCCCATGGAGCCTAAAAGACCTGAGAGATACTCCAGTCATGCAACGATTTACACAGCGAACGGTTCCTAGCATAACATAGGTAATTGCCTTCCATTACCAACAACACTGTACACACACACACACACACACACAAGTCACAAGTCACAAGTCACCAAAATTTGTACCCAACTAATCATACACATTCAGTTAGACTTACACCACATATATGTACACACTATAATTCTCTTGTTTCTCGATTGTATGTTTGCGTTCGACTCCTTCCTCGTCACCCAACCACCCTGTTTAAAAAAGAATATTGTGATGGCGTGGGACAGTGAAGGATACTAGTGAAGACAAAGGAACGATTAAAGAGTGAGATGATAAATCTTAGAGAGTTGCAAAGACCTGTGATACTTTTAGTCACAGGCACAGTAGGGGTAGGAGGTTAAAGACGTTGGACGTGCAATTTCTTCCTTAACGTGCAAAGTCCGTTGATTTTGGAGACCTCTTCGCCTCCAGAGGATAACGAGCTGTTTTGGAAGCAGGAAACTCATAGGAGTCCCGAAGGGAGAGGTGCGTTTGAAAAACAAAGGTGCACTTGACCTGCTTGGGAGATTGCCTGTGACGAAAGATGAAGAGATGCAGTGATTACTTCAAGAGAACTAATTAAGGGTAATGGTATATAAGGAACGTGAGTATTGGCAGAGAGAGAGAGAGAGAGAGAGAGAGAGAGAGAGAGAGAGAGAGAGAGAGAGAGAGAGAGAGAGAGAGAGAGAGAGAGAGACGGAATAGGAAATAGGAAGAGGCACAGGAGGAGTTGAGAAGAGCAGTGGCACATAGGGGAACAGAAAAGCCCGTGGTTGTAGACAGCATGGGGAGTTGGGTGGTAACGGGAGGAGGTGAAACTGTTGCTTACTGTATTTGGAAAGTGAGTTTGGCAACATGGAAGAGAGAGAGGGAGAGGTCGTGTTCTTGATAATTAGGACGAAGGCAATGAGTGTTCCTTTCTTTAACGGTAAAGGGAGTAGAAACTGTGTGTACATATTGCTCAAGAATAAGTCTTCATAGCCTGATCTGATATGTTCTGATACATATAAAAGGACCCCAGAATCCACGGTGGGTGTTTGATGTAGTTGATACAAGAGAGGAAAATTCCGTGCATGGTAGGTTTTTGCTCTGATAGATTAATGGTAAATTTAAGAGGAGTCAAGACAGTATTTTGAGATTATGGGTTTTAGAAAATGCATACGACGTTAAAGCTCAAAGGAAGATCTGATTCTACATATACAAGGTAATCGTGAGATTTTTTTTCTTCAGAAATAGTGTATTTGAAAATGAATGGCAACATGAGAGTGGTTTAGAATTACATTGAGAAAACGTGAGTCAGGTGTTTGTGTGTGTGTGTGTGTGTGTGTGTGTGTGTAATGTCATTATGGTTTTATGATCCTGTTGACCGATAGAGTTTAAGGTGAGGTGATAACTGTACTGCCGGGCGTTGGTGGAGATAGACTGTGAGTTACCACTGTGCCTACACATATTGGCCCTTCTCTAGCCTGAATCTGAGGAGAGTTGGGGAGATATTCTAGGTCGCTCGGACGACGCGTGTAGGAGGAGGATGTTGAAAGTAAATGCGAGCATGAACAAGATTCTTGCTTTTTTTATTGTCTTTTTTTTTTTTTTTGGAGAGGTAACAGTCACAGCTGCATGTCAGCTTGATTGAAAAAAAAAGACTAGAAATTTTTAAGTCACTTTAGGTATTTCGGTGTGGTGATTATTAAGCGGAGGTTGAATAAGTAGTGATTATAGTCGTGTAAGAGAAAAATAGAGGTTACGCAGACAGGTTTGGTACTCGGGAGTATTGGAATATTTTTGATATGTAGTTTACATATGGTGGATAACACAAGTCCCAGCTCTAATGTATGGATGTGCAAACCTTGGCTTCTCTACGTCAGGATGGGTAGAAGAGAGGAGCAGTGCCAGGATAGGCAGGATAGATGGGATTCGGAGGATAAATGATGAATGTGTGTGAGACAGAAATTCTTTTATGATGATATAGTCTGGTATTTGCTTTTATAATTACCCTTGGACCAATTTCTATGAAAGAGTCCTGGTGTTACCCAGTACCTTTCTGAAAAAAGCTCCTGCAGATCAAGGTTGCGCTATTTCCAGTAGCAGGGAAATGTAAAATTCTTTTGGAATGAGTTGTTCTCAGACGAGACGGTTACTTTTCCCTCGTGGTGTAACCTCGAGCAGGCAGAGTCCGTTAACACCAGTGGTCGCGTAGGATGCAGCAGATACGTTGAAGAAGGTTACTTGGTCGTAAAGATGAAGGCACAATGAGGAGAGGTAGACAACAGATGAGATGAACAGATGTACTGAGTAGATTCCTTAAGGTTAGAGGCATTCCACTCCACATACTGAAGAGATAACAGGCAGATTGATCGTCAGGCTTTAAGGAACTGAACTCCATTTCTTAAGTTAGAGTCAGACTGTTTTCAAAGTAGATTTATTGACAAAGCACATTGGTACACGACTGTATTCAATCAGTAGTCCATTCAGCCAGCAATCATTGACAGCTGAGGTGTCTTGGTCTATTAGTGATTATAGTATTAAAAGTTTTTTTTATTGATCACTTGTCTTCAGTAGATTTAGTCATTATTACTTCACTTACCTAATGGAGATCTCAAGATGGCTTGAGAGGCTTCACTACCTCAACAGCTCGGTCAAGGTGGTTGGTCCTCTGGTAAGTCAGGTTGCTGGAGGTCTCGGGCCTGCGGGATGCGGCTTCCAACAGCTTGGTCGACCAGCGACCCAAACCCGAAAGCCTGGGGTCCAGCCCTGGCTGCTGGTGGGTGGATGACCCACGAAGACTTCACTAGGTACCCACTACATTGTGGGAAGTTTCGTTTGCTGATTGGTTAGTTGGTTGTGGTTACTTGAGGATTGGCCCCTCGCCTTCGTCCCTATTGGGAAAATTAGGTTTTGTTAGACCAGGTTAAGTTAGGTTGGGTTGGTTAGGTTTATACCGTAACCTAATCAAGTTGAATTTAACATAGCGTAACTTACATTAAGTTGATCCCTCAGTTAGGAATCAGGCCAATGGACCTGCCTTTGTCCTTAAAGCCGTAGGTGTCATGTATATATGGTGATGAAACTACACATCTTGGGGACTTGATTTACAGCATTCCCTCCTGCAGTTATGGGCTATCATTGGCGCCTTCTCGATGGGTACTATAACTGGTAGAGAGGGAGGGAAACAGGCCCAGGTAACCTTTTCATCTGATTGGAATGTGACCCCTGGAATCCTATGACCTGACCTGAAAGGTCAGACGGGATGGTGGGCTCCTCTCTTTGTTATCCTTGGTAAATTGTACCACATTGTATACATGGGGTGTGAAGCGGCCGGGGGAAACCATAGAAAGGTCTGTGGGGCCTGGATGTGGATAGGGAGCTTTGGTTTCGGTGCATTACACATGACACCTGGCGTGTGGGTCTGAGCGGATGAGGCCTTTCTTCGCCTGTTCGCTGACTCGGGAAACGGCGAACAATTATGCAAACAAAAAAGAAATAATCACAAATTATTCTGTTAAAGAGAAAGCATCAGTCAGAGAAACTGACGAATGAGCTCCATAAAAAAAAAAGTTTCATTTCATCAGAATGATTTGCTGATAAGGTTGCATGTGTGGTAGAATTATCAAGGGACGACAAGAATGTGGCCTCGACTATCCCTTCTTGTCTAGGTCCTTAAGAGAGGTCAGGTCACACAGCAGGTGGGGGCAGACGTAGCTAGCGTTCCAGGGTCACACAGTCAGGTCAGATACACACTAATCCGAGAGTTTCTGTTGTTCCCTTCCAATCACAAACAACCTCGCTAGGACCTAGTGGTCTGTTGGTTTGTGAATTCACTTGTATTTGTAAAAGTTACCCGTCTCTGTTAACATGCTTTCTGCAGCTATATATTAACTAGGGGATGGATAGATAACTCGTATATACCTAAGACTCTTGGAAAGGATCACAATTTTGCGCGTGATCAAGATATTCCTATGAGTCCACGGGGAAAATGAAACACGAAAAGTTCCCAAGTGCACTTTCGTGTAATAATCACATCATCAGGGGAGACACAAGAGAGAGGGTCTATACGTCCATCTTGAACTATTCATCAGTTTCCCAGAAACGGTACGACCTGAGAGATGCGAAAGCTTTTCCATGGGGAGTAGAGACCCGATCTCTGAATCAGCGTTGGTATTAAGGTTTTTCCCTCTAACCTCTGCCGTTATGCACGACGTCTTCCTCCTACCTGCACTTAACCACCCACAGAGGATTAAAAAAAACTTGCCTTAAAATTAGCCATCCAACCCTCAACGTTTTTCCACCTCAGCGTTTTTCTAGGTTGATTAGTTTTTTTTTTTTTAACCTAAACTGTTGTAACCAAATGTAACCTAACCTCGAAAAACGTAGGGGAGGGTCGAATCTAAAGGTGATCCAAGGAGCGTGCATTCCATACCTGCTCTTTGTCAGCTATACAGCTAACCCACACACGCTGGGTCAATCAGTCTCTTTGCTCCTTAAAATTCCCTTTCCAACCTACTGATTCCTTCCCCACTTCCTTCTGCCTTCCCCAAAGGTGTTATTTTCCTCTTGACCATCATTCATTGCTCGTTGTTCACTGCTCCTCTTTGTATATACGTACGTATGTATACTTAAATGCAGAAGCACGACTGGAAAAATGAAATACGATAATCCTGAGTGATTTCGTCTATCACCACATCTTCAGAGGACTAGTCCGAGTGAGAAAATAGATACAGTAGACATGGAATGGGGCGTGTAACCTTGTAATCTACACAGAACCGGAGGAAACATGGAATGGATCATGTAACCTTGTAATAATCAGGGAGAGGCGAGGCTGCCACAAGGGTTTGCCTCTGACCTGCCAACTCCCGGATGATCTCTCTGGTAAAACGGACGCAAGATTGACTTAAGTACAACAACAAAAAAACTCGCGAACAGTTCATAAAACTTTTTACAACTTTCTCTACAATAATGGAACGTAATTTGTACACGCCTTGACTAATATTCAATACCTGATCATCATGGTGTTTAATCATGCATGATTCTAATATATTTTTTCCATCACTTTCCCTTTACTTAACATTTTTGTATTTTTGGCAGTCACTCTCTTGTTATTTTCTGCACACACACACACACACACACACACACACACACACACACACACACACACACACACACATGTATATGTTTTGTTTCTTGTATCTCCCTTGATGATGTGATTATCACACGAAAAGTGCACTAGGGAACTTATCTTGTTTTATTTCCCCATGGACTCGTAGGAATATATATATATATATATAATATATATATATATATATATATATATATATATATATATATATATATATATATATATATATATATATATATGTGTGTGTGTGTGTGTGTGTGTGTGTGTGTGTGTGTGTGTGTGTGAGACAAATAAAACACGGGTATATTGATACACCCAAAAATGTTAGTGCTCATACTTTGGGAATATATTTTTTCCTGGACTGTCTTAGGTATGGAAAGTTTGTAACAAGTTCAATCTGGATGGCTACGTGAGTGAGAGTGGATCGGGTGTGAAGAGGAAGTGTCTCGCATGAACCAAAAGCCCCGTGTACAGCTTCCTGCCAATCTCATGGTGTGTGTGTTCACCTGAGTCGTCGTTAGGTTCAGATCTTTAGAAATACAACGTATTTTATCGTATTTCCACATAAATCAGCCTACAGATACGTAGCTGTCAATCTATTTCTTGCCTTTCAAAGTGCTACTCTTTAATAAAACCTCAGTTGTGTATAATAACTTTAATAAAAGCTTAGAAGTTGTGTATAATAACTTCCCGGAAATCCTTGAAGTTCGTGTGATAAAAGAAATAAATGATTTCACAGATCTTAGCAGTCTCATTCAGCTTGGGCTGACCTGCCGACAGTTTTCAAACATTTGCCGCTTAGTGTGAGCGAGGCTGGCAGATACGTGGGCGAGGAGTCACCCAAATAGGCGAGGCGGGTGATGCCCTCTCGCCAACCTGTATATCCTTTCCTTCTTATGTAACTTGGTGCTCACTGATAAAGCAAGGTGGGCCGTGTTTATCTCTCTTATCATTCTGTATTATTCCGTTTTCTCTCTCCGCTCAGGTTAGGCTCTCGTTCAGCTACAGAAGTATGTTAGAAATCGGAGTATCGAGTCATGTTAAACGTGTTGCCAACTGAAGAGATGTTACCAGGGTTCGGTGCGCTGTTGTTGCTAGTGATAACCAAAAGGCGTTCCCAAGGTAAGAGTTTTGGGCGCCGTTTCCGCGTGTCGTGCGACCTTGGACGCCTTGAAGGAAGCAGCTGCTCATGATGTATTCAGCCTCGCTGATCCTTACTTTCGGTTGAAGTCAGTAAATGAAGAGACTAACGCAAGTAGTCAGATTATGGAGTGTGTGGAAGCGATTTGTCTATTTTACCGGAGTGGTAGTGATGTGTCGCGAGGGAGGCAAGGTAAAAAGTGTGTTGGACAAAGTGAATGTTGTGTCGCTCTCCTGGCATTGGCCCCTCTCCAGCTGTGATTTGTGACTTCTACCTTTACGTGCTCGTCAGAATAGTTTGTGTTTCTGCTGCGGTGGCCGGTTTATTAGAAGGCCACTAATGTTTATATCAACTATCCTTAGTGCCTTTAGTTCACGTAATACGTGGTCATTTTTTTTTTTTTTTTTTTTTTTTTTTACGTAGCCAACACGGCTGTCTCCAATGATTCCTCTTTTGGGGGGATTTATTGGGTGTTTGATTCCTCATCTTGAGTGTTTGTCTGTTTATCTGCTGCTTGTTTGGTTGGCAAGAAGAAAACGCCTCCGACATTGTAGAAATACACGAACACTTTCCTCTTGTTTATATAGGAAGGTAAGATCACACGGGAATATGGCCAACCAAGTGTACTTAAGCCCAAAGGCCCGTGTGTTGAGTTTATCACATACGAATATTCTGTCTTATTGACATGTTTTGCACACTGAGTATTCTCGTGCCGACTTGGCGGGTGAGTGAAGGGGAGACTTTCTTACTGGTGTATGTTTGTGTCGAAATGAACGTCATTTTCGGTACTGTTCTTCGGCATTGATCGTTCATTGTGTGTATCTACGGGCGCTTCGCTTTGTCCAGTTATCCTGGACACAATACTGTTAACGAGGTCGTACGTGTGAACCTTGTGCCCTTTTTTTTATTAACAATTTATTCCTTTAAGGACGAACGCACGGCTCCTGAACACAGCGATGCAGCCTTTGAGCACGATGGATTCGTCTTTTGAGCACTGTGGTAAAGCCTTTGAGCACTATGGAACGGCTCTTGAGCACAATGGATTGGTACTTGAGCGCTATGGGACGACCATTAAACACTATGGTACGGCCCTTGAGCACCATGTTACTGCTCTTGAGTTATGATATGGTACTGCCCTTGAGCACTATGAAACGGCCCTTGAGCGCTATGATACGGCCCTTGAGCGCTATGATACGGCCCTTGAGCACTGTGGTACGACCCTTGAGCGCTGTGGTACGGCCCTTGGGCATGACGGTACGACTCTTTGAGCACATCACGACCCTTGGGTGAGATGGCGTGGCTTGTGACCTAACCTTTAAGTATTAGGTTGAAGGCCAGGCCGTCATGCCTTATGGGTCGTGCTGTCGTGCTCAGAAGCCTTTCAGTCATTCTGAAGTGGTTAAGGTCACACGGGGTATGTTTCGGCGTTGGATATTTTTCCGGTCGGATATATATATGTATATATATATCAATTGGGAGGTGAGTTTGAATGGAGAAAAACTGGAGGAAGTGAAGTGTTTTAGATATCTGGGAGTGGATCTGTCAGCGGATGGAACCATGGAAGCGGAAGTGGATCATAGGGTGGGGGAGGGGGCGAAAATTTTGGGAGCCTTGAAAAATGTGTGGAAGTCGAGAACACTATCTCGGAAAGCAAAAATGGGTATGTTTGAGGGAATAGTGGTTCCAACAATGTTGTATGGTTGCGAGGCGTGGGCTATGGATAGAGATGTGCGCAGGAGGATGGATGTGCTGGAAATGAGATGTTTGAGGACAATGTGTGGTGTGAGGTGGTTTGATCGAGTAAGTAACGTAAGGGTAAGAGAGATGTGTGGAAATAAAAAGAGCGTGGTTGAGAGAGCAGAAGAGGGTGTTTTGAAATGGTTTGGGCACATGGAGAGAATGAGTGAGGAGAGATTGACCAAGAGGATATATGTGTCGGAGGTGGAGGGAACGAGGAGAAGAGGGAGACCAAATTGGAGGTGGAAAGATGGAGTGAAAAAGATTTTGTGTGATCGGGGCCTGAACATGCAGGAGGGTGAAAGGAGGGCAAGAAATAGAGTGAATTGGAGTCATGTGGTATACAGGGGTTGACGTGCTGTCAGTGGATTGAAGCAAGGCATGTGAAGCGTCTGGGGTAAACCATGGAAAGCTGTGTAGGTATGTATATTTGCGTGTGTGGACGTGTGTATGTACATGTGTATGGGGGGGGGGGTTGGGCCATTTCTTTCGTCTGTTTCCTTGCGCTACCTCGCAAACGCGGGAGACAGCGACAAAGTATAAAAAAAAAAAAAAAAAAAAAATATATATATATATATATATATATATATATATATATATATATATATATATATATATATATATATATATATATATCGCTACCTCGCAAACGCGGGAGACAGCGACAAAGTATAATAAATAAAATAAATATATATATATATATATTTCGCATGTATACTAAATGGCGTCCTAGCTTCGTCTCTTCGATGTATATCAACTGACTTATATTTCTCTCTTGTGTCTCCCCTGATGATGTGATTATTTCACGAAAGTGCACTTGGGAACTTATCGTGTTTCATTTTCCCCCGTGGACTCATAGGAATATGTAAAGTGTGAGACAGCGACAAAGTAAAATATATATATATATATATATATATATATATATATATATATATATATATATATATATATATATATATATATATCGGTGGCGGATATATTTAAATGTTCGTTTTCCCTGTTATCAGATGTTACGGGTTGCTCGCAGTAAGTCTCATGATGATTAATCTTAAGCCAGCCAATTTCTCCTTAACATCATTTCCGTTTGATAAGAAATGATCTCGTCGAATGGATGGCATCATTTCTGTATCTGTCATCTTTGCCCCAGTTCACGATTCCCTTGGGTAGACTAGGTACATTATATACAGTCTCAGAAATTGACATCCATCTTTCACCCAATTCCAGTGTAGTGACGCGAAACACTGACCTGCACACTTATAAAATGCTTCTTACATTTTCATTTAAACACTCCCAGTTGATTCGTCAAGAGAGACCAAGCGTCGAAGTTTAATCATCATGACTAACATAGTGAACTGATTTGCATCTTTTATTGTTATGTTGCTTGATGATGAACGTTTTATTTAGCGAGTATTAAAAGGCAATCTCGAAGTGCAGGACTTTGTTAGGCTAGTAAATCCTCCTCCTTTGTAGTCACTGCTTTATGAGCTGTACTGCCGGGGAAGGAGAGTATTGCCTGAGGTTGACATTAGTCTGATCCGTTAGACCTGTAACATTTGTAAAGTGTGTGTCCCTCGGGTTCTCTGGAAGCTTTTTACCTGTGTGTGTGTGTGTGTGTGTGTGTGTGTGTGTGTGTGTGTGTGTGTGTGTGTGTGTGGAACAATCGCAGTGCGTGAGGGTGTGGTGACATCTCAGGGCATGAAGGTCGCCCTGCTTGGGTTGCTTGGCCCACACACACCACCTGCTTACCACACTCGCTTACTGGCTGGCCCCAAGGGAGTTCCTCCGGGTTCTTTTGGACACAAACGAACGCTGGGATAATGTCCCCCAAATTTGCACTTGCTGTAACTTTAGCCAGGATGTTCGTGGCGACGGAATATATATGATTTCCAGTTGTGTTTATGTACTACACACCTATTGCCATGCCGGAACATACTTTTTTTTCTTCTTCGCCCGAGACAACCTTGGTGTGTGTTGATATATGGCTTTGACAAGTATGGTCGTGGTATGGCGGGCACCCTAGCCAACCAGTGTGGGTGCTGCTGCCACTGCTGGTCCCCTGCAGTGGTCGCTCACCTTGGCAGCTCACACACGCGGGGTGGTGGACGCCATGCCTTGGACAGACCGTGAACAAACGTAGGTGTTGTGACACCTTTTGCCTCTCGCTCCTCATCTTAAACAACGTGTGCTAATACTTGCCTTGGTCCCTGGCGAAGAACGGTGATGTTAAGCATACAGTGGAATGTCCGAGTCCACAGACGGCAAGAGGATGCAAAGACGTACGTGCTACAGGCACATGTTTACAAGCGTGTGAAAGCAAATTTCATGTCCTCACTGTTGCATAAGGCATCCACGTATGGTATGCTGGGGGGTAAGGGGGAAGCACGGTACCGCTTTTATTGTAGCTAAGTGGATGATTGTAAAGCATTTTATATATGTTTTTGATGGCGAATCTGGTCATCCTGAAGGGGAAAGGGTAACCTTTGTTAAACATTCCCGTGGACACTTAGAATCTGAATCCGTTCTTTCCTATGAACAATACACTTTTGTGGTTCAAGGTTGCTTGTGAGGCAAACCTTTTTTCTCCTCTTCTCAGTTTTGAAGATGTGATGGTAAACACTGTGTCATCGATCTTGTTGGGGAAATGGATCATTATAACAGTGATCTTGGGTGGAGGATGAAGATGAGCATTTACTCAGTAACCTTGAGGCACCGAGGATGTAGCATTATATGAATGATCTCGGGATGGGAATAATCATAATAGCGGGGATTTTGAGGGTGGGCAGGCATTATACTAGTGACCTTGAAGGGTAAAGGGACTCGAAGTTAAGCCAGTGAACTTGACCTCTGGGTAAGCGTAGTATTAGCGGTCATAAGGGCGAATGTAAGTAGTGTTCTAGTAATTCTTGGAGTCTTACTCTGTTGCATTCCATCTTTGATAAAGGAGACCGTTCCATCTATAGCTATCACCCCATCACTTTCCATTTTGTTGTCTCCAGACTTTGATACTCTCCTTCACTTACTTCCTTTACCACGTAGACTCTCATTTCCTTCTTTCTTATCACCAGTGCAGCTCTATGGTGTTTATAAAGTCCATTGGCCGCCTTCTTTTTTATGTGGCTCACTTCTGGTCCTCCGCTCTCTGGGATTTTGGCGAATCTCTTTGCGGGTCCTTCATTTGACACGATGTGGCATATGTCTTTCCTTTCAAATACTCTTTGGCATTTCTGCTCCTCTCTGTTACCTAATGCATAATTCCCATACCAACCTATCCATTGTGGTTGTAGTTGATAAGAGTTCTCTCCCTCTTCTGTTATTACCACTGGTGTGCCTCAGGGTTTAGCAGTATTGTCAACCCTCCTCTTTTTCTTCTCTCCTTGATTTAGCGTTATCATTGAGCCTTATTGACCTTATTCACTTTTACATCGAATATACCACCTGGCATCAGCCGATTTCCTGTCCCTTCTGACACCATTACTCGTTCTTCTCTCTCGCTAAATGTGTCTCAACATTCAGCTCGACGATATGGACTGACGCATGAAATCGATATAGACTATTTCACCCATATGTGCTTGGAATCGAACCCAGGATCATCTGCTCTCATTTGTAATCATTCAGATGATCCAGGGTGTTGTGCAGTATCTTGTAGTGAGGTTACAGTGCCTAGTGGTTTGGTGCTGTGTCTCGTTGTGTGTTGGAGTGACTTGTTGTGTGGTTACAGTGTCTTGTATTTTGTTACAGTGTCTTGTAGTTTGGTGCAGTGTCTTGAAGTGGGTAAAGTGTCGGTACAGTGTCTTGTAGTTTGGTGCAGTGTCTTGAAGTGTGTTACAGTGTTTGGTAGTTTGGTTACAGTGTCTTGTAGTGTGGTTACAGTGTCTTGTAGTGTGTTGCAGTGTCTTGTAGTGTGGTTACAGTGTCTCGTAGCGTTGCAGTGTCCTGTAGTGTAGTTACAGTGTCTTGTATTTTGTTACAGTGTCTTGTAGTGTGGTTACAGTGTCTTGGTAGTGTGAAGGTCTCCTGGAAAGTGATGCGCTCTCTTGCTGTGTGGTGGAGAGGGTCGTGCAGTGTGGAGTTTCCTTGCTGATGAGTGCCGTGTCTTGTATGGCAATGTGGTGCTTTGTGTGTTGCAAGGTCTTTTGATATGTGAGACAAGCGTCCGTTAATGTGTCGCTCTGTCTTGTCCCACGCTTATTATTTCCTTAGCCTAAGGAGCCTTGGCATATTATAACTGTTTACCTTTGTCTTCGGTGTTGGCCCGTTGTGGCTTACGCTGTGTGTGTGTGTGTGTGTGTGTGTGTGTGTGTGTGTGTGTGTGAGAGAGAGAGAGAGAGAGAGAGAGAGAGAGAGAGAGAGAGAGAGAGAGAGAGAGAGAGAGAGAGAGAGAGAGAGTTTCTTTCCAGTATGTATGGTATTTGCCACGCAAGCAAAGTATGCAGCATCAGGAACAGATGGATGAACCAATAGGGATTGATAGTAATGACAAATTATTATTATGGTAGTAGATGATAATAACAATACTAATGATGATGATTATGATAAGAAAAATTACAATGATAATGATAGTGACATGGGGACGAGGGATCTGTGGTGGTGGGAGTTGACGATGGCGAGATTAGTGGAATAACTTTGTAACGAATTATCGTACGAAGTCCAGGTGACGGTTTGAGAGTCAAGAGGGCCATTGTGTTGAGTGGCTTTAGACAGACAGCGTAAGAGGGTTGGCTGGTTGAATTCCTGAGCAGTCAACTGCTAGGGTCATAAAGGCCGTCAAGCTATATCCACCAACTGAAAAATCTCTTAAACGCCTTCTGCAGGTGTTAAGGACAGTCGTTAGACCACATACGCTCGTTGAGATGTGGTTCAGGTAGGAGACACTGGGTGTTTGTTTGAATTACTATTCAGTGGTAAGAGGGACTGAATAATGTTGCATACCATATCTTATACGTTTTCTTTTAGCCCCTGTTGTGTACTGGTTGAGGTGAGATTACTTTTGTTTTTAAGTGGATAGAATTTCTACACTCGTGTTGCCCTGTCTCTCACCCTTGTATATATGTACCATATTGGAGAGGATCACAATAGAGCGCGTGATCAAGTATATTCCTCTTAGTCCACTTGGAAATGCAGCACGATAAGTTCCTAAGTGCACTTTCGTGTAATAATCACATCATAGGAATATGTACCATGTCTTCGCTCGTGTGTGTGTGTGTGTGTGTGTGTGTGTAGGTAATAGTGGATACCCTTTTATATGATATTCATCATAAGGATGTTAAAAGTTAGGACTGAATGTGAACAGGATTGTAGACATTGGATGAATGATTCAGAAAAAGGGGACTGTGAGGTGTGAGGCTTGTGTGGTGATGTTGTAATGTGGAGAATAAGAGAAGGACCCGAGGGAGGACAAGTGTCGTGTTTATGGTAATCTGGAACCAGGAAAATATTTGGTCTTAGGTATTTCCTACAGCCTGCAAGCAGGTGGCCACTCTGTGTTAGATATTTTTCTTCATACCACGCATGTTACTCAGCGACAAATGTGTAATGATTTAGTGAACCCATATGCTGATTAGGATGAACGTAATGTACGATTTGTGGTATGATTACCGTTTCTGGTATTCAGCGAATTTTGGGATTTTAAGTGTTGGAGTCGGTAGTTAAGGCAATTTTAAGACCCTCATCTGTGCCATTTCTCTTGGAAATGATTACTTCCTGGGGAAATTACGATACTTTTGTTGGAAAATTATTGCATTTTTGTAAAGTACATTTTTTTTTTTTTAATGTAACGAGCGAAACTGTAATAGTACCGGTCACGACAACCCCAACTCTGAATCCTCTAAGTAAGCACACCTATGTATAGATTACATAAGGTTACGTTAGACCCTGGCTAGGTAAGGGTTTGGTTAGGTTAGGTTTGCTAGGTTAGGTTTGGTTGGAATAGTTTTCCCGATGGCTTTTGATGTCTCTTGAACGATTCTGACTATCTTCTATCGCAAATTACAACTCCCCGAAATCCTGGTTCCCAGTGAGTTCACCAATATCGCGAATTAATGGGAGGGGGGTTGATATATCAACAGGTAGTGTTTTTTAGTAGAAATTAAAGCTAGAATCTAGCAGAACACATCAAAAACCTTCGGCTAAACATGATTTTAAGTTTTAAGAAAGTCCCCCATCATTTGACTCGTCACCCCACAATGCTCCATCATAGAAAACGAATTGCCCCTAGACTCGCTTATTTACGTTGTCTCCCTTTCTCTAAACCAGACACGATGTTGAAATGTTGCCCAGTTCCAGTTCCGGGATGTGAGAGTCATTTCTCTTACGTTAGCCACTTGATGATTCATGAATTAATCAATCGTACGGCTTTTATTTTCACCAGAAGTAAATAATTTTCTGTTTTCACATGTATAACGGGATGTTTTTTGAAAAAATAAGTATTTCATTATATTATCCTCAGTCTATTAGGTTTATAATATACGCAATATTTAGCTGGTCATATTAACTAGTGTCTACAAGGCTAATTAGCAATGATATAGTGCTTGCCATCTTTCCACAAAGTTGATTTTACGTTTGCATGAACTTCTTCCTATGCGACAGGGTTGCATTAAGGGAATGAGAACGTGACCATGAAAGTCGTTCGAGAAAGGTTTGTTGACATTCGCGTCGGGCGTTTTCGTCTGCTTGGTAACTGCCGCCGGCGGTTTATCTTCAGGATGATGGTGTTGGGGACGTCTGGTGGGACCTCGTGACTTGTGGATGTTTATGGCACAGTAGAGAAGGCGGTGTTTAGGCTGTTTACATTCCTTAAAGCACTGAAGAGATGCCCGTTTGGCTGGACGGGTTTCGATATGTGGATATCATTGGTCGATCCTGCTTGGAGTTCATGTGGGCATTGCTTCATATTGATTACTTATTTTTAATCAATTTGCGTATATATTTGTATCATAGGTTAGTTTTTGTACTTTAATCACAATTGCGAACTACATCTTTATAAACAGTAAGTACATTGCACCGAAAGTGGTGTGTGTTTTTACACCATCTTGTCGCGTACACACAGACGAGTCCAAGTGACTCATGTTCGCTTATAATGCTTTACGTATGGCTTGTATGACTGTAGTCTTGAAACTTATGTAGTTTCCCTGTAGAATCATTTGTTAATATAGAAGAGCAAAGGCTCGCATCTCATTTGTACATTGTATATTTGTAGACGTTATTCTCTACAGGTATTGACACATCTTTACATTTCTTATGCTCTATTGAGGAAAATTAGAGACCTTAGTTTGATGTAGTTTTATTTGATTAGAGTATGATAAAGGAGTTAGCTCCTGGTGTAGAGAGAATGCAGTATCGTAGTGTAGCCTTAGGCATATTAGTTAGTGCTGTAGTGCTAATGTAGTCTTTGTTTCTTGCAGCTCTCGTACCTCCTCCTCACGGGGTGTGTTGGACGGGGCTTTGGCCTCCTCAGAGAACCTCGTCACCAACCAGATCGAGCCACCGAGACCGCCATCTTTGCCCCCTCCCGCACATGACGAACCGCCGCCACGCCCGCCCGAGCGGCCGCCCAAGAAACCAACTTTGCGATCTCTGTTCCATGGACCCAACTCTGAGAGCGCGTCCAGCTCTCCAGCCCCACACGCTGGGGCTGCCACGCCATCGGTCACAAACTCTCCTCATCAGGTGGAGAACACTCAAGACACAGAGATGCGGCGGATAGAGGAGTCTGCCAGTGAGCTGCGGAACATGTCCCCAGCCCGTCCCTATTACTACCGCAAGCCACCAGCGCCTGATCCGCCCAAGTCACCGGAGGCCACACCCGCAGCAACCGCATCTCCTGTTACCGCAGCCGCCACGCCAAACTCGCCCAGGGCACCGCGGTCTCCTCGTGCCGCCCGCCTCCACGCATCGCCCACCCACGCCGCCCACTTGGTGCCTCCCACCAGCCCAGCGTCACGCTCGTCAACCCCCGACCTGCCACCGCCTCCACCTCCTGTAGTCACAGACGGAGAGGTCCTGTTTAGTGATGAACCCCTTCCTCCCCCGCCCACTGAAGTGGCACCCCCGCCCACAGACGTGCCTCCCCTGCCGCCAGACTCCCCTCCACGGGAGCGTCTGATGGGCACGCCTCCCCCATTACCGCGGGAGACCCTCAAGAGCCTCAGCACTCCACAGTAAGTACCTCCACACACTCAGGCTCGTAGCACTCGTCAACTCGCTCGCCCTGTCTTTTGTCTGTAAGTTACTGTGTTAGGGACATTGTTTAGTTCGTCGATATTTTCTGTAGTGATATTTAGTCGATTAATTATACATTCTGGGACGTCTTTTATGGGGATCGTGCCTCTTCAAGGCTGCGCTCTTTTAAAGAGCTTGGAAAGGGTGGACTCCTTTCTAGCGAGTCTTAATCGGCGAAACTGTAATTCTCTCCGACATTTGGCAATGATTCACCTCGCTGACTTTTTTTCTACTTGTAGTTTACTCAAATGAAGGTGGAGTCCGGTCACATTTAACACTTTAGTCATACAGGCAAATATTTATTTGGATAAACGCTACATCACCTCCACGGTGTAACGGTTCGCGTTCCTGACCGTGGCGGTCTGTCCATACTTAACCCTGCTGTTCATCCACTCCAAGGGGTTGGTCGATGAAATAGGTACCTGGCTCATATATATATATATATATATATATATATATATATATATATATATATATATATATATATATATATAGCGTTAATGAGATGGCCTTGATTAGGGTCTCAGTTGCCCGTGAGGTCTTAGCTAAGAAGAGAAAAGAAGAATGTTCTGGGTGGTGGTTCATACAGTTATTTTCGCCGAAGCAGGGACTCTTTTTTTGGGCTCTGCATTAGAAGAGTCGTTCAATTCCCGGCATTGACATTAGAGTACGAGGCTAGATGGATCTCATTAAAACCATGAAAACTGATTAAGGTCTGTGGGAAACATTATGAGGGGATGACCATCCGGTCAAGTTACAAATGAGGGAATAAAGTCTCGGATGACTTATATCATTGTGAAACCTGAGCGTAATGTTTCAGGTAGGGAGTGGGACTGCTGAAGATTACGTACATAAACCTTCTCTACTGACTGTAATGGTGGTGTCTGGCCAGTTTCATCTTGGGTATAAATCTCTGAAGTAATTATAGTCTGGTATCTCCCTTCAAACCTGACTTCAGGACAGTTGCTTTGCTCTGGCAGTAATCCTCTTTGTAAAAAGAAAAATGTCTGGAAAGAATAGAAAAATATATTTTGTAAATCATACAAGGTCTCCAGTGTGAGCTGGGTCGTCCAGCATCATTGAAATGTAGGTGATGAGGCGTCTGGGAGCTGGTTCATGGCCTGGTCATAAGAATGACTCTGGATTCACAATCGGTGTTCGATTCTGTTCAGCTGTTTCACGAGACACCCAAAAAGTAATGATTTATACTATGAGGATAGTTGCTACATTGATTGTCGGGAGGATAAGTGGTTCTTAATCTAAGCGGAAGTTGAAAATCAGCGATTGGAAACAAAACAAAGGGTAGTTAGCGGCGAAGGGCGCCAACAAGGTTAAACCTCGTTTGAAAGGCAGAGGGTGTTGTGATGAGGGAGGGTGTAGTACGTGCCTGGGGTGGATGGATGGCCAGTAGGTGCGGCCGCAGGGGCAGGCACATACACCCACTGATAATGACTTGCTATTATCCTTCCCCCGTGATGTCGCATCTTCAACACACTCTCAGGTGACTGGTGTGAGACCGAAGCTGCACCCACCAGACCCAGCGCTAAAACCGAGGCGCAGTCGTTGAGTGTTTTGTTTCCTCTGCCGATGGGTTTATTACACGAAGGGAATGATGTCTGAATCACTGGTGCATACATGTTTAGCAGAGCATAACACTGGTGGTTCTTGTGGTGCGAGGGCGCGTCTGGTCGAGGGAAAGAGTCCTCAGGCAGGATGCTAGGGGATGGATAGCTCCAGCCCCTCCTGTAGACACTGCCTTCGTCCTTACCACCTTCCTCAAGACCCTTTGCGCCTTCTGCTAGAATGCTGGGTCATCTTGACATTCGCTTGAAATTAGCTCTTCACTGTTACGTATGTACGTTGACATTAACACAGAAATGGATGAGCCGCTGCCATCTCAAGCTGTAACGCGTTGGGGTTTTACCCCTGTTCCTGCGGTTGTTAATTGCCTCCTCCTACAGTATCACCTCGTCTGTATCATTCTCTGTCCAGGCACATAGATAACTGTGTAACGGTGTCCCTCGAACTTTCTATCCATTAAGAGTAAATTGTGTGCTATATAGTCTTCCTTTGTGAGCCTCTCTTTGTCTTGGCAACAAGGGAGACAAACCCATATCTTCAGTAGCCGTATCGTCTTCTTTTTTTTAATGCAGTTGCCGTTTACTTGTGCGTTATGACCTGGATTAAAATGTCGAATCTAGATACTCAACATAGACTCCTCCCTTCCGGAACCTAATATAATTAGGAGTCATCTCAGTACTGAAGAGAACAGGGCTAAAGACTCCGCTTTAAGGAGAACCCACTTTAGCACGCCATCCGCTTGAATACTGTTTGCTTTGGCAAAAGACTTCGAGACGCTCTTATCCAAGACATGGTTAACCTTAATTCCATCCAAGCGATTCTAGTTAAGGATGACACACCCCTGCACTATCTGTGAATTCAGAGAACTTCGTGTGGCAGCCGATGATGCTCCCGCCATGTTCATGGTAATCCCAGGACTGTTGCCCATAAGATAGCACGTTTGGCAATTCTCTCCCTCTCTCGAGGGTCTTAGAATAACGCGACATCCGTAAGGCTGGTGGAACAGATTGTGGGTCACTGAGCTTTGCTATTCAGAACGATAATGACTTCCTCCCGAGAGCTCGGGACCGTCCCTGCCTAGTAAGTTATCGTGGGTGATGCATCCACTGTCGCCAAGGGCAGTGGTCTTCCCCCGTCTTTTACGTATTACACATCCCTCACAATGGCGTTGGCATATTGGAATTTCCTCGAGTGTTGATTGCAACCTGTTCTTGCGTAGTCGTTTTATTTGGGAGTTTTTTTTTTTTTTTTTATCCATGCCTGACTGTTAAGCAAGGATCTACTAGAAGAGGACCACGCCCAGGTTATTTATGTCCCTGCACTACACGTATGCAGGACATTATGGCGTCCATCCTTGCCACTGGCTGTCTGTCCGTCTATGAACGCGTTCTTGTTAGCTCAGTAACTCAGGAACAGTACAGATAGACGCTTTGTGATTACACTATAGGTACCTCCATTACAGGTGACGAACTGATTACATTGTGGGGTACATAATAGTATAAAATTGCTAAATTATTTGGAAAAAAGATTCTTTTTTCTGGTGCTTTGAATCATTAGTGCTGGGTGATGGCAAGTTCATACATACACACATACACACACACACACATATATATTTTTCCCTGGGGATAGGGGAGAAAAAATACTTCCCAGGTATTCCCTGCGTGTCGTAGAAGGCGACTAAAAGGGAAGGGAGCGGGGGGCTGGAAATCCTCCCCCCTCAGTTTTTTTTTTTTTTTTTAATTTTCCAAAAGAAGGAACAGAGAAGGGGGCCAGGTGAGGATGTTCCCTCAAAGGTCCAGTCCTCTGTTCTTAACGCTACCTTGCATACGCGGGAAATGGCGAATAGTATGAATATATATATATTTTTTTTTTTTTTTTTTTTTTTTTTTTTTTTTATACTTTGTCGCTGTCTCCCGCGTTTGCGAGGTAGCGCAAGGAAACAGACGAAAGAAATGGCCCAACCCCCCCCCCCCCCCATACACATGTACATACACACGTCCACACACGCAAATATACATACCTACACAGCTTTCCATGGTTTACCCCAGACGCTTCACATGCCTTGCTTCAATCCACTGACAGCACGTCAACCCCTGTATACCACATGACTCCAATTCACTCTATTTCTTGCCCTCCTTTCACCCTCCTGCATGTTCAGGCCCCGATCACACAAAATCTTTTTCACTCCATCTTTCCACCTCCAATTTGGTCTCCCTCTTCTCCTCGTTCCCTCCACCTCCGACACATATATCCTCTTGGTCAATCTCTCCTCACTCATTCTCTCCATGTGCCCAAACCATTTCAAAACACCCTCTTCTGCTCTCTCAACCACGCTCTTTTTATTTCCACACATCTCTCTTACCCTTACGTTACTTACTCGATCAAACCACCTCACACCACACATTGTCCTCAAACATCTCATTTCCAGCACATCCATCCTCCTGCGCACATCTCTATCCATAGCCCACGCCTCGCAACCATACAGCATTGTTGGAACCACTATTCCCTCAAACATACCCATTTTTGCTTTCCGAGATAATGTTCTCGACTTCCACACATTTTTCAAGGCTCCCAAAATTTTCGCCCCCTCCCCCACCCTATGATCCACTTCCGCTTCCATGGTTCCATCCGCTGACAGATCCACTCCCAGATATCTAAAACACTTCACTTCCTCCAGTTTTTCTCCATTCAAACTCACCTCCCAATTGACTTGACCCTCACCCCTACTGTACCTAATAACCTTGCTCTTATTCACATTTACTCTCAACTTTCTTCTTCCACACACTTTACCAAACTCAGTCACCAGCTTCTGCAGTTTCTCACATGAATCAGCCACCAGCGCTGTATCATCAGCGAACAACAATTGACTCACTTCCCAAGCTCTCTCATCCCCAACAGACTTCATACTTGCCCCTCTTTCCAGGACTCTTGCATTTACCTCCTTTACAACCCCATCCATAAACAAATTAAACAACCATGGAGACATCACACACCCCTGCCGCAAACCTACATTCACTGAGAACCAATCACTTTCCTCTCTTCCTACACGTACACATGCCTTACATCCTCGATAAAAACTTTTCACTGCTTCTAACAACTTGCCTCCCACACCATATATTCTTAATACCTTCCACAGAGCATCTCTATCAACTCTATCATATGCCTTCTCCAGATCCATAAATGCTACATACAAATCCATTTGCTTTTCTAAGTATTTCTCACATACATTCTTCAAAGCAAACACCTGATCCACACATCCTCTACCACTTCTGAAACCGCACTGCTCTTCCCCAATCTGATGCTCTGTACATGCCTTCACCCTCTCAATCAATACCCTCCCATATAATTTACCAGGAATACTCAACAAACTTATACCTCTATAATTTGAGCACTCACTCTTATCCCCTTTGCCTTTGTACAATGGCACTATGCACGCATTCCGCCAATCCTCAGGCACCTCACCATGAGTCATACATACATTAAATAACCTTACCAACCAGTCAACAATACAGTCACCCCCTTTCTTAATAAATTCCACTGCAATACCATCCAAACCTGCTGCCTTGCCGGCTTTCATCTTATATATATATATATATATATATATATATATATATATATATATATATATATATATATATATGTGTTTGTGTGTGTGTGTGTGTGTGAAGCAGAGGCAAGTATGGCATACAAATTTTTGCAGATTGAAGAGCTCATTAGCTCTATTCTTTCAGTCTTATATTTAATTCATCGCAGGACAGTAGGCAACACAAGTGCTTCTCCGTAGTTCAGTTCTTCAGCTTGCCCTTCACAGGATGAGGGCAAGCGATGGGGGTTTTTGTTCTCTCTCAGCCGATTTAAGTTTGTTTTGCAAATACTGATGTGTCGCCTGTCTACCTCAATGCACGTTGGCAGTGATGTCCAATAATTACTCGCCCCTTAATCATTCCTTAACCTCTAGTATTTATAGAAGA
Organism: Panulirus ornatus; assembly: GCF_036320965.1. Taxonomy (NCBI): domain Eukaryota; kingdom Metazoa; phylum Arthropoda; class Malacostraca; order Decapoda; family Palinuridae; genus Panulirus; species Panulirus ornatus. The sequence goes on from NC_092275.1 coordinate 19,170,821, forward strand.
TGGTTTCGCTCTGCCAAAGATGCGTTGTGACCTCTGTAGTCCTTTTGTGCTACCGGGCACAGGATGAGCACGGGGGTGCACAGTAAAGCAACTGATGAGCCAGCACAAATCGATCACCTCCCATCGTCAATGTTGTACTGATTCATTCTTACTGGGAAAATCCGGCATACCTGTGTCCCAAACGTAGAGTCACCCACATGGAGTTTAGTCAACCAACTGGTTTACCTGTGTACCACATAGAGTCAGCCACATGGAGTGTCCGCGTCCCCACTTGAAGTATAGTCAACCAACCGGTGTATCTGTGTCCCAGACGGAGTATGGATGGAGTGTCCGCGTCATCACTTGAAGTAGAATCAGCCAACCGGTGTACCTGTGTCCCAGACGGAGTAGAGTCAGCCAGTTGGAGTATAGTCAGGCAACCGGTGTTCCACTGTGCCACAAGAAGGATACTCGCCTTCCACCGTTCGACAAAGGAACGGATTTTCTTAATCATTCCTGGCGTGGTCCGTTGCGACTGCCGGTGGATATCCGGCATCACCTGTTCTCATCCTTGTTAAGGACTGTTGCCTCAACTTCCATTGGGTGATTAACTTCCCAAGGCGAACTGCTGCATAATATAGCAACTCTACATTAAGGCTGAAGGGTTTGATGGTAGATTTATCTTCAATTTGCCCCTGGATAAATGTTAGAGAAAAACACGACTTGGTGACCTCTCCCTACTCAGCGTGGCGAGTAAAAGGTTGGCGTGATGTCGAGAACCAGTCGACGCTCGCATCTCAGTGTGTGTGAACGGTTAAAGTGCGCAGCTCCAACTTTGTTCAGTACACCGTCTCTTAAAAGTTGTGTTAATATTAGACATTAGTGTCTGTATTAGGCATTCTGTGGGTGTGGCTTAGGAAAAAAAAATATTTGTTCATGTAACGTTTTCCATTTATTAATAGTTAGGTTCATAGAAGGCAGACCTTACTGAGGTGAGGCAAGCAGTCTTGCCTTAGTAGACAGACGACCGGGTTTTGAGATGGCATATTTTTTGAATCACAGCCTCGTCATTACCATTAAGGTGGATAACGTCGTCATATTAAATGAGGTTGATGAATCTGAAGTGCCATTATATTTCCAGACGAAAACATTTTGTTGATTTCAGGAACGATATGGTTGTAGGTAGCCAGCCATTGCTCATTAACGATAATAACTGGTTTGCTAATCCTGTAAACTGCTGTGGTGTATTTGATTAACGAAAGTAGCTCAGCTGCTAATAATGTAGCCAGCTTCGGAATTTAAAGTTATAAAGAGTAATGTTCTTAATTTCTTTAACGATGTTAGCTCGTCGCTTAATTGCCGGAGACTTACATTTGGGTTCTTAAGGACGATAGCTTTTGGACTGATGCTTTAGACTGCTTCAGGTTATTTTGATAGCCAATAGATACGATAGATATAGATTTGTAGATTACTGCAACGACAGTAAATGTTAGTGACTGGCTTTCTCGTCGTTGTTTGCTGGCATCGGCAGGAGCGCTCCAGGGTCGTAATGTGACACGTCAAAGGAAGAGGGATGGGATATCAAGAGCTAGCCATTCCGTGTGGGGCTCCAGCTGCCATACCTGTAGCTGCTGCACGTGCCCCGCTCACCACCTGTTTCCATTTTGTGATATACCAAGTCCAGCTGCCTCACACAGCAACCTGTTTCCAACACTATCGCGCGGTACAAATCCTCTCTACCCTGAGCAGCTTTGTCCTGCTCTCAGATTAATGGCTTGTGATTCGGCCCTAATGATGGAATTTTCCTCTCTAGGCTCACAGTGTTGGGAGGCAGATAACACGAGACCTAATGGTCCCTAACGATTGATGGAGAGTTCCTATATTTAACCTTAGGTGATAACTGGTTGAGTGATGGGCAAGGTTATTAATCTGTTTATGTTAGAGGACGATGGGCGATGGGTCTGTTGGTGGGTGGAGAATGAGGTAATGGGTTTTTTGATAGGGGGAGAGGTAGTGGGTCCGTTGGTGTTAGGGCGAGAGTGTAGGTCTTTTACCTTATGTATACTTTAAAATGTTTTTGGGTGCAAGTTTGCGTCCCCCCGTAGCTCACTCCAGTAATGCTCAGTCAGGAAGTTGGAATCCTTTAGCCGCAGAACTGTATAGTCCCCACATCCTGGTACACTGCATAGATACTTAAAATGTGACGTTTTTGATTTTGTAACTGTGTAGGATGAGATGATGGGCTTTTAGGGTTTAGGGGAGAGGTTATAGGTTCATTGGTGGGGAAGGAGGTTTTGGATCCTTTGTTGAGGGTGCATGGTGGTAGGTCCACTGGTAAGGCCCTAGGTGAAGGGTCTGTTGGTGGGGGACAAGTTGATGGGTCCGTTTGGTGGGGGCCTTATGTAAGGTGAAGGATCCGTTGGCATGGGTCGTGGTGATGGGTCCTGTGGTGTCGGATAAGGCGGAGGATCCGTTGGTGTAGGATGGGGTTATGGGTCCGTTGGTGTATGATGAGGTGAAGGATCCGTTGGTGTAGGACGAGGTGCTGGGTCCGCAGCCCTGGGACGAGATGATAGGGTCCGTTGGTAGGAGGATCCGTTGGATCGGTCTCAGGTAACGTTGGGGTTTCCTTCCTGGAAAGCGCGACACGAAACGATTTTTTTTTTTTTTTCAAAGTAACCCATCGTATGCTGAGGGGTCAAGGTGAAGGATCTTCTGGTGGAGGAACTAAATGACGAGGGATCCGTTGATGGAGATGAAGGTGAGGGTTTCGAAACGAAATAAAAAGGACAGTCACCGCAGGAGTCGGTAGTTATATGCGAGCGTCACAGCACCATAACACTGGGAAAGCGACCATAAGAAGTTCCGCCACAGAAGTGTTTGTGTGTGTGAGGTCTCGGGAGGTCGCTGCCTTCGGTTACCGGCGGACCTGATATAAGCCCGGCTGTATCTGTTGGCGAATATACTGTCGGTGAAACACACGTGTTGCTGATGTCCTGTTTCTGCTGTCCCCATTTCTCAAAGTGTAATGTAAAATTGAGAGTAGACCAGCTGTTATCAGATAAGTTCCTCCCAACCGTCCGCCTCATTGTGACCGACATCCTCGCCCTGACGTTCTTTGTCTAGAAGTATTCCGTCTTAGTCTTGACGTTTCTACTGCGTGTAGTTTCCCACCCAGCAATTGAATTTGTTTTCCAGTCACTGGACCTGAGCAAGAAAGACGATGCTTCCCAGCCACCAACACCAAGCTCACATATCCGTCTTTCTTTGTGTTTTTGTCCATCAGATACCAGTTCCTTCGTCCTTTGTCTGCCTCACTGCTCTTTCTTCCAGCTCCTGGGGATTATTATTATTCTCGCTTCGTTGCCATGCTCTTGTTTCACCTGGCTGCTCTTGTGCCCCCGCTATTAACTCGATAGAGCAAGCCACAGCGGCACGTGATTACTTTGTGGCCGATGGCAATCAAGGGTAGGCTGTAGTGGTGGAAGCTTTCTTCTCCATACATCTCTAATCCTTGGTGCTCGTTATCTTCTCATGTCTCTCCTAACAGCTTCGACCTGACCCTGTAATTGAGGTTTTCCACTTCCTTCCAGAGCTCTCGGGTTGATTTCCTTCTCTTTATGTTTCGACCTTTTTATATTACATTGAAGGACTCATCCATGACTGAAGCCTTCGACATGACACTAATTCCAGCCATCTCGTTTCACTCGCAGCTTTCTCCGTTTTCCTCATTTTAACCCGGTAGATGGAAGTCAGTAGTGTCAGACGCCACTAGATAAATTTTCTCTTTTATTGTCCACCCGTACCCTCTCCTCCCTCATCCAGCAAAGGTTCGTTTCTTTCCCAGTTCCGGCTTCCTCAGCGTCTTTCCCTGGGATCTGTTCCTCTGAATCCTCTTTTTTCCCCATTTTTTAAAAGCAACTTCCTCCTCAACCTTTTTCAGTCCCCTTCTTCCTCTTCTCTCTGTTTTTGTTCGGCTCCATTCTGTCGTCATCTGATGAGGTCTGGCCTTCCCTATCATCCTCACCATCCCTTCATTAATTCTAGGCTAGCCTCCTCAACCCTCTTTGGATTCAGCTCCAGCCTTCCCAGCCTTCTTTGGATTCAGCTTCAACCTCCTCAACCCTCTTCAGATTCAGCTCCAACCTCCCCAGCCCTCTTCAGATTCAGCTCCAACCTCCCCAGCCCTCTTCAGATTTAGCTCCAGCCTCCCCAGCCTTTTTCAAATTCAGCTCCAACCTCCCAAACCTCTTCAGATTCACCTCCAACCTCCCAAACCTCTTCAGATTCACCTCCAACCCCCCTCAGATTTAGCTCCTTCCTTATTGACCCTCCTCTTATTCAGTTTTGCCCTTCTCATCTCCTAATATAACTACGGCTTCCTCTTCAACCCTTTTATCATCCACTGCCGTCCTCCCAACGTAACTTTTTATCTTCATCCTTCTCAAACTTTTTGAAATTTTCCGGTTCTGTTTTCTCTAGCTTCGCCCTTCCCAAATTCTCTTTCCCCACACTTTCCTTCTTCCTAAGCCTTCTCCCCGTCATTTCCGTGACTTTCCCCGTCTTCTTGCCTTTAAGTACATTATATCCTCCCCCGTATGTAGCGTGTCTTCCCCAACCCTCCTTTCCGTCAGTATCGTGCCCTTCTCAGCTCTCCTCCCCATTTTTACAGTACCCTCTCCAACCCTCCTCGTCTGTACCGTGTCCTCTGCATCCCTGTCTATACCGTGTCCTCCCCAAACATCCTCCCCGTCTGTACCGTGTCCTTCCCAACCCTCCTCCCCGTTTGTATCGTGCCCTTTCCAAACTCCCCTCCACTTCAGCACAGGGTCCTGCCCGTCAGTGTTGTATTCTCGCCAACCCTCCTTTCGATCAGCGCCGTCTCCTCCCCAACCCTCTTCTAAATTCAGGTCGTCCATCCTTGCCTCTTTTTTTTTTTTTTTATTTATGTCTATCCCTGTTATACTGTATCTACAACTTTTTGTTGCTTCTCCCTTTATTCTTCAACTTTGTTCTATTCAGTCCTCTATCTTACCCTTATCTTTATCCCCTCCTGAAGTTACACATTCCTTTTGCCATTTTCATTTCGTCCTCCTTTGTGTAAAGAAAACTCGATTTGCTTTGCATTGCTCTTCTTACTATTCAATTTTCTCCAGTCAGTTTTTTGGATCCTTTAGGTGTTCCTGGCTGGTCATGGATCATCTGTATCCTCCATTGATTCCTGACGTGATGGATCATCTGGATCCTCTGATGGTTCCTCTGGTCATGGATCATCTGGATCCTCTGATAGTTCCTCACTGATCATGGATCATCTGGATCCTCTGGTGGTTCCTGACTGGTCATGGATCATCTGGATCCTCTGATGGTTTCTGACTGGTCATGGATCATCACCCTCGTCACATAGCAAGATTTTTCTCATTTTTTTTACTTTGCCGGAGAAAACGATGATTAACCCTTTTGAAGATCGTTCACTACAATCTTGTTGTGGTAGTGGTGGTTAGGCCAGCTAGCTGATTCAGTATTGTTATGTTGGTTGTTGGGTCATCTGGAGGACAGTCTTGTGGTAGTGGTTGATGGGCCATCTCGCTGGTGCATTGGTGTGATGCTGGGTCAGTAGATTCGCGTCCGTGAGTTAAGGATGGAAGTAAGTCTTTTGTCTTTCCAGCAAGGATGTTGGTCCAGTAGCCAAGGGAAACGGGATCACGATCACAAGAGGTTTATGGTCACTGACTTGGAACTTCAGCTGGGTAAGAGTATACTTTGTGGTAAACATTGTATGCTTCATGGATCTCGAATATTGTATTGTGTTTGAAACAAGTTCCAAGTGTTTCACTTCTGGATAATGGTGAATCGTGATAATGTAAGTTTCAGTTATTCCTACCCTTTACGAGACGTTAACATGATTCTCAAAATTTTGATAGGCGATTCTTGGAGTTAAATAAGACGCACACGAACTTGATATTTGATCATAAAGGCATCCCGTGCTGTAGACTGCCTATGGACATTAAAGACATAAGAGATATGAAACGCAAACAAAAGACCATCAAGAAGTTCATGGTCAAAAGGTAGCAACAAGGCTATTTTGGAGTAGCCGAGTGTTGGTGGGCGGGTGACGTGCAGTGAATGGAGACAAACCCGCTGCTAGCAGTCAAGCCATCCATTTTCCCTCATGGATAACTTCCAGCAAATAGTTTCCAAGATGGGGCGTTTTTGGATTTACTGGTAAGTGAATTTTTTTGTCTCCCATATTTTTATTCTTCCTTTGTTATTTCTTCCATTTTCTAATTCTTCGCTTCATACTTTCCGTAGAAGTTTCCGGTGTAACGAATTGTAGAATTGTAATGCGCGATGCAACTGTTTTAATGATAGAGGCCGTCGTGGGGCTCGAGTTGGGATAATGGAAGAGCTTATGGTCTTGGAGTAACACGGAGGTTGGCCACCTTCCACGCTTGTGATCGTCAGGGGCCGTTACCGTCATGATTATGGGAGACCGGTTGCCCCCGCAGCGACTCGTAGGATCTCGGGAAATAGCTTCCCCGCATCGGCTCGCAGGTGCTCGGCGACTCGCTACCCCCTTCAGCGACTCGTAGATAGCCAACATGTTTCCCCTTAACCACCTAAGGGTGCTCAGCGAGTGGCTGCTAAGCGACGACTCGCAGGTACTGAGCGCCACTGGCTGCCCTGTAGCGACTAGCTAGATCTCATTGATTGATATTCACAGTCACGAAACGCCTAGTTATCACTTAGACGAATAGCTACTCCTCAAAAACTAAGTCAGCGACTTAGCGATAGACAGCCAAGGAAATATCGAGTGGTTATCATTCCAAAAGTGATGGCCTCGCTTCTTCAACCGTTTGCAAGAGGACCAGGATAAGATATAAAAAGATTGAGCCTATTATACCACCAGAAGCGATGTGTATGTGGAAACGGTTATGCGTAGCAATTGAGTTTTCTTATTACATTTGTAAGCCGCTTCAGTATATTGATTTAGTTGAATTTAATTCTTTCATGTTGGTTTGTGCCCCCTTCCCTTTTTTATGAATACGCGATACATCTAAGATTTATGATTGCCTCTCGGGTGTATTTCAGATGCTGTCATTTTCACCTCCATGATACCCGTTCTTAGCCTCACCCGCAATCATCCCACTCTTGCTCCGTCCCGAAAAATTACCCAAATGACCCAGTCGAAAGTGAGATGACTCCAGTGATGCCATTATGTACTTATCAAGAAACATTCTAACCAGAGGAAAGATTCTGACACACGAAGGAGTGACAGTGAATGTAATGTAAACTGAAATGTGACGCATTCAGAAATGAATGCTGAGCCGTGATAACAGCAGCCCCAATCATCAATTGGCAACCGTTTTCGGGGAAGAAATGCGATATCACATTGATACGTGTCCCATTCTTACATCATTTGAATTACTTCCACTATAAGAAGAGATAAATGAGTAACGTAAGTTATTGTTTTAAGATATTTATTGTCTTGACATACATAGGCAAAGCATTTCAATATGGCATTGAGTGAAAGGCATATGTCTAGGGGTAAGTATGCCTAGGATATTGAACTCGCGTTTCCTGAACTTCATTGAGGTCGTGTTTCTCCAGGTTACACCCCTTTTTAACCCTTGTAGCCACGACATAACCACTCACCCACACAATGTAATTCATATATTGGCTTTGCAACTTTCATCTGGATACATGTTGCCTCAAGACCATATCTGTGACATGCCTACGCCAATTTCCTTGACCGTTATTTTGCCGAATGAAAATCGGTATTTGGTCTTTATGTCTTTAATACACCATAGGGAATCGGATATGAACTTTACTGACGATATAAAAACGAATTCTTACGGTGCAGCAGGGTTGCGATGTGGATGCAGGTGTGTTTGTGTACTTGTGACATTGAGCGTTGATACCACCATTATACACAGCAGTGGCGGGTATTAGACATTGATGATGCTTGGCACTTGAGCAACGACTGTAAGGAGAGGCGAGGCCTTGAGAAGTATCACCTGGGGATAGATATCTCCACAGTAAACTGATGTGCGATATACCAGGGCAGTTTCCACCGGTACGTACTTCCCTCTTCAACACTCATGAGCGAAGAGCCATTCTTTTTTTGCCCCAAGAAACTAGGCCCTTACAGGCCCTATCTTGGTGTAATAATGTGGACTGTAATAGTCCTTGTAAGGTGTCTGTCATCACGATAGTTGATCTCCATGCACGCAAATGGGCCTTTCTGAAAATTTGCCACAGTAGTGAAAATTCCTTAAAGGATGCCCCGTGGATGTACAGCAGTTGTAAATCTTAGTGGCAAGACTTGCTGTAGGCAAGTATTGAGCATTGGTAACGCTTGGTATTAAAAGTCATCATTGTAAACAAGTGTAAACAAGTAACGCGAGGCACCGATGACCGCCACGGTGAACAATAGAGAGCAGGAGTTGTGTAACCACGCAGCCTGTATTCTCCAGGACACCAGCCAGGCTCACCAGTGAACACAGGACGTGTTCTTGATGGCATTCCACAGGGTCATTAATTCCGAGCGGTGGCCGCTTGGACAGCAAGGCCCGCGTCCCCCCCACTGCCGGACGACGGCCTCTCCGGCTTGGCTCAGTCGCTGTCAGTTGATGCTCTCAGTAAAAAAGTAAATACATTTTATTCTTTCTTCGTAGCGGGACGTGTTTTATGAGTTATAGTCGCCATGATTAGTGTCATGTGAATATTCCTGTCCCAGTGTTTCTAACGGAAATGTACACTCCACCGCCAAGCCTGTACAATCTCTTTTTCACTTCCACATTATTTCTTCCGTAACTCCATCGCATCCCCTCCCCTGCGACCGCTCTAGTCCCTCTCTGACCAGACACCGCCAGGGTCCGAAACACCGTCCACCACACACACACCCACACCCCATCAGGGTACAGAACACAGTCTACGACACGCAAACCACCAGGGTACGTATCTGTACCCAACACATGGCAAAGAAGCGAAAGCCCTTGTTTTTCAGACCTTTTTATGGGCGATGCGGTAGATTTTCGAATATTTCACGGTTCCGTTTGATGTCATTAATGTGTGTGACAAGTCCTGAATCATGCCTGACTTTCTTGATCAGGTTAGTTGTGAATTAATGTGTTTCTAGGAGATGTTTAGGTGAACCTCTCACTAGCCCTACCTCCGGTTTGTCGAGAACGCGGTTTTTGGCTGCTGTGTTCCCCTGCGTATATTGTTGATGCACTTCGTCGCACGGATATTTTTAGTTCATATCTTTAATACAATTATAGACTTTCTCTTGTTTCGTCTGCGCTTACAAGCGTTCGCAGATGTTTATGTTCGACTTGATACAGTTGCCGAGTAGAAATAGCCTCTTGTGAAGTTGGCATCGCGAGTGAAATTATATTTTTATAATCCAGCAGTGAAACAGCAATTTTATTGTTCCTTCTCATTATTTCTTATATTTATCGGTGTTTCTAGCGGCGTGACCATTGTCTCTGGGTCTCTGTGGAAGACCTTCGGGTTCACAAATATATATTTATCCTTCTCCGGTCGCATGCAGTGGTACGGGTCGAGGACTGACGGTGCATCAGCTCCTGGTGTGTCGTCCAGGATAGAGCCCGAACCGAACCGCCAGAGGCGGTAGGTTAGATTACATGTGCCTAAAAAATTTCCAGAGTAAGATTACGACCGTTGATTATCCTAACTCAGGATGTCTCTCTTTACTCTTTGTTAGTTACTATTGATTTTCACGTCAGTAAATGTTAAAGCTCAGTTAAGGAGTAGGCGTGAGAGAGCCTTCCCAGAAGTGGGCAACCGCAGGAGGATTTGAGTGGGAAGAGAAACCCGAGAGGAGGAAAAATTGCGCCATTTGGTAGCGGGGAGAGTCATGTGTCGCGCGGCGTGTCATATTGTTTCCAGGACGGATGAACCGACCACCTCCCTTCACGCCCCACCTCCGCCTCCGTTACATAGGTCATTTCCTCCGACCTGCATGCATGGCGAGTCTCCCCCCTTCCCCCAAGTATAATGTTGAGCAACTGTTTTACTTCATGATATTGTTAACCGCGTCAACTCCGTGTGAAGACGCTTGTTAACCACAAAAAAATGAGGGTTATTTGAAGAGATGATCTTCAGACTGCATACAGATGTTCTCTGTTAATCAGACTTCATGCAGATGTTCTTGGCGAACATGTGGAAGATTAGGGGAAATTTTCTCCAAGCATTTATTGTTCTAGGTTATGATAGTCTTGGGGCACGCAATCACGTGGCATATGTCAACAATCTTGGGGAGAACTGACACACTGACGTTCTTCATTTCTTTGGAAAGGTGTCTGATACAGCAACGTTAACGGACTCCGCCCTCTCGAAGTTACACCGCGAGTGTAAAGTCACCTTTAGCAAGGCTGTACCATCGGGAGTACGGACTCGTCCAAAAATTTCTCTCTCCAAAGGAGTCCACATTTTCCTGTTAAAGAAGTAGTGCATCCTTGGGCTTCATGAAACCTTTGAAATGGTGTAACACAAGGATCCTCTCATATGAATTGGCCCTCGGCTAATTATAGATAATTAAAGGTAATTATAGATGCACAAGTACCTTGTTGTCAGTGTGATTAATGGCAAGCGGAAGCTCCTGACACTGGAAATTCAGACAGCGGTGTTCTCCAGCCGTCCACGATAGACTTGAAAACAGATTTAGAGGAGCGGTGTGGCCAGTGTTTGACCCGCTTATGGCAGCTGGTGTTTTTTCTTTATATAAACACACTTGTTTGGCGTTTCCCACCTTAGTGAGGTAGCGTCGAGAACAGACGGCTGAACCCTTGGGGAAAAATCCTTTCTTAGCTCTTGTTCTTACCTATGGAATAAGTATTAGTACAGGAGACGACGATCTCCAGAGCCTACACTCCCATCCGTCTTAGCCGCCATTCATCAAACTTAGGTTATATATGGGTAGTATTTTCATATATATATATATATATATATATATATATATATATATATATATATATATATATATATTTATGTATGTTTGTGTGTGTGTGATCACCCTAGTCCGTAATAATTTTATGAAGAGGTAAAGACACTTTAGTAAGTGTTCAGAGAATTTCATTTATTGAAACTTGATGATGCACAATGTTTCACGGAGGAAATCCGCCTCATCAGGTGTAAAGAATCCACAAAATTTTCAAATCCTAACAGAAGCAACCCCCCCCCCTTAACCACAAGACAACCCCCCCCTCCTCCTCTCCTCCTCACTTTCCCTTTGACGGCCAAGATAGATTTTACTTTGGCATGGCGGTAAGAATTTGTATATGCCTTTGTGTGTTTCTGTTGCGATTTGAATTGTGAATTGTTTGCACATGAGATGGTGGATTTCGTCCATGAAACATGTGTATTTTGAAGTTGATATAAATTAGATTATCTGAACAACTAAGTGCGATTGCCCTTTCATATATATATATATATATATATATATATATATATATATATTTGCTTCAAACGTTTTAACGAGATAGTGTCGGGAACAGACGTACAAAGGCTTCAGTTTCATATACACACACACTCCTTGTCATGTGTCAGGTGCTGAAACCAGAGCCTACCATCCACAGCCAAGCCACGCAGACTGTTCCAATGCTCACCTTGACTGCTTCTTATGGCCTGGTTCAGCCTCTTCACATTGCGTTTCCCTCCATTCACTACATATATCGATTCAGCTCATTCCATCCCATGCACAGCTCTCCCCCTCAACCCTCCCCATTCTCGAAAGCCTCCTCGACTCCATCCTTCTATCTTTTTCGTTTCTCCCCGCTTTTTCCTCCACCTCTGACACGTAGATCCTCTTGAATTATTCTTTCTTCGCTCATCCTCTCCATAAGTCCAAACTCCCTCTTAGCATATCCTTGTTATTCGCCTCATCGCATCGTCCTTGGCATTTCATTTCCAAGAGGCCCTTCCTCTTTCTTTTCCATTCGCGGCGTAAGATTCGCATCCATATAGCACTGTCATGGCTACTGTACTTTCAGACATGCCCATCTTTGGCCTGATAGACACTGACCTCTTTCTCCACACTCTCCTTATTATCAGACACGAAGGACCTTAACGTCCTAACCCTGGCTATGGCTCACTTCAACCCCCATGATACCGTCAGACTTAAACTGTGCGGCCTCATGCGCTGAACTTCATTATCTTGCAGTACTTCTCATTTTTAATTTCAACTTCCTCCTTTCACACACACTCCTTAATAACTCTGCCATCAACTTTTTTAGTTTTCATGAGAGTCGTGTCATGTGCAAACTGCACCCTCCTGTTATTCCAGCCTAGCGTTGACTTTCTCGTCGACCTTTGCAATCACCTTCCTAACAGCATCATCTATGATATACAGGTTAAACAATTGCGGCGACATCACTTATCTTAAACGCAGACCCACCTTCACTAGGAACCACTTGCCCTCCCATGCGACACGCTCACGTTCAATGCTCTTCCTCTTTACATTTGTCAACTTTCCGTAAATATTACCCCATAGAAAGGGGATTTTAAGGTAGCACCGTACTATATATATATATATATATATATATATATATATATATATATATATATATATATATATATATATATATATATAAATATATATATTCTATGTTTGCTACTTATATATTGATGTTTTTATTTTATTTTTTTTTTTTTTTATTTTTTTATTTTTTTTTTTTTTTGAGGGGAGGGAGTTAGTATTATGATGATGGTACGCTATCATGATGAGAAAGGAGTGTGGCGGGCACCGGGCATTCCGTGCAGTCTTACCTTCTCTGCCTGTGTTGTGGTGGATGACCTGTGTATGCCGGTGGCGTGCGTACTTTCATACTGTGTTTAGCGGCCCGTGTCCTCTGTATGGCCGTTTATGATGTTCTACGAACGACCTGCTTAATGTTATAACTGTGTGAGTGTGTATTTATATGAGATCACCAGTTAGTGCGAACGGTAGGGCGTTCTACACACATGGGGCCCAGCTCTTGAACCTTTCGTTTTCGTTATTTTTTGTCTGATTTTAGCGCTCCCCGCCTTCACTGTTTCGTCACTTACCTTGTTCCATTCACCAGTGTATTTCTAAAGTATATTTCCTCACACTTCCACCCTGGTTTCTTGATTAGTTTTTTGTGTCATGTAGTTGATCAGTTGATCATTTCCCACGTCTCTCACAGACCTGCTACGTACTGACGCTGTCAGATTGGTTCAGAAACTTGAAAGTTGTACCGCCTGCCCCTCTCCCTCCTCCATCTTCCTACTCCCTTCTCTTATGCAACGTAGGAAAGACCAAGACTGCTGCCATTCTCCATCCGTGGCTTATCTCCCTTTCCTGAGGTTCAGCGTCAAGTGAATACTGGGTGAAGTCTTCAAGGGTCTTCACTCCATCAGCCCGGGCTGGACTCATGCTGTTGTTAGCCCTTATATAGCAGATGTGTACGTCTTGCATTGAATGACCAAAGTTATGTTGCACACTCGCATGTAGGTCAATTATGTGGATATTTTCCTGAGCATCTTATCCGCGTACTTGGTTTGGTCATTGGCCAGCAAATGTTTTATCTCATTTGCAATTCTCCTAATATGGTAGTTTGGTGAAAGGCCCGCTACTGTCAACTCCCAGCTTCCTTCACAGGGGGGATACCTCTTCTAAAATATTCATAACCTGGTCTCATTTCACTACGTTCCTCGCTCATCATTTGCATCCGGTTTCCTTGTCGGTTGCTGCAATGCTGAGCGCTCGCTCCTTCTCTCAGCTTTAACATTTATACCCAGATATGATCAAGCATAACTCCATTGGCAAATTATGTACATAAATCAGGAACAGCAACGGACCCAGGGCTGAACTATGCGGAACGCCACCGGTTACTTTATTCCTGTTGGAGAAATTAACCCCCAACATGTGGCCTTTGTTCCCTTCGTTTGAGGTACTGAAGGCTCTTGTTTCCTTTGCTTATCACAGTTCAGGATCTGCCGTTTTGTTTGATAATTGTGCCCTGGTTAATAGCCGGAGAAATCTTTGGTGATCTTATACTCCTACAGCCCGGGCTAGCCCCTTGCCGTTGGGTTGGGTCGTTGGTCGACCAAGCTGTTGGAAGCCGCAGCCCTGTTGTGACAGGCTGCTTTTTTCTGTCTCCTAAGCATCTCTTCAGCCTATAGGTCCTCCGGAGGAGTCTCTTATTCCTGACAGAAATTTCACTATCTCGACCAACCTGATTTAGGAAATATCACCATATGTCTTCTGGCGAACCAGGAACATAGTCCATCGGGTCATCCATCTTTGCCTTTTGCTTTTAAGTTAACGCACCAAACTCATGCATATTCTCATGTGCTTCTTAAATGCCACCCGGCTGTTTTGCAATCTCTGTCCTTCCCATCTTGCGTATCTTTTTTCTGTATCTCAGTAACATTCTCTCTCTCTCTCTCTCTCTCTCTCTCTCTCTCTCTCTCTCTCTCTCTCTCTCTCTCTCTCTCTCTCTCTCTCTCTCTCTCTCTCTCTTGGCACCCGTTTAATGACAACCCCTCATCCTATTCTTACAGACTCTTGTAACACAGTCCCACACGTTGACAGTGGAATTCTGTTTTCTGTATCATCTTGTAGAAATTCTGTAGGTATGATAGTGTACGCACTTTTGTATATATCTGAACTTTTTAGGGCTTGGCTTTATATTGGCCACCTATTTGGTTACATTTTCTCTGGTGGGATCGCCGTTGCATTGTCTTTTTCTTCCCCACGCTATTGTGTTTGGAAATGGGATCAAGTTATGGGGTTTTTTCGTCTGATGTCTTTAGCATGGTTTGGAAATGGGATCAAGTTATGGGGGGTTATCGTCTGCTGTCTTTAGCTTGGTTAAGAGGCATGCTGGCACAGGGTGTTGTTTTTGATTGCTTTCTATAAAGAATCCAATAGTTCTCATTTGATGTTTATTTGACCTTTTTCGAGAGTCTTTTGTTATCCTGCATATATACGTATGTAGTAGTATTAGTTGCTGTTGTAGTAGTAGTAGTAATAATGATAATGATGATAATGATAATGATAATAGTAGTATTGATAATGGTTATTGATGGTAATAAGCAGGGCATATGAAGAGGTTAAGGAAAACAATGATTTTTGTGGTGTTTGGCTTTGGATGGTGGGCGCGGGTTTCAGTACAGTATGTCATAATGACAACTAAACAGTAGATGTGCAGATGAGAGCTTTATTCGTTTTTTCTTGACGCTTCCCAGATGAGGCGGGAGTAGCAGTTTGGCTTGAAATAATGCTACTACAACTGCTATCACTACCCAGTATTGATGATAATGGTCATAATGATGACAGTAATAATGAAGATTTATAAAATCAGTTGCAGCTAAATGCTGAAAATAAAGTAAAAATATGTACAATAACAGGAAGAGAGAAATGGAAAACGTATGTTGCCAAACAAAGGCTGTATATAAACACAAAGGAGGGTCTATGCCTACATGTATATGTATGCATACAAGTGCATTTGTGGCTGTATGTATATCCCTGCATTTGTTTGTGTGTGTTTTGTGCTTACGCGTATATAGGTATGAACGTGTTTGTGTGTGCGACGGTGTAAGGAGACGTGCGTGTGTATTCGGTCACCATAAATGGAGTGTTACGACTCCAAGGTTCGTGAGGCGCTGCACGATTTCCTTGTGCACACTTCCTGTGTTTGCAGGCGGACAAGTCGCCACCCTGGACAAACAGGCCACACACCCTGAACGAACCGGTCGTTTGTTCATCCCAGCCAAGCGGGTGACGTATCCTGGACGGATCAGTCGCTCATTCTGGGCGAACGGGTCACGCACCCTGGATGCACAGGTAACACCAGTTGGGCCCACCAGCTCACGCATCATGGCTGTCCCGCTCGACCATCCTAGTTAAGACAGGTCATTAACCCAGCGGGACGAGTCACGCACCCCTCAACCGCACCGGGTCCCTCAGCTTCGCTGGGTTGTGGCAGAAGTTGGGAGCATTGTTCCATGATGATGTTCTTTCTATTGTCTCCTCACTGATGTGAACGAGAAGAGTTTGAGCTGCACTAATGGCCTTTTAAAGCTTGCAGACCAGATTGAGTAATTGAAACGTAACATTTTATTGATGTTACGCGGTTTGGCCGCCTTTAGAAATATTGTTCGTGTCAGGAATATGCCGGCTCATGGAGGCGGACGCTGTAACCCTTATTTATGTCACTGCAAAGGTATGTGATAATTCATGAACTTACCTCACCATAAGTGTGATGATGTTTCATTACATATATATATATATATATATATATATATATATATATATATATATATATATATATATATATATATATATATATACATATGTATATATACAGTTAGCTTCGGTAAAATGCTATCTGCTTGCTATGTGCACCTGTTGGGGAATGACCGGTGTAGACCCCGTTGCTCACCAACGAGAGACGAAGGATATTCGAGTACATAGTACTCGAATAGTTATTTCCTATTAGCCAGACCCATAGCCTAGCGGTTAGCATTCCCGCCTCTTGCACAGGGGTCCGGGGTTCGATCCCGGCTGTTGGAGGTTTGTATGTTCTATGAAGATGCGCGTTTCTAGGCACTATGTTCGTGTATATATATATATATATATATATATAAATATGTGTGTGTGTGTGTGTGTAAAGATAGATACACAAAGCCAGGAGCCCTTGTGTGGGGCTCCTGCCGCTTTTCATGGCTGCCCTTCAGTCAGGAACGTGCAAAAATGGCGGACTTCTGTGGAGCAAGAAAGTCTTTGACGAGACTGTACTCCTTTGCATCCACGTGCATACGAAGTCTTGTAAAAGGCACAAACTATTTTTGAGCTCCATATGTCGGTGATGATAGTATGTGGAGCAGGAACGTTTGTGAGGGAGGAGTGGTGCTCGGGTGAGCCTCCGCTTGGCCCTGTCTTAAAGGGAGATGTATAATGCCAGAGGTGAGAGGTTCTTACTCGCTTCTCCCACAGGCATAGCGTGTCATCGCACACTTAATATACATTTACGGATTATCTGGGAATATTACGTAAGTCTGTTGTCAAACGTTTATAGCTATTTCTAGACTTACGTATACGAATTTTGACGTATTCAGTTATACACAACATTCAGGCAGGCATATGCATATAACGTTGAAGAAGAAGGAAGGAAGACTTGTGGTGTTGCGAAGCCGGAGGTTCTCCGATGTCGGGTCGTCCTGACAATTTATTAGGCCAGACATGCACCACTAGGCCAGACATGCACCACCGCTACAGCTCCGGGGAGCTTGGAGGTTGAGTGGTGACTTTCAATTAGTTTCATAATTTTACTTATAACCGCACAAGTCTGTGGCGTGATCAAGAGGGTACCAGGCGGTGAACAAAGGTGTATAAGACTTCACACAGATCAAGCTTCTGTGGTTACTGGTTGGTGCATCAATGACGTGATGTGATGAGTGTCAGGTTGTGTAGCGGTGTGTATGGATGAATCGGGAAAGTATTATGGAAAGTGGTTATAGCCCCCAATATGTTGTGTATTCCATTTTTCTTTGAGTTTACTTGCGCTCTTGCTTGCTTTGTAAACCATTTGTTAGTTATACGGACGCTGCAAGGGTACACCAGTATCATGAACGAGTTGTAAACCATTATTATTTGTTTCACTTGACTCCTGTTCATAGGATGACATTGATTAAACCAGCTGAACTTTCAATGTATTTCCTTTTGCTATGTAAACCATTGTTACAAGTGTTTGAACTGACTTTTCTGCTGTGTAAACCATTATCATCATGAGATGAAAACTGTTCAGCCGTATTACCGTTATCACAAGTATTGTGTACTCGTGCTATTGTAACCATAAGTATTGTAGGTAAGTTTTTCTTTACTGTAAAGTGATTTTATGAAAATGTACAAATGCCGTAAACGTTTAGGTCACTATTGGTTGTATTATGTATGTGTGAATAATTCGAGTTGGTGTGTTGGCTAACTAAGCTAGGGTAGATATGTGGGAAATGATAGCGTTGCAGCTCTGACCATCTCGCTGTCGTTGATCTTGTACACTGCTTTGGGGGAAGGCCTTCCTCTTGTATTCATTCTTATGTAGTACCGTTCTATGTAGGAAGGAGGCCAACGTCATAACGCTAGCGGCCCCTGGCTGTGTTAATTTGGGCCACCACACCCAGTCATTATTGTGAGCCTAGCAACCTCAACATCACCCAGCTAGAGTGCACCCCCTGCGTCTCAGTGTTAGGGACCCACGTCTGATCCACGATGAATGCCTTATTCAATGTAATTACTTCAGTTTATTGGTGAAATTGTAGAGAAACAGCTACAGTAATAACAGTTCATATTGAATAGCTGAACAGAAAATACTTACATTTTAAAGTTATATCCCCTCAAGAGTTGAGGATCATTTCGCCATTTTAGTCACTGTTCTGCGTTCTCTTTGTGTCCTTGCTTCCAAGGTCTGGACCCATGGCTTGTGACTGGTTGCTGATTCCCAAAGATTATTTGTGGAGACCTGCTACACTAGCATTGACCGTTATAATGGCTCCTTTCGTCTTTCTTCCCATAACCTTTTTAGCTAGTAGCTCTGACTCATTTAATAATTTTTTCATAACTTATTTGCTTTTCACTCTCTATGGTCATGATTGGGTCATTTTTTGCCCGAGCCAAGCTGGTCACAATGAACTAAAGATAGTGTAACATTCGGGGAAGTTGATTATTCGTCAGACCCCTTAATACGTTTATATTAGTCCAATTAGTCCAATGTTACAGTCACTTTTGCCCAAGCTCAGACTGTATTTTGCTGTGAATGTGACTGAAGCAACCTACATAGGCAGGCTTGGAAGTCTGAGAATAGACAGTTCCGTGCCACTCTGAATTGTAGCCTGACGGGCTCTGCAGGAGTCTGGTGGTGCATGTTGCGTTGTTGACACCCTGTGGGTCCAGCGTGCACACGCATTATGGCAAGAGTCCTTGTTTTGTCAAGGAGGAGCGTGACTCTGAAGGCTGATAATGGATCACAGTCGAGGCTGAGAACTAGATGACACTGGGAAAGACGAGCTAAAGAAACTGTCAGTTTCCTCAAAATATATTTCACTTTGTATACTGAATTAAGTCGGCTTTAGAACTGAACTGTTTGTCTCGTATAACTTGCGACCTTTAGTTCATGGGCTAATCTGCGTAGCATAGTTGTGCGTGGGAAGGGTAGATAAGGTATTGGCCGGGCAGGAAAAGAATGGAGAGGGTAGGTTGCCACGGAGGTGGATGGGTGTGTTGGGAAGGGAGAATCGACTGAGGGTCCCGACCGACGCTCGGCAGGAACTATAAAGGTCATGTTAACGGCTTTATTTCCTCGCTATTCCAACTGTTTTAAATTCCTAAGAATGTAACGGTTGTGCGTTGCTGTATATATATATATATATATATATATATATATATATATATATATATATATATATATATATATATATATATATGCCTCATATATTTCGCCTCACGCGAGTAAATAGTTACGACTGCGTCACCTGTCATTAACTTTCTAATAATGCGATGTATTCAGTTGAAAGCCGAGTTGTGGTGGCCACGCTGTCTCATCAAGTGTGATAGATTTATACTGTCCATCTAGGATACGTCTCTAAGCCAGTTGTGAAATAGATAAACGAGGTCACATTGAGAGGTAATACATGTGCGCATGTATTTTACCTCCCCAGTTCACAAGATCTGCAGGCACGCTGTGGTTTACCGAACCATGGCAAGTGGTATACTGTTACGTTTCATATGCTTGTAATCTTTTTTGACATTTGATAAAGGTTACGCGTCAGTAACAATGATAACTGGGTTCCATACAGCTAGCCCTGGCTGGCGCTTGTTGAGCGTGTGGTCGTGGATGGTCGGTCGTAGCTTCACTTGTGGACGATGTGGGCGCGGGTAGTAGTAGTAAGTCTGGGTCTTCTCCACATGTGGATGATGCGGGCGCGGATAGTAGGTCCGGGTGTTCTCCCCTTGAGGATGGATCATGTAAGGCTCAGATGATAGGTCCGGGCCTCCACTTATAGGGTTATGTGGACACGGGTGGTAGCCTCGCCTTCTAGATCATCCTGACAGTTCGCTTGGGCGGCCGGCTCGCAGCTTACCTCATCGAGGCAACCTCCTTAGGTTATGGTTTGTGGTCTGTTCAGTAACGTAGGCACATTTAGGCCTCGATAATGCATAGTCTTAGTATGATACCTTGTAAAGTCATAGGAATCACTTTTAAAGATAGTATTTTGCGTGGCTTCATATAGTTTATCCATATTCAACGAAAACTCCTTGTGCTTTTACTGGTGCTATCAGTAGTGTGCTACACCTTGAACCCAGGAGAACCGTGTGACAGGTCTCCCTTCTTCAGCCAACACCGGGAGCCGGAGCAAGGCAGCTGCTCCATAGCCTTGGAGAGTCCTCGCCAGTCACCGGTGGCCAGGAAAGTGCACTCGCTCATGACCACAACAGGGGGAAATAAGTGATTAATTCTCGGTGTCCCATATGACTCTGGTGACGGTGCAACGTGTCATGGTTGATCGTAGAAGAGAAACTTGCCCAAGCATAGTCACCCACTCCAAAGGCAGGTCCTTGCCTTCAGACTTCACTGTACGATGTGTCATTGTCATTTGATAACAACACTGTTTTTTCTCTCACTCTTGTTGAAGGCTCTTGTCACGGACGAAAGTTCCCTATCGAGGCCAGGTCTGCACTTAGATGTGAAATTGAGAGATATATCGAAGAAAGAGGGGGGGGGGGGTTAATACATGTTTTTGATCAAGCGGGGGGGAAAATCTTTTAAAGAAGAGGAAGTAATTTTAAGACAACTTCTTTCAGTCGGTAGTAGCAAGTTGGTGTTAATTCTTTGCTTAATGATAAAGAAGAGAACAGGCGTTCAGTTGTCATTATTATCTGTGTAAAAGCAAAGGCAGGTGGTGTAGTTTTGATGGTAAGCTGTGTATTAGCAGTGGAAAATTGTGTAAAAGCAGTGGAAAGTGATGTATAAGCGCTAGCAAGTAGTCTAGAGACAGTAACAAATAGTGAGTGATAGCTGGTACCGTAAAGTATAAGTAGTGGCAAGAAGTGTCTAAAAAGTGGGTTATAGTGTATAAGTAGTGGTAGGTGGTATAAAGCAATGGCAGGTAATGTATAAGCAGTGGCAGGTAGTATGTAAGCAGTGGGTTGTATTAAGTAAGCAGTGACAAGATGAGAGGCTGTACCTCAATACTGACGTGTTGATCGTCAACAACAAGGTTGGCCATCGTCCAACCAGCACCCTACCCGCTTGGTGCCAGGACCTTCATGTGGACTCGGTCACTCACTCTCCTTTCACATGATGACTTCCTGCCATCACAGTGGTACCCTTGTGTACCCAGGTACCCCGTATATGTACATCCTTTTTTGTCTTTGCATTATGCTAATGTCGTTAACTCTCGTCCTCTCCGACGGGATGGAGACCCTTCAGGTCCCTGGGCCCACTTGGGCTCACCTGTCACCTCATGTTTGTACTCACTGTACGCTCATTCCTTGCCTTCACGTACCCTCTGGTATGTGACCTTTACCCAAGCTGTCTCAAAAATGCTCCTCATTCACTAGCCCCCTCATCCTCTTCCCTGTGCCCTCATCTTCTCAGTAGTCCCCTCCTTCTCCCCCGCTCGTCGACACATACTTCCCTCTCACCGATAACCGTATCTCCCTCACCGACAAGCACTATCCTCTCAGACATGTCTTCCATTCACCTTATATGTAGTCTCTTGTCTCTCTGCTTCACACTTTTCACAGGACTTGACACTTTCTCGCATAAAAGGCAAATATTTTTCTGTTGTGTCGTTTAATTTGCGTGATTTTACATAGTGTGTGTTTGAGAGAGAGAGAGAGAGAGAGAGAGAGAGAGAGAGAGAGAGAGAGAGAGAGAGAGAGAGAGAGAGAGAGAGAGACGAGATGGCTTTTCCTGCGTCGCATTGCTGTAGCGTCTGCCAGGTTGGTGACATACGTCCGGCTGTGTCTTTCCTCTTATCTCCCATGGTATATATCTGCGTCACGCAACGAGACAGCACTTGAGGCAGGCAAGGGGACAGGGCCGGCGATGGCGTCACCAGTTGAAGGACAAGGTTCTGGTACGTCTCAGACTTGTATTTGTTGGTCACGGGCAGGAGGATGGTGTTGCTGATGGCGTGGTTGGGTTTCTACTGCATATACTGCGCCAGCGTCATGGACAGGATGGTGTGGCTAGAGGATGGTGCTGTGGGTATGATGGATAGTAAGGCTAGGTGGCTATAGGATGCTTCTACAGTAATGCATGTGACTTATGGTCCTAGTTGCGACTGATGGTTCATGCATGTACTATTTTTTATAGAATGATTTGATAAGGTTTAATCCATCGTATAGTTCGTACTGTGTATAGCTTTCTCTGAAATGACACCGTCCTATGGCGGCAGTAAAGGGCCATTTGACCGTGTACCACGTTTGTTCGACTGTGACCTCACCAGCAACCTGGGCTATGTGGGCCAAACGTTCAAAACGACTGCGTGGCGATGACACTGAGCGTCGGCTCGAGATGTGGTTTGATGAAAAGCCTGAACCCGAGGCCCACTGAACCCCCGTGGGAATTAGAGGATTACTTCACGTGCTCGGCTGAGTTCCGCTCCGTATGGGAGTACCATTCTTGCGGCAGCTGTTGCTCTGGGTTATTTTTTTTTTTTGTGTGTATGTGTGTGTGTGTGTGTCACATCCAAGGATCGTTAGCGATAAGATTACGGCTGTGAGGAAGCGGTATTGGCACCTTTTTTTTTTTCCAGCCATCCACGATATCATATCTTAATGTATCTCTGTTGATGGTAGAGATAAGAGATAAAGTTGTTGACACCACTGATCAGTGTGCTGAATTAGCTGTCGCGCAGTTGCAACTAACGTCTGCTGGCAATGTTTCACGGATTAGAGCCTTCTGTGTCGTGGGTTTTTTAAAACAGTTCCATCAAAGTCTCGTCAAATGAGGGGAAAAATGAAGGTAATACTCGTCCTTTTGTTATTTTGATAAACATTTAGATATGTATTTGGTAGCAGTTTCGTGTTGTATATCAGTGTAATGAAAGATAATGCTCATATTTTTTATACATTCTTTGGAGGGTAGAGCGAGTCCACGCTATGCAGCTGACACTTCCCCGACCTCACCCCAGCTCTGCTTAAGGCGTCTTACACATGCTCAGAACTAGCCAGTACACAGTCATCCAGCGGTGATTTACTGCTTGTCCAGTACAGGAAATATTACACTCGTGAGGGCCCCCATTTCTTGAGCATTGTGTCGGATAGTCCTTTAGATATTACTGTATGAACAGTGTCTTTTTTTGTCCCACATACCCACAAATCAGGTACCTACTATGATTTGTGGATATTTCTATTGGAGTATTTCGTATCATCGTATCTAAGTTCAGCGTTGTAGTACTAAGGGAGTTGCAGGCATTGCATAGGTTGTAGGATTTTAGGCATATGCTGCTTCAAGACAGACGTCTTGAAGTATAGAATTGGTCGCTGATCTGTGGTGTTGAGGTTGATAGCCTTGGCAGCAGTTTGACGTGTTGGATAAACACACACACACACACACACACACACACACACACCTCTAGGACCCTGCGGGCGTGAATTGCTTCGCACGGCCACCGTCGTCTGGTAACCGAGGTCCCGCCCGCTTGCAGTGCCCCATTTATTATCAGTCACCCTACACGTTGCACCTGCCTTAACGGTACTTATGTCACACCTGGCTTCGCAGTACTGGTCATGTGCATTACAAGATATGGCACACCTGGCTTAACGTTACTAGTCTTGCCCAGCGGTATTGTTAATGTCACACCTGTCTTCGCTTTACTGGTCATGTCAGACTTCCTCCGCATTACTGGTCATGTCACACCTGGCACATTGGTAGTTAGTCCTGACAGCAGTTAGTAAGTACGAAGAAGTAGGTCTACATTCGTGGGGCCCATCTCTCGAACCATCTCTGCTACCAAACAACTTCTATACGCGCTCTGCTTTGACAGTACCACCATTCAGTTTGTTCTGTTCAACTATTACTCATAGTAAAAAACATTCCTTAAATTTATTCCATTCATCCATTGCACATATACTAAAAAGTGCATCTTTACATTTTTCTAACAAGTTTCTTGCTTAACCTCATATTATGTTGTCTGGTTGTTCTATCTTTGCGTCTTTTTTTTTTCTGTGTGTGTGTGTGTGTGTGTGTGTGTGTGTGTGTGTGTGTGTGTGTGTGTGTGTGTGTGTGTTACAGGGAGAGTTTTACACTCGCGTTGCCCCGTCTCATAACCTTGTGTTAATGTGTCATGTCTCTACTCTCTTGTGTGTGTACACACCCAAGCCTAAGCCTGAACACCACTGTAAGTCTAGACCCTGTGTCTGTTGCTGTCTTACGGCGCGGCAAGAGGATATGTTGTGATTGTACACACACACACACACACACACGTCATTAAATGATAACTTGGTATCGACAGTTATCGATGTATGTAGATTCAGTGTCTGCTTGACGTTAGTGTATCGAAGAACTTTAAACATTTCGTATGGGTTTTGCTCCACGCCCAAATGAAAAGGTACGATGGAAGTTAATCTGTGAACTGCGTATTCCATGCTGCTACTATCAGTGACCATAACTGTAAGCTTAACCTCTGGTACCGAGTAGCCTAACTTCAGTCTGTCCCGTGCACCGGTCTTCTGCCCTCAACCTCTATCTTTCCCGTGTTATAAGGATTCTATTAGCAAACTTTCCTGGTTTGGTCTCCTGTGTCTGAAGGACCTCTCTACCTACTGTCTTCCATGGGTCTCATATACCGAGAACCTTAATCAGCAGCCACTGCCAGTCTATTGTGTTTCCTTGACCTGTATCTTGTTTACTCTTAGTTTCTTGTGTATCGAAGACATTCATCTGCTGTTAATTCATTCCTGTTCTCGTTTGTACTGACGACATCCACCTGCTGCCACTCGGTCATCTTCCATGTATCAAGGTCCTTCCTTCACTTGTAGCCTTTTCTGAGTCTCTCGAATACACTGAAACTGCACTTGACGCCTCTATTAAGTCTTTTCTGGGAACCGAAGACTTCCATGCACAACCTCTCCTGCGTCTCAAGCAAAAAATACATAACCAGCTTACCCCTTTCAGCTAACCTACTCAGCGCATCTGTACAACCCACAAATATCTTTTTATTTCACACATGTGCCTTCCCCTGTTCAGTCCTTTCCTCTGCCCCGTCACAACCACCTAGAATGGGAAAAAAAAAGACCTATTCTTAGACCCTCGTGGACCCCTACGTTGATTTTTTTTTTTTATTTTTGGTACCTGTCCTCCATTATACTCCCACGGCTCGCTGTTGGCTGAGTGTAGACGAGTCTTGTCAGTGTAAGCACCGAAAACGATAGCGTTACCATATTTTACCATAAACAATAGAGTGTAAGATATTTGGCATCCAAATGCGCAAGAACCGTCAGTTGTTCGTTTTATCAACATGGAGGATCAATGTGTGACATTTAACCTCATCAGCTCGCCCTCCCGTTCTATATGGGCCATATATGTACTGAGAACGTGTGCGCGTGTGGTCATCTTGAACACCTGATGGTGTTCAGGATTTTCGACTATTAGTTTTAACTTGACGTACATGGTCTGGTTGACCCTGGCCTTTTGTCCAAATAACCAGCCAGTCAACCAAAATATCCGACTGAAACATTGTATTCACAGGTTCCCTAACCTAAGTTCAAATAACCAGGCAGTCAACCAACCCATCTAACTGAAATATTGTATTCACTGGTTCCTTAACCACAAGACCCGGCAGACTAATCACCTTCGTCAGTTGTCACCACTTCTATCCGCAAACGATCATGTTAACAGAGTCCAGTCCACGGAGTAGGATGCGCAAGTGCAGTGCATCACTTGCACCCAGCCAGACAACGAGAGAAATATTCAGCATCCAGTACAGACAGGTGTGGCTGATTCAACTGTGGTCGTGCCGGACGTGGAAACACCGGTAAATGGAGTCGCTTGATTTTGAAGAGGATATGATATTAGGCGACGCGTTATGGTTGGGAGAATACAAGGTTAGTGTGTGCAGCGGGGCCGGCAAGTGAGGGCGAGCCTCACAAGTAAAGCCGCTGAGCTACGCCAAAAGATCCACAATAATCATCCCATATACGTAAGACTGCGAGGAGGGGGAGGCAGTTTGTGGTGACTCAGCCGGCGACCGTTAGAGTGGGTGTCGGTAAGGGCGGGAGGCCCTTACTAACCAGCGTGATCATGATCCTTACAATTCTCCTCAACCGCCGCACCCACCTCTGTTCCTCCCCCCTCCCTTCCTCACCCCCCACCATATCCTTGCCGTAACCCAGGATAATTCGTTAGCTAGATATAACTGGAACAAAAAATTAACCATGGCTGTGTTTTTTAAATTACATGTCTAACACACCAGTTTCCGTTAACATGTCATGGTGTAGAATGCGGGAGCGGAGTGGGTAGTGCGGGCATAAAAGGCAGATGTTAATAAGAGTGGCGCGAGGTAGCCCCACCCTCAGTGAACCCTCCTACCCAGCTACCCAAGACTCCGTCCACTTGTGAGACTACGTGGTGTGATACTAGTGCTTTTAGTAAGGCTCTTGACGTTCCGCCTCCTCAACTTGAGAAGTGCGAAGGATTATTTGAAATTTCAGTATTATCAGTGAAAAATGTCACTAACCTAATCTTCTGGGGAAAAAACTGTTGTGATTGGCAAGCTTGCGTTTATGGAGAACATGTCAAGATATCGCTTGAGGAGTGTGCTGTGTAGCGGGTAGGTGCTGACTGTTGTCTCGAGTTGCTGTGAATAAAAGAAGCTGGTGAATCAGAGATATAATGTTACGGTGTGCAGTGTTGTTATCCGCCTTTGTTTGGATTAAGCCATGTCACTTCCATATAATCGTTTATAGAACCAGGAAGGAAAAATTGTCTGAAAACGATCGTTGTTTGACTAGTCAGTTTGTAGGATGGAGTAGGTGACTCAACTGAGAGTAACAGTGAACGAGGAACTTAAATGATTAAAGGTGAACCTCATTTTGTTTTTATATCTTATGGAATGTTATTTTCAGTGATATATTCTTCTCATATGCCTGTTGACAACTTTGTGCTTTGTCTCGCGTGCACCGCCATGTTTTATTGGATGGTAAGATGCCCAGAATACAGGGCTGCTCTGTTCCATTCATATATATACTCCGAAACTTGTGTTCGTTTTAGTTTAAACAATGTGAAGTATTGACTAAACTTTGTAACGAAAAATGAAAGATCTTTTTCATTAATGGAAAATATTTTGAGTTTAGGAATTATATTTTGCATCATACACAAGTAAAATTTCGTGACCACCGCTAAATATTTATTTGATTGCTGGTTCACTGGAGGCCGCTTGTGGGTGAGGAAGATTGGGGTTGGGTAGGCGATCATCTGCTGATGAGCTCTGGCTTGCCTGTTGTCCAGGACGAACCACAGTTCAGGTGACCTTCGCGCCATCTCCGACCCGTACAAGGAGAGGGAAGCATATGGCGTCATTTGTTTTGAAGTGGAATTGCTGTTGCAATTTCAGATTTAAGAATTTGAATGCACACGAGTGGATAATCTGTCTGTTGTTTGATGCGAATATTTCTGAAAACGATTCTCATGTTACCAGTGTTGCTGATTCATACTGCCCACTTTTAAGTACAAACACGTTGCACAAAGCAGTGGTGATGTAATTGCATCCGGCTTTGTTAGCAGTAGCTTTAGGCTATATTAACTCAAAGCGAAGGATATATCGCTGATAGCCTTGAATATCAAAGTGAAGACACGAGTTGATCAGAATTCCTACATACATCGTTTTAATTTTTTTTGACGTTACGCAACCCACTGCAAGTTTACAGGTCACCTAGAAAATATGCTCACAAATGCCATGCCGTTTTGGTTCATGGAAAAAATTTAGAAAAGGCATTTTAATGACTGTAGCCGTTGGTGGACTGGGCGAGGAGTGAGTCGACCTTGACCCATCGCGTGTTGTCTAGACTAGAGCGTTACCAACTTCTTACTTTAGAATAGAGATTCAGTGCTCACCATGTTCACAGCGAAGGGCGAACAGTGAAAAATGTCGTTGCATTACATGTTTATTGCGGATTTCTTTTAATAGTTGTCAATGTGATGTACACAATGGTAAGATTAGGATATTACCTATTAAGATTTTTTTTTTTTTTACTTGCATGGGGCAGCTAATGTAGATACTAACCGGAGGCAGTCACTATCGCTGCTGAAGGTGAAAAATATGTGAAGACCAGATATTTTCAGCGCTGCTGGGTGTTTTGTTATCTATTATGCCCTTGTGTTGGCGAGTTACCAGAGGCACTGGCGGCGGCTGTCCCACCGTTCGTCCTTCAGTCAGTGTTGCTGGCTTTAGGTTTATTGCTTTCACAGGTTATTTCCACTTGTGTGAGTTCCGGCTTGCGTAAGTTATTTTTTCCTGTCTTTGTTTACGCCTAAATAGTTTATGGCTATATCTAGATGTAACTATTCATTTTGATACCAGGAACACAGGTCAGTGATTTCAGTAATGTGTTCTTGTGATGGTGCGTGATGTCACGTTGTCATACTAGGAAAGTTTTCATGGTCCTGCACACAGGTAATACGGGAGCCTGTTTACCCCCACCCCACACCCCCGGCGCGCGCGCGCACACACACACACACACACACACACACACACACACACACACACACACACACACACATTTTACTCCTGCTCGCACTCGTGATGTTATTCTGGTAGCCTTGTGAATTACCTGTTATTTATCAACCTCGGCGTCGCTCCTGCTGATACTCGTGCTTTAGAATAACAGTCTTGCGACGCCTACCCATTGTTCAGCTTCGTCACGTGCAAACATACTTAAGCCCAGTACGTAGTTTTGGGTGAGTGCTAATGGTTAACTTTTCTTCCGGATGGGTAAGGCACAGAAGAGCCCGACGGTCATGTCTCATGACTTTTCTTAGACATTAGATTGTGGTCGAACATTCTCTCTCTCTCTCTCTCTCTCTCTCTCTCTCTCTCTCTCTCTCTCTCTCTCTCTCTCTCTCTCTCTCTCTCTCTCTCTCTCACACACACACACACACACACTCACACACACACACACACACACACACACACACACACACACACACACACACACACGGGAACCACCTGAGTTTAAAAAGCTAAGACGGAAAATCCTCTGATTTGTTGCAATACCCCGATCCCAAGATGTGATAAGATTTTGAAAGAGGATACTCGAGTCATTGGAGCCAAGAACAATGAGCGAGCGGGCTGATGAGTTGGTATCTCGGTGGTGTTGTGGTTAGCGTTGGTGAATTGTAACCCAGTGGCCCAGGTTCTATCCCCGGCGCTTGGCCAGCCCGCTAGCCGTCCAGTCTTCCTCAGGTTGGTACACAGATGGTTACCAGCTCGGGTTAGGGTAAAACAACTCAGCTATGACAAGCTTAAGCAGCTGACAGCTTGTAGCTCGACTGAAATTTCCCAGCTGTTTCATGTCCGGGTTGGGCATGACCGTCACTTACAGGGCTAATAAGCCCTACTTTACTAGCAGTAAGACTACAGAAAGAACTCTTAGGATGTAGGAGAAACGCAGTGTCGAGAGACAAGAAATAGAATATCAGGCTCTCGAGTGGGATTGGGAGTTGGAGGACTTACAGGATGTTGGAATGAAAGAGGAGAATTAGCAACCAGGCATTCCTCTCCAAATCATGAGCGCAGTGGAAGGAATGTTGAGTTTTGTGATGAAAATCAAAGAGGAACTTATCAAAGAATTCCGGTTAAGGAATAGCGGAACAAACAGATGACTTGAGGACGACCTGTGATAAATGTCTTAAAGGTTAAAAGGCATGAATTAGTATGTAGTTATAAGTAGGTAAGATTTTAACTCTGTAGTGGAATGGGAAGTCATGAAAGACAGACTGGGTTTGAAACATTACAAAGGAAGAGTACGATGAGGCAAGTGGCGGGACTGTTAACGACTAAAAGCCTAGGAAATTCTGAAGGTTGTAAGTAATGAAGGGACATTACCTCGAGAAGCCCCTGTAAGGTAGCTCTTAAACCGGATTAGAATATTTGGGGAATTACTGAGACAGGCCCACAAATCGAGGAATTATGAGAGCTGTTTGTGAAAATCTGTGAAGGGATGTTGAGAACATACAGTATGTTATCCTGTAGGGGGAAAAATGGATGAGTTGGATAGAGTGATGGTTATCTTCGTCTCAAAGATAAGGGGGAAAGAGGATACTGAAGACAGTGAACACAGATGCTGAGGGGTTCGTAGGATATGGCAGGGAATATGACGACAGAGATCGCAAAAGCGATATTCGGCCGAATGTTATAATAGGCACGATCATATCTAAGTTTTCACAGGGAATTTACTCAGTGTTTTCTGATGGATACATAGTGATGCGAAAGGAGGGAAAAGGCTAAGAAGGGCACTAATCTCTCCTGGTGAGAAAGAGAAACTAAGGAAACGATGGGTGGTAACGCTTTTAGACAATTTACAATACGAAAAATTATGAGAATGCGTGAAAATATTGCTCATGAAAACGTTCATGGGTAAGAGATAGGATCGCAAAAGAAGCTTCAGGTTAGCCACACAGTGAATTGGAAAAGTTATTTAAGGTAGAAGACTTTTCAGTGGACGTGATGTGTACTCGTATAGAGGCGATACAACCTTGTGGACGAAAACGCATATTCGGGTTACATCGCTGGATCATACAAGAGTTTAAGAGGTAATGATAATCCGTCAACGCTAGAACTATAGTCTATAGGAAAAGCCTGGAAATGGAAAGCGGCCACGTAGGTGTTGGTGAGATGAAATATATCTTGGGTTAGGAAGCAACAGGAGAGGAAGTGCGTGACCCATAAACAGATACAAGTGTGGCTGCTATGATGAGGTGAACGGTTTCTTCCGAAATGTCATTGTCTCCACAGCAAGAAACAAATAGGTAGACCTGCTCAAGAAGTGTCGGTGATATGTGCCTGAATTATAGGGGGTAAGGTTGAGAGAGAGAGAGAGCCATGGAACTTCTGTATAAGGAAAGAGGTTTAAGGGATAGGGGTAAATATTAGCAGCTACAGAAAGTAACTTAAGTTTTAGGTGAGATACGTCGTGGGGATACTGAAATAATCTTTAAAGTAGGTTACTGGAAGCGTAAGGTAAAGAAATTAGTCCCTCGAGTGTAAAGTTCTCGCACCCATAATGTACAAATTACGCCCTTCACGTCAGAGTTGCTGATTTAATTACCCTCATTAGAATTAAGCTACCGGGCTGGTTTTCACATTTATATATATTTACAATTAACCTTTTATGATTTTTATTCATTCTTCTCTTTTCTTAAATGCATCACGAACTCTAGGATAATAAGTAGGGGCGAAGTGTGTGAAAAAAAGATTCATTTTCGTTTTCTCTATATCGCCGTCCCATAAAAAAAAAAAAAAAAAATGGACAGGAAAGGTAGAGACCTCTCTCACGTTTTTGGACTTTATGAGGGAATTTATCCGCGACTCCAGCTATTAACAGAATAAAAGACTGCGCACAACTGTGTACATAGACGCATAGAGACATGCTTGCACACTCATTTGTGCAGGATGTACACACAACGGACGCGCACGGCTACACGCCACAAACGCCAACTTCCAGGTACGTTACGTTCGTCGATGCAGATAATGGAGGTTCCTCTTTAACTTTTGTGTGTTACTCTAGAGTAGTTTATAAACCTGCTGTAACGACTTTGTTTCGTCGAATCACCGTTACCTTTTGTTTCTTAGAATGAATTTTAACATTGGGTTGGTGATATCCATTGTCGTGTATGGAGGCAAAGTTGCAGTTGCGAAATAGATTGAAATATGGATGTTGTTCGCTACCCTTCTGCAGTCAAGTAAGTGAAACGGGAATTCAGTAGGACCGTCTACATTAGGATCCAGTATGATGGGTAGGTTACCGTATTACGTTTCTGCATCCGCATTATCTTCAGTAGTTTTGATGATTAGTAAGGTGTAATATGATAATAATGATAATACACAGAAATTCTTTTCCATTCTTGAATGTCCTATGGAGCAAGTTTAGCAGAAAAGTTGGTTGTTTAATGAAATGACCCTATTAAGAATATGCAGAAAAAAAGGTTGTGGTTGTATATATGTAGGGTTTGAATGCGATCATGGATTAGAATTAGGTTAGCTTTTTGAAATCAGAAAAAACTAACTTGGGTATTAGCCCAGCAGTACTTTAGGTTTGCATTATTTTATTTTTTTTTAGTAAATGAACCCTAGTCAATCGTGAAGGACAGATCATGAATGATCGTCCGTTTATGGAGAAAACAGGATATTTAGCTGGATTTTTACCTCGGGTTTCACGAGCAGAGGAGTCCTGAAAAATCTCTCCCAATTATGAGGTGTTTGTGGTGTGGCTGTGTGCCATCTGGAGGTTCCCGGAGCTGTCAAGACCCCGAGTGAGCGACGTCACCGCACTTCATATGCTGCTTGGATACATATCGAATGTTTCGTGTGAGAACCACAACAGTGACACATGACACTTTAGAGTCTTATGTTTTAATTGAGTGAGAACTTGCTCTAAATTATATTGACTTGCGTAGTCTTGCTGAGTGAGAGCCGCCACTACTCGACAGTGGCTCCTGTGAAAGTCTCAGGAGGCAAGTGAATGAGAGCGTTAACCATTACGCTGCCTTTTCGTAAAAGCTCAGTCGATTGCTGTGTGAGAACGTGTATAAAGTTGCATTGGTTTATAATAGAGGTTAGGGAGGTAGCTGAGAGAGCTATGATGTCATACTGGCCCCTGCCTGATTGAGCCTCGGAAGATAGCTAGATTAGGTACAGAGGAGTTTAAGTGATACCCCGTGTTGTGATAAAGATCGGCTGTTTTGTTTGAACCCATCCAGATATATTTTCTTCTAAAACCAAACTGTGCTTTTTAGGTCTTAAGATGTAGAAACGTAAAAATTCGCGAGCTAGAGTACGTGTCAGTTTTTATAATGTTCTTTAACGCTTTGTTTGCGGTATTTGATATGTCGGAATAATAAAAGAAAATTGTGTCATTGTTTTTACATAATGATTTAGGAGAGATTATTCCGGCTTCAGAGTGTTTTTGGTCGGCGTGTGTGTGTGACATGAATATATTTTACCTGTGACCCGGGAGAGCTCGAAGTCATGAACCTTCGAGACCAAGTTGTGTACAAGTTATGAATAGCCAAGGTCGCTGGGAGACAATAGCTGGAGGCCTGGCTTTCTCTTCCGCTCCCGTAGTTCATGGTCTTCGCCGAGGGAGTAACCTGCATTGTAACTCAATTCGTTTAAAGTACTTAGCCTAATCTATGAACATGCTATTTTTATGGTCTGTAAAAGGTACGCGTCATTTAATGAACATGCTGTCTTTGTGTGTTTGACCGTTTAAAATAGTCGTCATAAGTGAGATATATGGCGGCTATTTTTCCGCTTGTTCTAAGCTAAACTTTCGTGGCCTTGTTTGTTCGTTATGAGTGCAATGCCCTGAAGATTAATGTTATAGTTCGATGGATGATAGAGTTTAGCTGCTGCCATTACGGAGATGGGAAATATTTTAATTTCTTTCCTTTCTCTGAATATCTAGTTTCTTCTTATAGGTGGCTGTAATAGCAATGCGATAATTGGGATTCTCTTGGTGTTTTCAAAGCTGTGCATTGAAAGTCGCCGTAGTGGTGTACTTAACGCAGATGCGCTTTTAGCGGTGTGTGGAGATATATGGATCAAAATAAACCAATTTGAATACGGATAACGTTGAATATACACAGTAGGGTAACAAGTGCTTCTGCAGTTGTACATGAATCGTGTCGAAAGGCAGTAATTACTGTGCACGTGAGAGTCGTATGAATTGCAAACACTGTCATAAATAGATTTGTTTAAACATGTTGATGACTTCATACAATAAATTCTTTAGTTAGTGTTTTAGATAGCTCTCAGAGTTTTC
Source organism: Panulirus ornatus (assembly GCF_036320965.1). Lineage (NCBI taxonomy): Eukaryota > Metazoa > Arthropoda > Malacostraca > Decapoda > Palinuridae > Panulirus > Panulirus ornatus. Next base: position 19,204,833 of record NC_092275.1, read on the forward strand.
TCGGCATTATTTGTAAACATTTAACTTTGCCTCAGAAAAAAGAGGGAGTACATCCCGAGCGACTGACTCCTTCAATGGCCAGGATATTGTTGGAATCTTGAGGTGTACACCCAGTTGCGTTTAGCTGTAAAGCAGCATGTTCTTAGGACTGCAAGGATGGCTTGCTTTTACTTGAACTAATTTGTTTGTATTTTTTTTGTTGTTGCTGTTGTCAAAATGAACAAATTGGCCCACGTGGATTCGAATCCAAGGTGCGGCAGTCGGCCACACCCAACCCAGGTGTTCATTCTTCCCGGATGGTCGATGAATGTGTGTGTGTGTTTACACACAGAGATTAAAGTAAATACATGGTTCATAAACAAGGTAAAGAGATGGGGCAACTCGTGTGTAAAACTCTTCCCGTAACACTCAGATAGTAATTACTCTCTCTCTCTCTCTCTCTCTCTCTCTCTCTCTCTCTCTCTCTCTCTCTCTCTCTCTCTCTGTTGTGTTAAACTATTTTTCCCCTTTTAGTGATTTGAACATACATTTTTAATGCATTTTTTCCACTTAAAAATCAGTTGCTCCATACATCATTGAGGTCTTCTCTAATGAATCTTGATGCTGGTAAATCCATTTTCTCTAGAGTTAAGATCATCCTACCTCATCACTGGTAGACCTTTGACGTCTCTCGTGCATTAGAGATCAGTAATTTTCTTTGTCTTGAATCCGGTCCGTGACCTGATTTCTTTGCTCCTTTCGTCGAGGGGATGAGCAGTTTCCCCCCGTTGGATATCCCGTTTAATTTAATCCGAGGCGCACTTGGAGGACTTCCTGATTCTGGTGTCATTCGTAAAAGAATGGTACTTGGTAGTGCTGTGTGTATCAGTCTCGGATACAAATCCTAGTTACGGAAAAAAACAACGTTCCCTGAAGGATGTCTTTTAGTAAGTGAAGCTTTACATTTCTTGAGTTAAATGTTACCCTTGATAGATCGGTTTATTGGGATATGTTTCTTTTCACAAGCCTCGCAATTCGGTAGGTATCATCTCTGCACATTTCTATCACGCCATTGGTTGTGTCAAAAGCTTTCATTAAGCCTTTGTGGATAACAGCATGATTTTTCTTTATGTGTGTATTTTCCTCGATGGTTTCAAGGATCTTTTAATGGTCCTGTTGTTGAGACTGAATTGTCTAGGTCTGCATTACGGGCTGCGTCGATTTTTTTTCTTTTTTACACTAGAATCCTTTAGTCCACATTTCCCAATATTTTAGCTGCACTAGTGTCTCCATGTTTCGACGCATGCGCACCTCTATAACGTTACTATTTTGAATGCGTCTCAGACACAGTCCATTGTATCTGTATATCGATTCAAGAGATTGCCATACGTCTTGTTGTGAACGTTACGTATATCAGAACTAACGTTCATCCAGTTCGTAACGGATACCCAGCCAGGGACGACTTCTGCGTCAAGTGTCATTTAGAGTAACAGAAGACTGAGCATCCTCACTCGTTAAAACTGTTGCTGTTTTTCTCAAGTCTCTAGAGAGGTTATTCTTGTCCTCAGTGACACCTCATTATTCGTTAGTCTATCCAGCCATCCACGCCTTCTAACGTACATCCTGCGGTTCTGAGTAGAAGAAAAATATATCAGATTTCGTTTGCTTTTCAGGTCATTGTATTATGTTCGTTGTATGTGTCTGTTTTAGTTTGTTAGTCTGGCTAGATAGCAATGCCTGTTAGTTAAGGTGAAGGGCGACCAGATGTGACAAGCACATTAAAATCAGTCTCAAGTCATGCTGAGAAAGGAATCTGCGCTCTTTTGTTTCTGATTGCTATTATTACCAAAACTTTTTAAGTATCGTATTTCTGTCTTCAGACTGTGGTAAATTATTCAATCTCGAAGTCCAGTTATTAAGCTATTCATAGTATAATTATTGCATTTTCCACTCGATCTGATAATGAAGTTAGTATCGGTACATTAGCGATGTCACATTTTTTGGTTCTGTAGTTCATGAGTAAGGCATAAGTTTTCATGATTTAAGGATACTTATTACATCCTGTTGCTGCGAACGGTGTTGAGTACACGTTACTTTAGCCGTGTTATGTACTGCCGCGGACCAGGCTGGGGATATAGGTGTGTTCTCCATGTGGCGGGATCCCTGACTTTCGCATACCTGAGGCAGCTCTCAAGGTCGTGGTGACCAGAGAAACCTCTTAGCCAGTAACTGACAGCCGCTAGAGAGCAGCCACCGCATCATCTAAGTGGTTTCTGGTGAGATCTGACCAATTGTAATTGTCCATTGATGATCTTATTGTCCATTAGACTGCGGTGATGCGCGCTCTAAGGAACCACAGTGAAGCCAAACTAACGTGAGTGAGACTTTCTCTTCTGTGCTCGAGATAGGAAAATACGCAGTCATAGGTGTCACCGTTGTTAATAGCGGCTTGGCTCATACAGTTTGAATGAATAGTTTTTCATAAATGCCAAATATCTATGGATTACTCTCTCGAATACTTAAATACGTTTGGGCGACACTCAATTTTCAATCTACTTGCTGTTGCTTTATCCATTGCTGAATTGAACATCAACAGGAAATAGGGATTCATTAACGCTAAGTCAGTTGCAGGGACCACATAATTAAGGCGTATGGTGCGAATGGCGGGCTGGTGGTTAGGAAAAGTGTTTTGTGAACTTGGTGTGTGGGTCGGTGAGGCGGCTCCTGCTGTATGCCAACTGTTCCAGCCTCCGCCACCAGGAACCGTCCCTCCCTCTCACCTTGGCTGGTGGTCTCAAATGTTTATCACGTTGTGTACTTTTCCCTCCAATTTTGGTTATCAAATATTACCAAAAAGAAATAAAGAATGGTTGTTGTTGAATTGTTTTGGTACACTGTGGTTGCAGAGTCATCTTTACACAGGCATGTGTGTTTGTCATTAGTTTGTTTAGGGAAAAGAGTTTTGCGCTCATATTCCGTCTTTAACCTTGTATAGAGTATGACTGGTCATCTTTTGTAATCGTTCTCTCGCATTTACGGCTGGACACATCATTAAAACTGTCGATCACACTTTCCAACTCCTTTGATTCATTTTATGAAACAGGATCATCTGTGTATAACTGTGGTAACTTTTGTTCCGTCATGTTTCTTGTGTACAGTGCATTCACTTCGCTTTCATCTTACGTAATGCCCCATCTATAAAAACAGTAAACAATCATGGTGGCTTCACACAATCGTAATGTACTCTCAAACTTTTTTCTCACACCATTCACTTGCAAGACCGTGTACTATCTCAGACTCTACTTCCATCTCGGAAACTATGAACAGACATTATTTATGTCATCCATGCGCACAATAAAGCAGTACACTTTCCCAAACTGGTTTCCTGCTTTTTATTTTATTTTATCGTAACATCCCAATCAAAGGCCATCTTGGGTGAAAGGAAAGAATGTTATAATAATTTTATGCATTTTCTGAATAAGAAAAACTTGTACACTTTTTTCAAAACTTTCTCCACGATCTTTTTAGATGAAAATAACAGAAATACCAAAGTGGTGCATCAGATTTTCCCTCGTGTAGTTTTCAAGACTTATTTTGCAATAGGAAAAAGGAGTGCAGCTAGATGCACCACCAGTTTTTGTAGTCGTATTATCTCGGAGTTGCCCATACTGTAAACTATCCATCCCTTCGTGAGTTGTGGCCTTTCTTCTCTGTAATCTAACTCCTTTTAGCTACACTTTGTGAGAGTTACCATTTTGTGTGTACCCCTTTGTATTGCCGAAAAGGGTTGATTGATAATAGCAGTAATAATGATAATTATAATAATATAATGATTATTGTAATGATGATAGTAGCAATGTCTGGAGTGAATCGTGTAGGCGCCTCTTGAAAGTTGCCATCTTTTATGATTTAGGTTTCAAAGATGCTTGGACAACATTCCCCTTCCACAGCCACGCGCGCACATTCAAACTTTGGTGACAATGGCTGAACCATTCACACAGTAGGATGTTCGATACGACAGGGCTTTCGCTGAACTGGGACTCTTGTCTTTAGATGGCCTCTTTCCCCCTGACAGTAAGAAGAATGTGAATTAGGTGGTATCGGATGGTAGTAGAGGTGGCGTGGGTTATCTTGCTGTCACACCTGGCATGTGCTAGGCCAATTCTCACGCCTTGTGTCACAGCACCCATCACTCACTGTTGCCAAAGTTGTTGATAGTTTAGTGGAGTTGAGAAAGGCTTCGGTTTCGTTATATGACGCTGCTCATGACATCATATGCATGTGAGAACAGAATAAGTAAGGTGAACAGAAAACGTAGAAATCTCGTACCCTTTTTATTGTAGAGACTAGAGGGCAGCTCCACTGATGATCATACAGTATCTCTTAAATTATTCTTACTATTTACGGAAATTAGAACCGGAGGTGATGGTGCTTGGCTTGGGGCTTTGCTGTGATTTGTAAAATTCATGTAATTTGATGTGACTCAATGTTGAGCAAGAGTGGTGTGGTGGGAAGTGTGTTGGGGTGGCGCGTCAGCATACCGCGGGTGATGTGTGAGTGTGTGTGTGACTGCGCCAGACTCCTTGATCGCTTCAGCAGCTGCGCCGCTTGTGCCAGACTGTGGGCCTCGCGGGATCAGGTTTTTGTAAATACGTTTTCCAGCAGTTACCCTTGGCAAGTTACGCCACAGTTATGCCTCCTTAGGCTCATGGTCAACGACTATAAAAGTAGATTAGAAAATTTTTGTGGAAGGTACCTCATATCACGAATTGTTTGACAGGCTGATTGAGACAGTTAATATATGTCGTCGTAGATGAATTGAATAGTTATCCAAAGCTCTGATGACAGCACATCCTTGTTCATTACCACGTGTATATATAAGTAACTCCAGTGTAGGGGGAAGCAGGTGCATGGGAGACCTTTGAGTGTTGTAGGTTAAACAGGTTCATGGGAGACACTTGAGTGTTGTAGGTTAAACAGGTTCATGGGATGCACTTAAGTGGTGTGAGCATAGTTAGGTTCATAGGATGACTTATGTGATGTGGGGGGAGTAGGCTCATGAGAGTTTCGAACAGTGTAGGTGAACCGGTTAATAGATTTTTTTCCTAGCTTCATAATGATATTTTTTGTAATAAGAGGAATATTTAAAGTCAGACAGTGACATGCTATTAAGACATTCATGATTTTAAGACAAAGTGTGTTCCATATTGAAAGAATACCACTTACGAATCTCCTGCGTGTCGTAGAGGAAGACAAAGACGGACGGCAATCATTCCTCCCTGTATTACTTTCCAAAACAAGGAACAGAAGAAAGTAGCCAAAATAGGATTATTTCACTCTAAGGCTCAATCATCTGTTCCTGATGTTAATGCGGTCTGGCGAAAAAAGCGAAAACGCTTGAAAAAAAATGTCATTATGAAAGTTTGTGTCTGTGTGCCTATAGTCTCTCTCTCTCTCTCTCTCTCTCTCTCTCTCTCTCTCTCTCTCTCTCTCTCTCTCTCTCTCTCTCTCTCTCTCTCATCATATATGCAGATGCCCGCACCTTGTGCAGTCTCCGTGCATGTTCACAGAAATGAGGCAGGTGTAGCTTTCGTGGACGGACGACCGGCACACAAAGAGAGCCTCAAGAATATAACACCCTCATCTATACCGTCATGATGTGAAGTGTCGCAGTAACTTTTTTTTCCGTAGCGTCAGCAGACGTGTGTGAAAGAATAAGTAAGTGCTGTACAGCAGGTGTGTTCGATGTATTGCGACAGTCTTCACTGACAAGCGAGAACCAGTTTCTTGTTCCCTCCTCCACACCCAAATGATGGCTTCAGTCAGTCACATTTGACCTCTGTCCAACTTGTTATCGTGGCTGTTTTATTTCAAGGCTCATGGTTGTTTTTAAACTAAAAGAGTTTAAAGAAACGCGTAAGGCGTTCCCCAACTCCAACTCGCTGGTCGCTGTTTGTTTGCTTGAAGAGAATGCGTTTTATATTTTGGTTAGTTTCTCGTCTCAAGGCAAGCCCTGACCCGCGTAGTGAAAGTGGCTCGATATGGTTGTTAGGAAGAGGTGTTGGCAACGTTAGGCGGAGCTTGGAGTGGCGTCCCAGCAGCTTTAGTAATGGACTCTATATCAGACGTGGGGTCATGAGTAGTGGCTGCACTCGCTTTATATGAGTAGGGCGGACATACCAAGTGCATGGAACGTTCTGCGGCTTGCTGTCAGGGACATTTGCTTGCCAGATAAAGACATTTTGGTGATTGAATATCATTGCTGATGACATTAACGGAACTGGTCGTAGGTATAAAAGGGATTACAGATCGTCTCCGTTCGAATGTCAAGATAGTTGTAAATGTGTCAAACACTTTTTCTGTCTTTTATTGTAGATTAAGGATGTCATTTACGGCTTGGCCAGCACAACTTGCAGTTTTTATTTTGTCTCGACTGAAAAAGAGAAACTTTCACCTGCATCAGAGGTGTGGCAACTTTATTTCGCAGCACACCCTCTTGAGCCCTCGCCGGGTCACGTGGGGCTTGCTGTGGGAGAAGGGGTACACAGTCTTACCTAACGGTTCATCTTCGTCTGGTCTTCTGCTTACGTGACCTGATTATCATTGTATTCACACACACACACACACACACACACACACACACACACATGTGTATATATATATATATATATATATATATATATATATATATATATATATATATATATATATATATATATATAGTGTGTGTGTGTGTGTGTGTGTGTATGTATGTATGTATGTATATACCTGGACCCCTTTTCAAGGACTTCCTGCAACTTCAAGGCTGCGCCACGCTAGGGAAATGATGACGCCTTTCGAGCGAGAAGTTCTTCGAGGAGACTGTACCCTTGTCAACAACCTATTATACAGCCACGCCAAATGTGACTTCACTCGCGGTAACACTTTTATATCGTGTCTTAAGAAACTCCAGCACCAGCATGGTAAGATATTGTCGCTGTCATACTAACGAGGATGATCTTCAAGAGCGCCAATCACTTTTCGTAACTAGCTAGGGTGTTTAATACATCATTTCCAAACAACCATGGGTAAATGACACAGCCTTAAAAACGAGTATTACCTTTTGTAATTTATGTGACCACCAATACAGAAGTAGTTTTTTTGCCAGCCTATTACCCCCCCCCCCCCCCTCCCCGCCATGAATGATGAACTTTGCTAGCCACGAACAAGGAAGAATTTAAGGATAACATTTCGAATCTCCTGTACACTACCGCTACAGTAACAGGTGAACAAAACTTCCCCTCACTGATAAGGTACAATGTAGTATAGCTTTATTAACTCGAAAGGTTAAATACACTATCGCTACACTGATAGAGGTGAACTTAACAGTGCCACATGAAGTTAAGGAGTTAAATACTTCCACCGTAATAAAAATGAATTATATGTGTACTACCACATCATTAATACAGATGAATACATCACCACCACCGTGCTAACATACCAAGGATGCATCGCCCTTCCACCGCACTGAAGTTTGTACACTCCCCAACACTTCACCAGTCCCGCACTAGCAGTGGTGAGCACGACGTATAGACATCTGAAAAAGGAATGAAAACAGTGACTGTTAAGACAGCATTGGCATAGTTTAACTGTGGCTGGCAAAGTTACATTCTTACGTCTTTGCGTTATCCAGTTTGACTGGGTAGAGAAAAATGCTAAGAGCATGCATGTAAAGGAGCCACACCACTCACATCTGCTGATATGCACGGAGGCATGCGGTTTATGTCTTCAGAGGAAGGCGTGGTTTACCACGTTTTTGTAGCTGAAGTTTGACATGAAATAACATAGGTGACTGGGTACGTGCCAAGTAGCTCATGATAACATTCGCAAAATTTACTCGTAAGTTGTCAGCAGTTTTGAGATTGGATGGGGGACCTTGTTTACAGGAAGTGATGCTGACCAAGTGAGTTTAAGGTTTGCTATGGCAAGACGAAGCATCAGTTTATAGTGTAATGATCACTCGTAACAGAATAACAAGTTTTCACTATAGTCATATATTCTCACTAGTCATATTTCAGCATGCTCATTCATCGCAGAGTTTCGCAAGTTAGAGCCTGAGTAGATTAGGCCCCACAGTATAGTATGATGAAATCCAAAAACCTCATACACCGAGGTGATAATATGTGACATATTTTGGAGAACATATGAAAGACGTTACAATCAGGTATTGATTGAAACTCATTTGAGAGCAAGAGATGAATGTGGTGAAGCAAAAAAAGTCATTAAAAAGGTCAGTGAAGGTATGATGTTCTGTAAATCGGTCTGGGACAAATAATCAGGTGATGAACACTTAAAAATAGAGGGCTGTTTGCCTTTATTGATTTATTCTTAGTGGGACCATTTACAGGATTCTTAATCTTTTCATACACACCCTTATCAAATAGTTATGGCAAAAAAATATGAAAATGATGATTATCTTCAATATAACTTTACCCTGCATTTTTGTGTTGAGGTATTATGAAAATAAACTGATTTTCTCTTATGTAGTAGAGTATTCAGAAACATAATCATTTCACCAATGGCACGAGAGAAAAGAACAGTATGACTGTAGAATGAATATATATTATGGAATATTTTTTGCTGTAGCTGGGCTGTTGGGAACCTGGTAAACTGCAGCGCTTCTTTGTTTCATTTCTGGTTACCTATTTCTTAATTTTGGAACTGATATTTTGAAATGTTTTTGTTTGAAAGTTTGAATGAAGAGTAAAGTTCCATTCCTGACTAGAGTTTTTCTTAAAGTCACCCACATTAACTTTCTCACTTAGACAGTTGGGTGAAATCACAAATGATGAATAAAATGACACTACTTAGACTTAGTTGGGTGAAATCACGAATGATGAATAAAATGACACTACTATTGTCTGTAGGTACAGGAGAGAATTTGAATGGCATGCTAGAGCCTGCAGTAGGATAGTACTCTGCAGAAACAGATCTTCCAAATGAGCATGAGGCTCCAGTCACAAATTAAGGCTCGGCCTTAATTAATTAGATATAGAAAAGTTAATGAAAGGGAAAAAGAAGAGACAATGGAAAGGATTTACGAATTTTGGAAGAAGTGAAAAACTTAGTCTTATAGAATGTGCCAGGTCAGAATCATTGGAAAAATCATAAGAGGGTGGAGAGTTCCAAAACATCTGTGTGTAGGGGGAAAAACAGTTATCAAACCAGCCCACCCGTGAGTTGTGGAATCTTGTTGAATATTGCGAGGTCTAGCTAGTGGTGGGGGCACACAAACAGCTAGCTCTCAGGAGCAAAAACCAAAGTAATACCCCCAAGAGAGGGAAAGTGGTTCATCATTGCAGTCTAGGGCAAGCAGGGCACGTTTTGAAGTAAGCATAGGAGAGTTGATAGATTACGCAGCTTTTTGATTCAACTCTGTCAAGTATGGATGTATTACTAGAACAGCCTCAGATGTGAGCAGTACTCCATACAGAGACATCAATCCTTTGTGCTAATGGAGCAACTGCTTGGAAGAAAAGAAATTTTGCCATCTAAACAGGACTCCAGTTTCTCAGAGGCAGACTTAGGTCTTTCTGTGATGTGGGGTTTATATGATAGTGGATGTTACAATGATTCCAAATATGTTCAACGAGTTAAGAGGTGGAATTACAGAACTCGTTGGAGAAAGGAAAGGTGATAGAGAGATGGGCTGAACTGGTTCTGGAAGGCAGTAAACTTAATCAGATTTTGTCTATCCCACTGAGACATCCCTTCCAAGTCTGAGTTTATTAAGGAAGGTATGTTGAGACTGGATGCAAAATTAGGCTCATTACACAATGTTGTAGATGTCATAACCTGCTATTCTTGGGAAAGTTGTCTTAAAAGATAATCACCTTCCACCTTCCTCCAGTACAGTGATATCGAAGTAGGCTACTGGAATATAAGAATTGATTGGGATTGTTTTTGGACTTGTTACTTGGTTAACTGCCTTAAGTTACACATTTTGGGAGTGTTGTATAGATTTTGTATTAAGTGGATTGAAATAAACAATCTTTACAAGCATGATTTTGTGACCCACAAAACTGAAAGGTTTTCCTGTAAACTTGTTGGCTTGATGCTGCAGCTTAGAATGTTTTTAATAAGTTCTGTAGAATTTTTATTAAAGCACAGTTTTTAGAAGAATTTTATTACTTATTTTGTATGTATGTTGGGTAAACTGCCCAAATGTCTTGCAGTGTCAACTTTTTTCATGTTTCATTAGTACGGACATATAAGTGGAGTAAATATGCACTGTATATCTTGCACTTATAGGTAATATTTTTGCAATTAACACCATCAATGAACAAAATGACAAGATGTGCAATTGTGACATTTGAATTTTAGTTTGAATTTTTTATGAATATAGTTGAACTTGGTAAGTGTTATAGATTTTTTTTTCTTTTGAGTGGTAAGGCAGTTGCTGTTGCTTGGCAGGCTGCTTTAGTATATATCTTGTCTACCATAAGCCTGCAGTTGTGGTCTTATCAAACATGACATCATAGTGGAGTAATCACATATACCATATTTGATATAAGAGATTAAATCTTAAACCTTCACAGTTTTGTTGCTAAGTAATGCCTTGGTGATATGATTATGTAGCATGATATGTATTTGTTCATTAGTTCAACTAAATATATGTTAAAATGTAAACTGTTTAGTATTATGTGATTAGCTATGTTATCTCTTTAGTTATAAATGCATATGCATTTGCATAACTGATAGTTGAAAGTATGTTGGTTTTGAAGCTATTGACTAACGTGAATGATGCATTATTACAGGACTTATCACAAAGACTCGTACATGGCCCACCGTCGAGACTGGAAGACAGGCTTTGAGGGCCGCTATCGTAGAACTATCTCACCCTCAGCATCTAACAGAAATCTTCTCTACACTCGTGAAGACACCACTAACAACAACACTGCCAACAGTAATTCCTCATCAGCTTCTACCACCACCACCATTACTGCAACCACCACCACTACCAGCCCAAGCCCACAGCAGCAAGAGCCAGAACGCAGAAGCTCTACCACCTCCACCACCACAGTAACTACCACAACTCCAACTACACCTCCAGCTGGGATCCTCCGTACTGTTGCCTCTACTTCCAACCTTGTGCAAAGCAACAACTCTAAGAATGTCAGCGATAATGACGACAGTGTTAATAATAATGGTGAGTTTGATTTGTTAATTGTTATCATTCTATATATATATATATATATATATATATATATATATATATATATATATATATATATATATATATTTTCCCTGCAAAAATCGTCCAAATGCCTCTCTCTTCTCTTTCACTAATACTCTTACTTCTTCATCCCACCACTCCCTACCCTTTCTAATCAACCCACCTCCCACTCTTCTCATGCCCCAAGCATCTTTTGTGCAATCCATCACTGATTCCCTAAATACATCCCATTCCTCCCCCACTCCCCTTACTTCCATTGTTCTCACCTTTTTCCATTCTGTACTCAGTCTCTCCTGGTACTTCCTCACACAGGTCTCCTTCCCAAGCTCACTTACTCTCACCACCCTCTTCACCCCAACATTCACTCTTCTTTTCTGAAAATCCATACAAATCTTCACCTTAGCCTCAGCACATTAACATCCAAAAGTCTCTCTTTTGCACGCCTGTCAATTAACACGTAATCCAATAACGCTCTCTGGCCATCTCTCCTACTTACATAAGTATACTTATGTATATTGAGTGGGAGATGTATAAAAGAAAGAGACAGGAGGTCAAGAGAAAGGTGCAAGAGGTGAAAAAAAGGGCAAATGAGAGTTGGGGTGAGAGAGTATCATTAAATTTTAGGGAGAATAAAAAGATGTTCTGGAAGGAGGTAAATAAAGTGCGTAAGACAAGGGAGCAAATGGGAACTTCAGTGAAGGGCGCAAATGGGGAGGTGATAACAAGTAGTGGTGATGTGAGAAGGAGATGGAGTGAGTATTTTGAAGGTTTGTTGAATGTGTTTGATGATAGAGTGGCAGATATAGGGTGTTTTGGTCGAGGTGGTGTGCAAAGTGAGAGGGTTAGGGAAAATGATTTGGTAAACAGAGAAGAGGTAGTGAAAGCTTTGTGGAAGATGAAAGCCGGCAAGGCAGCAGGTTTGGATGGTATTGCAGTGGAATTTATTAAAAAAGGGGGTGACTGTATTGTTGACTGGTTGGTAAGGTTATTTAATGTATGTATGACTCATGGTGAGGTGCCTGAGGATTGGCGGAATGCGTGCATAGTGCCATTGTACAAAGGCAAAGGGGATAAGAGTGAGTGCTCAAATTACAGAGGTATAAGTTTGTTGAGTATTCCTGGTAAATTATATGGGAGGGTATTGATTGAGAGGGTGAAGGCATGTACAGAGCATCAGACTGGGGAAGAGCAGTGTGGTTTCAGAAGTGGTAGAGGATGTGTGGATCAGGTGTTTGCTTTGAAGAATGTATGTGAGAAATACTTAGAAAAGCAAATGGATTTGTATGTAGCATTTATGGATCTGGAGAAGGCATATGATAGAGTTGATAGAGATGCTCTGTGGAAGGTATTAAGAATATATGGTGTGGGAGGAAAGTTGTTAGAAGCAGTGAAAAGTTTTTATCGAGGATGTAAGGCATGTGTATGTGTAGGAAGAGATGGAAGTGATTGGTTCTCAGTGAATGTAGGTTTGCGGCAGGGGTGTGTGATGTCTCCATGGTTGTTTAATTTGTTTATGGATGGGGTTGTTAGGGAGGTAAATGCAAGAGTTTTGGAAAGAGGGGCAAGTATGAAGTCTGTTGGGGATGAGAGAGCTTGGGAAGTGAGTCAGTTGTTGTTCGCTGATGATACAGCGCTGGTGGCTGATTCATGTGAGAAACTGCAGAAGCTGGTGACTGAGTTTGGTAAAGTGTGTGGAAGAAGAAAGTTAAGAGTAAATGTGAATAAGAGCAAGGTTATTAGGTACAGTAGGGTTGAGGGTCAAGTCAATTGGGAGGTGAGTTTGAATGGAGAAAAACTGGAGGAAGTGAAGTGTTTTAGATATCTGGGAGTGGATCTGGCAGCGGATGGAACCATGGAAGCGGAAGTGGATCATAGGGTGGGGGAGGGGGCGAAAATTCTGGGGACCTTGAAGAATGTGTGGAAGTCGAGAACATTATCTTGGAAAGGAAAAATGGGTATGTTTGAAGGAATAGTGGTTCCAACAATGTTGTATGGTTGCGAGGCGTGGGCTATGGATAGAGTTGTGCGCAGGAGGATGGATGTGCTGGAAATGAGATGTTTGAGGACAATGTGTGGTGTGAGGTGGTTTGATCGAGTGAGTAACGTAAGGGTAAGAGAGATGTGTGGAAATAAAAAGAGCGTGGTTGAGAGAGCAGAAGAGGGTGTTTTGAAGTGGTTTGGGCACATGGAGAGAATGAGTGAGGAAAGATTGACCAAGAGGATATATGTGTCGGAGGTGGAGGGAACGAGGAGAAGAGGGAGACCAAATTGGAGGTGGAAAGATGGAGTGAAAAAGATTTTGTGTGATCGGGGCCTGAACATGCAGGAGGGTGAAAGGAGGGCAAGGAATAGAGTGAATTGGAGCGATGTGGTATACCGGGGTTGACGTGCTGTCAGTGGATTGAATCAAGGCATGTGAAGCGTCTGGGGTAAACCATGGAAAGCTGTGTAGGTATGTATATTTGCGTGTGTGGACGTATGTATATACATGTGTATGGGGGGGGTTGGGCCATTTCTTTCGTCTGTTTCCTTGCGCTACCTCGCAAACGCGGGAGACAGCGACAAAGTATAATAAATAAATATAAATAAATATATATATATATATCCCTGGGGATAGGGGAGCAAGAATACTTCCCACGTATTCCCTGCGTGTCGTAGAAGGCGACTAAAAGGGGAGGGAGCGGGGGGCTGGAAATCCTCCCCTCTCATTTTTTTTTTAATTTTCCAAAAGAAGGAACAGAGAATTGGGCCAGGTGAGGGTAGTCCCTCAAACGCCCAGTCATCTGTTCTTAACGCTACCTCGCTAATGCGGGAAATGGCGAATAGTTTGAAAGAAAAGAAAGAAAGATATATATATATATATATATATATATATATATATATATATATATATATATATATATATATGTGTGTGTGTGTGTTTATTTATTTATTTTGCTTTGTCGCTGTCTCCTGCGTTAGTGAGGTAGCGCAAGGAAACAGACGAAAAAATGGCCCAACCCACCCACATACACATGTATATACATACTCGTCCACACACGCAAATATACATACCTATACATCTCAACGTATACATATATATATATATATACACATACAGACATATACATATATATACATGTACATAATTCATACTGTCTGCCTTTATTCCTTCCCATCTCCACCCCGCCACACATGAAATAGCAACCCCCTGCCCTTGCATGTGCACAAGGTAGTGCTAAGAAAAGACAACAAAGGCCACATTCGTTCACACTCAGTCTCTAGCTTTCATGTATTATGCACCAAAACCACAGCTCCCTTTCCACATCCAGGCCCCACAGAACTTTCCATGGTTTACCCCAGACGCTTCACACGCCCTGGTTCAATCCAATGACGGCACATCGACCCTGGTATACCACATCGTTCCAATTCACTCTATTCCTTGCATGCCTTTCACCCTCCTGCATGCTCAGGCCCCGATCACTCAAAATCTTTTTCACTCCATCTTTCCACACTCCAATTTAGTGTTCCACTTCTCCTCATTCCCTCCACCTCTGACACATATATCCTCTTGGTCAATCTTTCCTCACTCATTCTCTCCATGTGACCATTTCAAAACACCCTCTTCTGCTCTCTCAACCACACTCTTTTTATTACCACACATCTCTCTTACCCTATTATTACTTACTCGATCAAACCACCTCACACCACATATTGTCCTCAAACATCTCATTTCCAGCACATCCACCCTCCTCCGCACAACCCTATCTATAGCCCACACCTCGCAACTATATAACAACCATATAACATATTCCTTCAAACATACCCATTTTTGCTTTCCAAGATAATGTTCTCGACTTCCACACATTCTTCAACGCTCCCAGAACTTTCGCCCCCTCTCCCACCCTATGATTCACTTCCACTTCCATGATTCCATCTGCTGCCAAATCCACTCCCAGATATCTAAAACACTTCACTTCCTCCAGTTTTTCTCCATTTAAACTTACCTCCCAATTGACTTGTCCCTCAACCCCACTGTACCTAATAACCTTGCCCTTATTCACATTTACTCTCAGCTTTCTTTTTTCACACATTTTACCAAACTCAGTCACCAGCTTCTGCAGTTTCTCACACGAATCAGCCACCAGCACTGCATCATCAGCAAACAACAACTGACTCTTCCCAAGCTCTCTCATCCACAACAGACTGCATACTTGCCCTTCTTTCCAAAACTCGCAGTCACCTCCCTAACAACCCCATCCATAAACAAATCAAACAGCCATGGAGACATCACACACCCCTGCTGCAAACCAACATTCACTGAGAACCAGTCACTTTCCTGTCTTCCTACACGTACACATGCCTTACATCCTCGATAAAAACTTTTCACTGCTTCTAACAACTTGCCCCCACACCATATATTCTTAATACCTTCCACAGAGCATCTCTATCAACTCTTATCACATGCCTTCTCCAGATCCACAAATGCTACATACAAATCCATTTGCTTTTCTAAGTATTTCTCACATGCATTCTTCAAAGCAAACACCTGATCCACACATCCTCTACCACTTCTGAATCCACACTGCTCTTCCCCAGTCTGATGCTCTGCACATGCCCCAACCCTCCCAATCAACACCCCCCCGTATAATTTCCCAGGAACACTCAACAAACTCACACCTCTGTAATTTGAGCACTCACTTTTATCCCCTTTGCCTGTGTACAATGGCACTATACAAGCATTCCTCCAATCCTCAGGCACCTCACCATGAGTCATACATACATTGAATAACCTTACCAACCAGTCAACAATACAGTCACCCCCTTTTTTAATAAATTCCACTGCAATACCATCCAAGCCCGCTGCCTTGCCGGCTTTCATCTTCTGCAAAGCTTTTATATATCCTTGCAAATGTAATGATAAAAGCAGGCCTTATTGGATGGATGTTTGAATTTAAATGAATTGTAAAGACAGCATGTATTTGATTTTTTGCAAGCTCATTACTAAGCTAAATTGCACAAAGTGTACCAGACCAGCCAGGCTGGGGAGTGGGGTTATGTAGGCCTAAGGGCTGCAGCTTCCACCAGCTTGTTTGTTAAACGACCAATTCCAACAGCCTGGGCCCAGCCCAGGATGTGGGTTTTAAGACTCACGAAGAATTCCCCAGGTATATACACAATGTTTTGACGAGGCATTCTGGTCGGAGAGAGCTGCTTAATTTGTTTTTGTTATAATAACATGTATGATGAAGTAAAGCAGGTGATGTGTCTGTCTGTTTACCTGTCTATATCCCTGATGCCCATTCCCATCTTGAACTCCCATATGGGGTGGTTACGGTAAAAGAGACTCCATAAGTGGTGAACTCCATTTGCAGGTAATTTCATCTATTTAGATTTTCAGGAAACATTCGATGAAGTCCTGCATCAAAATTCTTCCACATGGTATAGATATTGTTGTATTTTAGGAGTTAGAAAACTTGTAGACTGGCAGTAAGCGAAGAATAGTGATGAACGATCAAGCCATAGAATGGTTAGAAAAACAAGTTGCATGCTGGAGGGATCAGTCTATGGACCATTTTTTTTTTATATGAGTTAATGACATTGATAATGGGCTGCACTGTAAGATATTAAAATTCACAGATGACATAGCTGGGAAGAAAGCTACAGAAGACATTGAATGTCTTCACCAGCAAAGTGGCAGACAAACAGATGGACTGGGCTTATTGATGGCAAATGAATTTTGATATCAGCAAATGATAAGTTTTACATAATGGTAGTAGAAGAGAAAAAAGCTACAATATGGATTCTTTTGGGCTACAAAAGGTATATTAGGAAATAGCCTAAGGTGTAATAATCTCATATGATATAAAGCCAAGTAAACAGTACAGAGAAGCAACACAAAAGGTGAAAAAAAATTATGGGATTTGTAGGTAGGGTATTTCTGTTCAAGTCCAAGAAACTAATCCTCCTTCTTTTCAGCCCACTGGTGTTTTCTCACCTTGAATATTGTTTTCAGATTTGTTTACTGTACATGAATATAGACATAGACCAAATGGATAGATAGAGAACAGCATTGAGCTGCCAAGATGATTCCTTGAGTGAGAAACAAATCCTGCAGGAGCCAGCTATATGAATTGAACTTTTTCCTTTAGGAAAGAGGGGGATAAGAGGTAATTTAATACAGGTATTAAAGAGTATTGATGGCTTTAATGGTCTCAATCTAAGCAGCTTTTTCTTTATGTTGAACATTCCAGTCATGAACAAAAGTCCATATCAAAGCTGGGCCATAATTGATATATAGAGAGGATTATGAAAGGGGGGAAAAAATGAAGTGACGGGAAATTATTTTTGAATTTTGGAAGAAATGAATATACTGACAAGGGAAATTAATTTTGAATTTTGGAAGGAATGAATATACTGTCTTTGAGAATGCTGCATCATAGTTATTGGGAAAAATCTGAGAGGGTAGAGAGAGATCCAAAGCTCCCAGGTGTTGGGGAAAAAGCAATTATCAAACTGGCCCACCCTCGAGTTTCCAACGGCCACAAAGTAATCATGTGACATAGTAGCATGCTGAGTATTGTGGTTTAGACTAGCTAGTGGTGGGGGCTTACAAGTAGGCAACTCTTGGGTGCAAAAAACCTAAGTAATACCTAAAGAAAAGGGAAAGTAGACCAACATTGCAACGTATGGGAATTAGGCTAATGGCTTTTCTTTTACCTCATATGAACCAAAGCACTCTTTGGAATGATTTACCAATTACAGTAGTTGAAAGCAACACCAGAGATAGTTTTAAGAACAGACTTTGTTAAGTACTTCACTTTAAGTTCATGACTTGATGCTATATGTACTTTCTTTGTTATATGTAAAGTCATATGTTTGCTTTCTTACTCTTACCACTCTAATTTCTTAAAGAAATGTTTTCCACTATCACGTCTCTAATGGATCCATAGGTCTGTTGCAGTTTGTATTCCTTTTACATCAGTATTCATTTCTGTTTCTGACACTTAAATTCTCCGTCAGTCTCTTTACTCCTCCTCTCCAAATGCCCAAATCATTCAGTGCACCCTGGTTGGCTCTCAGTTGCATTTGTTTCACTTCCTAATTTTTCTTTGAAACAGTTATCTCACCTCATACCACATATCCTAAGGCTCTTTATTTTCAGCATGACTAACTTTTTCCTTTCCTTTGCCTTTGGGGGAACTACCATGAATTTAATACATACTTATCTGTATTCTTAGTCACAGACTTTCTTTCTGTACACTTCTTTATGCTCTCAGGACCTCAACTCCTTCTTTCACCGAGTAACTTACTCCAGCCTCAATAGTTTTATTAAGATTCACATTCACACCATCCGGTCTAATCATCCTGCTAAACCTTGATACGTTTTTTTCACTGTTACTATAGACTTTCTTTTTTTATACACTTCTTTTTTTATACACTTCCACACTGTGTCACCAACTTCTGGAGTTTTTCTCAAAAACATTGTCAGCCACAAACATCAATTGATTCACCTCCCATGCCTCACCATCCCCTGCACACATCTTTATCTGTTACCACTTTCTAACTTGCTCCCCCAACTGTTGCACCCATTTTCCCTATTGGTCTCCTTACATTATTCAGGTATTTCATAGTAATTTCTTAATCTCTCTGAAATTAATTGATTATCCATCTAGTATATAGTTTGCCCTTTTTTTCGTCTCTTCTACTTTTCTTTTGACCTGCCTTTTTTTGTGTACTTCTCCCAACCAATTTTACTCCTTCCAGTAGATACTGACTATATACTTTCTTTGTATGTTTAACTATTCCCCAGCAAATACTGACTGTATATACCTCCTTTGTGTGTTTAACTAGCGGAGTAACTTCATTTCATCACTCCTCACCCTTTCTCACATATCCACTTCCCACCTTCTGCATGCTTCACACTTGACTCACACTTAACGGGCAATGCATCTCTGAATACTTTCTGTACCTCTCCTAAATCCCTACTTTCGTTTACTTTCACATTATGCCCATTCTCACTTAACTATGTATACTTATGTATGTACCTTTACCTTTTCTAAAATCATATTTCTTGATTGCCATTCCTCTTACAGCACACTGCTCGACAGGGTTTTTCTCTGGTGAAAATTAAATCGGGGACCCATTGCCTCTTCAGTTGCTCAGTCATCCAATATTCAATCCCATGCATCAGAACTGCCAAAGCCCCCTCCTTCTCATATTGCATTATTCTCCATTCCTCTCTTCTCCTGTTGCACAGGCATTTAACCCACATCTACCTTTAACTCAGTCTCCATTAGGAAAACACCTTTCCTTCGCTTTTGTTCTCTGACTATTCCCAGACTTTAGAAATGTTTAAGTGCATGGGACAAATACCAAGAAAGTGTTCCAGACTAGCCAGGCTATAGGGGCTATGTAGGTTTGAGGGATGTGGCTGCGAACAGCTTGGTTGACCAATGACCTAATCCAACTGCCTGGACTCTGCTTGGGCTGTGGGGATGAAGACCTCGAAAGACTTCACCAGTTATTCCTGACCCACTGTGCCCTTTTACCTTTCATTTTTTTGTGCTGGGTGTCAGAATATTAAAGGTTCTCTCATCCTGCCTACAACTATACACATTCAGTTTTTAAAGAACAACTTGCTCTGTTCTTGCTTCCTTCCACGACACACACAAGATATGGATACTGTTCTTTCTCCATTATCCTAAACATTATGGAAGGTGGAAGGCAGAAATGGGATCATATGAAATGAGTGGATATGGTATATGAGGGTGCCTTGCTCTCAGTGGAATTAATCAGTATATGAAGCACTGAGGCTTGCCTGCATTGTAGATGGTCGATGTAGATTTCAGTGTCATAAATGAAAGCTAGAGAGTGGGTGATTGCACACAATTCCACTGTTTGCTTGTTGCTGACTTAGCCTTGTTAAGGAGGGAGAGGCAATCTGACATGAAATGTGAATATGTACACTTTATATGATGGGTAGTGAGAATGTTTGCTGATTAATGTAAAACTTTCAGAATGATAAGAGCTTTGTATGAGCTATGCTTGTCTTGTGAGGCAGTTTATAGAGAGGTGTAAAGATTCTATCAAAAGAGATGGTCAGATACAGTGAGTGAGTTGTTGGGGGCTTAAAATATTTCTTTTGAGGATGCTTGGGGAATGACTGTAGATGTGTATAATGCAAGCATTTTTTTGTAAAGTCATGAGTATTAAGTGAATCAGTCATCATAGTGTCCAAAATGTGAAAAATGAAGAAATGCTTTTAATATTTGAAAGTCATTTTTCATATTTGTGCACAGAAGTTAGGGTTATGCGTGAATGAGCTAAGACGCTGTATGGATTTGATCCATCTCTCGTAAAATGGACAGAATAATATGATAGGAGGTTTTGATGATTGCTGATTACTGATAGTTGAGTATTGTACAAAATTATCCTTTAAATTTTTGTCCAAACAATTACTGAACAGAAGTTTTAATCATGGTACCCTTTCCTCACTCAGTATACTGAGTATAGAGCAGACTGAAAATTAAAATTTTCCTTTCACATTGAGCAGTGTTCGAGTCTTGAAAAGTGAATGAAAAGTATGTGTTAACCACGAAGTACTATATTGAATTTCATTATGCAGAAGGGTTACTGCTCTCTTAAACAGTAAGTGGGGTAGGTTTCACCAGAGTGACCAGACTGATTTTGTGGTGACAACAACCCTGTACAGTATATATTGTATGTAATTATTTCCAAAATATCACAGTATAATTTCCTCATGATTATATTAATGTGTGATAACACAGAATTTGACAACTGTTGACATGATGCAGTAACAATTGATGCACTGGGAAGGCCCATTGTTAGAATACTGGTATTTGGAGGATTACGTTTCTGTTTATTCAAGAGTTTCCTGTAAATTAATTATCTTAGTAGCATGGTAATGGAAGTTAAAAACGTTGTCAGTTTCCAGAAGCATTAATAATTCATGTTCCTGAAGAAGAGTTTTATGAGACTGATTATCCTCTTTATGAATTTTGTGCAGCTCAAACATGCCAATTACATAATTGGTGGTCCTCACTGAACATGAACATTCGTGTTTCCTATATTGTTTTTCTTGTTTTTTCATGAAGATATATTTTGTTTAATGTTTACAATATTATTTTAAAAGCATGGTGTAGTTGGAATTAGAATAGATAAAGAATGTTGTTAGAAGGTTATATGATGCAAAGAAATCATTAGAGAGGTGCAGAGATGAATTTGTTTAATTGGATGCAAAGATATGGCAAATGATAGGTTGGTCAAGAAGATAATAGTAATATGGTTGAAGTTATGAGAAGAGGTAAACAGTGGAAAAGATAGATAGATGCAGTAGCATAAATGGTTGGGACTAGGGGTATTTCACCTGAAAATGTTTTATTGGAAACGTCTTGTTTGTAGATGTGGTGTGAAAGATGTTCCTTTCATTTGATGAATCATCAGAATGTGCATAGTAAAATAGTTACAAGTACTTATAAAGTTTTTGAAGTCCATGCTTCACTTATATATAAAGGGCATAGGCTAAAGATTTGTATGAGTGATTTCAGAGAACCTTTGGGATTGAGAATGGAGTCATTGATATATACTAGTACCATGTTATTTTGTTTTGATTTTTCATTTACAAAATAGTCACCCAATACTCTGTTTATATAGCTGATTATAATGATTGCATCTTAATTTTTAACTGATAAGTGACCTAAAGGCATTAGCTAAGAACATTAAATACTTAATTTCTCTCCTTACAGTTTGTCCTGCAAGCATGCAATATACTTCCTGGAAACATGGGTTAGGTCCCTTCCAGTCCCATTTCAGTTGAGGAGGCAGTGGTTTCACCCTCCCTTAATGAATGACCCTAGGGTCTTACAACTGCTAGTATGTGTCCACCTTTGGTCAATCAGCAGCCGCCATTAGGTTGACATTATGAACCCACTTCATAACAGCCATACTAAGCTCGCAGTTCTCTAGGATAATGTCATATTCAGACATGTAATTACATTTTGTACTGTAAGAGGAGGGAGTTTTATGCTCATGGGGCCCTATCTCTTGAACATTCTCTTCTAACATACAACTTTTTAAACTTCTGTATGCTGTCTGCATTTACTATACCTTCATTCATTTTATTCCACTGATCCAATACTCCTATACAGTAAATGTACTTCACATCTTTCTTAACAAGTGTCTTGCTTAAATTCAAGGTATATCCTGGTTTTTCTATCCCTTCATCTCTTAAAGAAGTGTTCACTGTCTGTATCATCGGTTGTTTTAAAGATATGAAAGTTGTGATTAGGTCATCCCTCACTCTTATTTCTTCCAGGGCAAGTACAAGGCCTCTAATCTTTCCGAGTAACACAGAAGTCTTACTTCCAGTATCATCTTTGTTGCTTTCCTCTGGACCTTTTCTATTTGTTCTTTATGCTTTAGGTATGATGACCTCAGTGGTGTAACTGTTAGCATTGCTGGCTGTTGTACATGTACATGGGCTTCCCAGGATTGCATAGTTAGATTTGAATCCTGGTTGCGACAGTTGGTCCATGGGAGCTTTCATAAGAAAGTGATTTAACGTAATCCATACTACAGAATGAATGTTATACATATATCAGAGGAAAATAATCTCTGAGTACAGGGAGTTAAGTTAGAAGAAGGATCACATGGTGGGGCACTGGATATACACTTAAAAAGAAATGAAATACAAGGAACACTTGGATGTTAATGGTAGCGGCATGCTAAGATTAAAGGCCATAGAGGTGTGCCAATGTTTGAATGTCTTTGTTGTACTTTGCTTAGATATTTGTTTTAAATGACAAGTAATACTTGTTTTTGAGTAGTTTATATATTGCAAAAATATGCCAATTGTAGGGACAACATCTAGCAAATCCACCTTCCAGAAAGGTTTAGGTATATAGCAATGATGTCTTGTGTTATGGTAGCAAAAACTAAGATTGTAGTACACAAATTTCAATGCTTCTGTATTCTATATTCATATTCGAATTATGAAAACAGATTATAGTGAAAAGCTAGTGGTATTCAGACTACTTGGTCATTTTGAGGTTTTTAGTTAGTGAAAGAGATGACAAGCAAAGATATTATTGTGTTAGGAGTAGAAAACCAAAAAACATTATATAAGGAGAAATACCTATAGATTTCTTATTTAATCATGGAGGCATAGCTAATATCAGTTGTAGATTTGAAACTGTTTATCGAGTTCAGCCTTAATGTATCTGCTGTTAACTACCTTTATTGGTAAATCATTCCATATGTCAACAGTCCTTTTGGAGAAGAATTACTTTTCCTCATTTGAAGTAAAGTACTTTCCCATGGGTTTGCATTAATTTCTAAGAGTGAAATAAGACATATTAATTGCTGACTAGATTGAGATTGTCAAAGCCTTTGATAAATCTGAATTCGTATGTCAAGTAATCACTTAGCCTTTTTAACCTTCATTGCTGCTTAATGTATATTCCCTTTGCTGATTGTTTTGATGACCATTGAAGTATTTACCAATTTAAGCTGATGAATATAGACACTGTACTTGTCAATCATACAGAAAAATGATATTATGGAAAAGCTTATGGTATTGGTTTCTTTGCCTCTTATGTTACAGTGTTGAGAAAAGCTATATCAAATTCTAATTCATCGTTTTAGCCCTCCAGGTTTGCTTTCTTTACGGTATGTAAGTAAGAAGATATTGCGTTTAGCATAATAATGGAAAGCCAATGTGTTAGAACACTATATAAATGTTTTGTGACACATTTTGGTGTGCTTCTAGCACATTATTAGTTTAGAATATATGATGGTAGTAGTTGCTAGTTGGTAGGCAGCCACTGACCAGGAAGTTATATTACTGGTGTTATCCACCTGGGTATCAGGAGGTTTAGTTACTGCTGCGTGGTGAGCTATCACTTCAGTGGCTGTCAAGTTGCACTTTTCAGCCATACGTACCTACCTTCTCCTTCTGTCTCACCCACACATGGACTGTTGGCATTCTGTCCACAAAAATAGTCTCTCCTTGTCACATATAACACTTCACAACACTTAACTCGTGCAGTTCATTCTTTGTAACTCCAGATTTTCCTGTTGAGATCTGTGCTGCCTTTTAGCAAAATGGTAGAAGCACTGGATAGAAGTAGTCAATAGGAACATTAGACAGGAGCATTAGGTAGAAGTAATAGGTAGGAACATTTAGATGTGAACATTAGGTAGCTGTTGATAAGAACATCAGGGAGAAGTAATCGGTGGGAATATTAGGTAGATTTCTGGAAACACTGCGTTGGAGTTACCCCTTTTGCCCCTCTACCGGGTGCTAAAAGGCTATGAAGAGGCACTGGAGTTCACCAGTTATAGAGATTCATTTGCCATGGCCACCCCCTTGGGGTAGTTTCCAAAGGGAATGAGCATCAGAGATATAGATAGACAGGTTGATAGAAAAATTCATAACCACCCTGAAGAGTTTACATGAGTCTTTTATTTTCAGGATGGATGGGTCATGCAAGAACAACATCCACAACAGTCAACTTCACTGCTGAGGAGCTAAGGGCATTCAAAGCTCGCCGAGCCAACATTCATCCTCAGGATTTGGTCAGTCATGCCTCAGATAAGGAAAATTCCATGCGTCAACTACACCCCTCACAGTCATCACCAGCATTGTCCTCCACAGCTCTTCACTCTTTGGCAAGTGATGGTTCCACCACTTCATTAGCAAGTGGTGGCACTGGGTCATCCCTGGGATCAGGCCGTAGTGGATCCCCTGCTTCCCCCAGCAAGTTAAGTCCAGCACACTCATGGCGTACATCTTTAGACTCCCTACACCGACCAAACCCTTCCACAGTATCATTTGCTGCAACACATTCTCCACGAACCATCACCAGAACCACAAGTTTGGCTGACCCTCTTCACAGTTCAGAAGAGGTGGTCATGTCCTGCAGTATGTCACAAGAGGCTCTTCATCTCCCTCGTACTTCTAGCATCAACGAATCACTGTCTCGTATCACTGCCATCAGTGACTCTCTCAGTCGATCTACTAGTGTAGCGGACTCCCTCTCTCGCTCCACTGCTATCACAGAGACACCCACAAGTACTCACTACCGTACCAACAGTGTCACAGAGGCTCCCACATACTTGTCTAGTCCACCCGTCGTGTCAGCAGCACCCCAAGCACCAGCCTCACCTGCATCATTATTGCTTCACGATGGTCCTGTTACTGCTCATCCTGCTACAGTCACAGAAGAAGCATCTGTATCAGTGGTTTCAGATTCTCCAAAGTCTCCACTTACTCCAAAGTCACCATCCTCTCCCAAATCCCCACTTTCAACAAAATCCCTTTCACCCTTAACACCTCTGTCATCAAAATCACCGCTGTCACCAAAAGTTTCACTCTCCCCAGCATCCCCCCAGTCACCAATCACTGATAAGGCTCCCACCTTCTCCAGCAGTACACCTACGACAACAACCCCAAGTATGTCCACCTCTTCATCTTTTCCTATCACGTCACCTTCCATGTCACCACCCACTGAGCCCATTGATCACTCCAATATAGTGGTTTTAGGTTATGGACGGACGCCATATCAAGAAGAGATTGAGTGTGACCAGTTATCTAAGGATTATGTGCCTCAATTCTCCATGGATATGAAACTAAGAGCCTTACTTGGTAAGTACTCTTAACATTTATTGTGTCAATTCTCTATTAAGATATTTTTATTTTATTCTGTATTATCAGTTTTCATCCTAAGGGATATGATGAAAGTAGAATTACCCATTATCTTTTGCTTTTTGTGTAAGGTGACTAAATATCAGAAGTAGGAGGCTTGAAAACTTCCTCTCATATCTTTCATTTCACTTGTTGAGGTAAGATATGGTGAACAGGTATAAAAGAAAAGATCAGTTTTCATTTGATATAGCCAGTTAGATATTCCAGATATTATGGGCTGTATAATTTTGATTTTATTGCACATAATTGATACTCGGTATATCAAAACAGTTGGTCAGATATTTCTGATTTTTTTTTTAAGCTGTGAAACGTTTTGTAGATCAATAAGATTTTAGTAACCGGACTGGTTTTTCGCCCACTGTCATGAGAAATTCAACTAAAGTTCCATCTACACCAACCACATTGCCACAAAGGGCCTTGACACATTGGAGTGACTGTACATGTCTGTAGTTATATCAAAATTCTTCAGCATACCAAAAACTTTCTTCCTTAATCAAGGTGAATTTAGCTAGCCTGTTCTTAACACATTAGCAAACCTGGCATGGACCCTGAGCAGAGACCCACACCCAAGGTGAACCAGGCAGCTGCTGGTTGTAGCTTACTCATTTGTAAATGTTTACGATCTGTTCTAATTTATGATGATATTTTCAGTTCTTGATTGTATTTTTTAACATTGTTTTACTAAATGCATAACATTATATACTCAATAAATACTGAATGGTAAGAGAGACAAAGAGAAAGGTGGCAGTGTGTATGTTTTACATGGCAGAGGAATATGGATGCTGCATGATTAGCCTTGGCAAGCCTCCAAGCCACTACAAACATGCACCTTTAAACAATCAAAAAAAAATTATCAATAAGTTGATTATTTATGAATATATGAAGGCTGTAATGATTTATGTCATCAGTTCATATACATAAATGCTTTAGGTGATGAGAGCCTCTTCATATGTTTGTCAAAATGTCAGCTTGAGAGAACTTTGCTTTGCTATATTCTCCATAATGTATTGATACATGCACTTTTATATAATAATGTATTATTATTCATCATACAATCATTAATATCATAAATTCTGTTTGGTTGTGATTTGATTAACACTTTAGTAGTCTCTCCTCAAACTCATATGATGTATGGAAAGAGGCATCCACAATTGTGGAAGATATTTATGAATTATAGCATCCTGTACATCCAAGATGAGTTTGCTCCAAAGTTGGATGCAGGATGCTCATTATATGATTCTCATGTGAATCAGTTACTGAATTTTCCACCTGAAGCATTGATTATATGACTTAAGATGAGTTAGATTGGTCTGGGATGTTCTTAAAACCTTGAAAGACAGACTGGTAGTTTTGCTTGTGGAGGAACTTGTTTGTGGTAGCATGTGAATGTTTTGGCTATGACAGAATGTATCTATTCTCCCTCGTAATTTATGAAAGACCAAACAGTGTGTCAAGTAAAACTTTTCCATGGTTTTGGAACCTCAGAATGAATCAACACCCTCATGCAAGTTAAACAACATCTTTGTACATATTAAGAAATTTGCATTTCCATCTTTTACCAAAATTACTAGATTTGTTTAACTTTCTTGAGGTATATCATGCTGTTTGGAACAACGATTTGCTGTGCAGTTCTTTTAGGTGTCCTGTGTTTCAACTAGGTAAAGAATTTCATCCTGAATAAGAAATTGCCTGAAGTTAAACAAGGGATTAAATCTGTAGTCTCCCTTTGCAGATACTGTATGATAGATAGCTAAAAGGGTCTACTAGTTGCTTTTTTTTTTTTTTTTTTTTTTTTTACTTCATGTCCAAAGTAGGATACACTATGACTTGGACTACATTCATAGATAATGTGTTCAAACAGCAAATTGGACTTCATTCCAGGATACTGTGTAGGAACATCCTGATATATTCTAGGGTTAGGACAAGTTCTTGAATGCCAGTGACCACCCTATGAACTCAAGTGAATTGCAGTGGTGAAATAGCTCTGCAGCTAGCAAGTGGTCACTATGTACATGCATGGGATGATGCCATATGAAGTCTGAGATGCTTTAGGGCCCATTCCAATGTAATGGCTGTGTAGTTTTTCAGTACTTTACTCAGAATTCTGTTCCCATAAAGTATGGGATGCAAGTGCTTTTATACTTTTTGCATGAGTCTTGGACCAGTTCCCGTCAACTAGCTTCAGTAACTTAATAGAATGCATAAAGAAAATTTGGAAATATTGATTTTGGTGTCGAGGTAAGCGCATGTTTCAGGATGTCCATAGCATTTTGCTGAGTAACCCTTGTATTGCTAGATACCCAGACAAAAACATTCAAGAAATTAATGAACTTTGTCGGCATTCATAGATATGGGGAATGAGATATTGCCTTGACCTTTTCAGTGGGGTAGAACTCCACTAGCATATATCATATTCATATTGCTTGTTTCAGTTAAATCAGGGCTAATCCCCAATTTCCGAAATATGATGGGACATCCCAGCTGATGATATTGATATTATCTAGACAGAAAAGTAAATTTCGGAATGTCATAGGCAGTGGCAAAGAAAAAAAAATCCGACCTCGTTGGCATGTGTCTTACTCCATTACCCCACATTTCTATGACATTTCGTACATTTTCTCCCAGCCTTGTTGACATTTTTTGCGGTTGTGTTTACTATCTGTATACTAAGGATACAGAAATTATGCAAGATGTTTCTTTTTCTATATTGGTTTAAGTGTTGATGTTTCTGTAGTGCCCTAAATTGGATGAATTTCAAGAAGTTTATGAAGATTCTTAGTCTCCATATGCTAGTGAAGCTACTCTTTTGATTAAATATTTCCCATCTTTTTTTACACAAACTGCCCTTGAAAATTTGCATCTCCCTGAAAGCTGAGTTAACTGTTGACATGTTGTTGTGGTATAATTTATGTGTCCTTGAGAGCCATGGGTTGGTCGGTGAAGCTTGGCCTATGCACAGTAGGTACGTGTCCTTGAAGTCTATGGGTTGGTCAGTGACATGTGGGTGAAGCATAGTTTATGTGTTTTTGAGTCATGGCTTGGTTGGTGAGATGACGCATAAGTGAATGTGTATATGTGCCCTTAAAGCCACGAGGTGTTTGCTGGCAGCTTGATGAGGCAGAGACTATATGTTTCCTTTATACTCTCGAGCCGTTGTTAGATTGGTGACAAGGGTGAAACATCGAACATCCGTGTCCATGTATTATAAGGTGATAAGTGACACATGGATGAAATATAGGTTTTATTTCCTTAGAGCTAAGAGTTGTTCAGTGACAGGCTTTGCGTGTGTCCTAGAGAGCCAAGAGCCAGTAGGTATTGAGTGATGTGAAGTATAGTGCACGTGTCCTAAAGATCCAAGAGTTGTTCAGTGACTGGTGAAGTAAAGCTTATGTGTACTAGACAGCCAAAGGTTGTTCAGTGACTGGTGAGGTGCAGTATATGCGTCCTTGAGAGCCAAGAGTTATTCAGTGGTATGGTAAAGTATAGTGTATGTGTCCTTGAAAGCCGAAGGTTTGTCAATGACACGTCAGTGAAGCATAATGTGCGTGTCCTTGAGAACCAAGTGTTGGTCCGTAACACTAGGGTGGAGCGTACCTTTTTTCTTCTATGTTCAAGAATCCAGCCACGGGCAAAAGTCCTTGACAAGGCCAAGCCTCACGTAGGACATAAAGAAGGGGTCTGAAGATATGGAGAAACGAGGAAAGAATAGGAAAAATATAAGAGCTTTTTGAGGAAGTGGGAAACATACCATTTAGAAAAGGGCAGATCTCACCTATTAGGCTGATATGAGATCGTAATGGGTTCCCAAGCTTTGAAATTTCTTGAAACAGACATCGCAACGGGCCACACTCGAGTTTTCACTGTCCACACACTTTTACCATGTAGTGCACTGAGTTGCTGAGTAATATGCGGTCATCCTAAGTATTGGAGGCACTTGATTAGCCGCTGAAGTAGTTAAGGTGATGACTATAGCAGATAGAACAAACATTGTGCAATGGGCAAGTGGGTCAGATTATGATTTTAGTATGGGAGAGTTGATAGATGGCATTGATTTCAATGATTGTGAAATGTATGTGGAACTAGAACCTCACTAGATGTGGGAGCTGTACTTAATTGATACTGGGGAGAATTAATCCTTTTTATTTTCGAAACGATTGTTCAGAAGCGAAGAATCTCGGGACTTTGCGAACAGCCCTCCCAGTTTCTTAGAGGCAGACTTAAGTGTCAGTATGATGTAAGGTTGTCAAGATAAACGATGCGGTGATGCCAGATATGGTGATCGTGTTGAGTGGTTGTTATAGAGTCACCAGAGAGAGAGAGAGAGAGAGAGAGAGAGAGAGAGAGAGAGAGAGAGAGAGAGAGAGAGAGAGAGAGAGAGATTGTCAGAGGAGGTAAACTTCAATGGATTACGTCTACCCTACAGGGAAATCCCGTCCAAAGCTAAGTTTATAGAGGAAGTTATGACGGTGAAACGCAGAGCGAGCAAAAGAAGGTGGTGGAAATTCGAAAGAAATGAAGGAATGTATTTTTCAGTCTTCGTATGTGGGCATCATGTTAACTTTCGAAGAAAGTAAATCGTTGGTGGAGACTGGCGATGAATACAGGACAGAAACCTTGTGGGACGCCGTTGTTAATAGGGAAATAATCCGGAAGCTATAGGAATTTGTGTTGCAAAGAATGATCCTCTATTTTTTCCAGTTCTTAGGCTGATGCGAAGTAAAGGAGCAAGCATGGGCGCAATCGTAGAACACTCCATATCACAAGGAGGGGTATGTTCGGGAGTGCCTAGAATCTGTTGGTATCTTTTGGTTCTCACGAAACACGTATAGTATACGGGGTATGTTCGGGAGTGCCTAGAATCTGTTGGTATCTTTTGGTTCTCACGAAACACGTATAGTATACAAGTCCTCGAGAGCTCTAGGTTGGTCGACGAGAGTGGATTAAGTAATAGGTAATCCCTGCGAGCCATGGGTTGGTTGATGAAAGGTGAAATACAGGGATGATATATACCTAACTAGGTAAAGTATGTAGTTATGCAAAAATCCTGCCCCATTGTAGGGTCACACGTTAAAAAAGATAAATGTTTTAATATTTTTTTTTTTTTTTGTAAAAGGTTTTGAATTATCACCTTTTCATATACGTCATCACCGAGTTTTTGCAAGATGGTTAATTCTAGAAATGTATTTGCTCTTAGACTTCATCAAGAAACTGATTAATATTATTAGTATTGCATTTTATTTTTACCAGGAAATTATCTTAATTAGGTACATGGCGATATTTTATACGTCCTCATATGTCAACTACCGGGATAGGGATAGAAAGACAACGGAATTTAGAGAATCGTATGAAAGAAGGATTACTAAGGTCACAACGGGTATTGCAAGGGTAGTGACTTTTGTGTTCTTGAACTGATTGCAAGATAGATGGCGTAAGCAAATAGGAAATCTCATTCTGGCTGACTATGAGGTGCTTTTGATGAAGGGCTGATTAAGATGAAATCGTCTGGGTCCTGGGTCCTGTCGTAAACAGGGGCTTAAAAGAGTTTGCTGGTTGGTTTATCTGAGTGTGATTCATATCCACGTACACATCCACTTGAGATCATGTCACTGCGGTTTGGTGTGGATCAGCGGGCGATACATCTGCGTCCCAGACAGTGTCCTGGACCTCACATTCCCCACATTGTCTTGCTGCTGACCGTAGCCTTTAGGGCGATCCTGGCGATGTTTGGCTGTACGTCGAGAAAACATTCCCTCCCGCCCCGTAGTTTAATACCACATACAAAGAGCGTCATCTCTCGTTTCTTCCTGTGATGGGGTATAACCATTTGGTCTTGACATCTCGCACAAGGAACCGGGTGTCCTTTCGAGCCTGGGGCACTGATAGAGGTCACAGACTATGAAGTTAAGGCTCCAACCCATAGATAAACAACCTTATACGGTGTTTTCGTGTGAAAAGTTTCGCTAGAGGAACAAAAGGCAGTTTTCTCCGCTCTTCTCAGGCGGGATTTTTCCAGAGACGATGATCTCAGGTGGGGTTAGGGAGGGATGTAGTCGTTCGTCAGTTCCGCTGCCAGACAAAAATGCATCAGTTGTTTGATGTCTTCACAGGAGTGAGGAGATGAAATTGTTCGCCTCGTCTGCCATCATAAACAAGAGGTGTACTTGTACTACACAGCAGGTTTGGCTTACAAGCCAGTTTCATATGTCATCTCACGACTTTCACGTGTTAGCTCGTTTTAAAAGGTTTATAGGTTAATGTCGTTGACAGCTTGTTATATGATGCGCGGGGACATGGGATATTAGTGTATATGTTATTTTATATAGGAGAGGTATGAGTATAATTGACTAAAGGACACAGTAATCCCTTACTTATGTGCGTGCGTGCGTTTGTGTGGGTGGGTGGATGAGTGTTGGTGATGGGGGAGGTGGGGCTGCTAGAGGCGGTTACTGGACTCCATGACCACTCGATGGCCGACTGTGGTAAGGTCCGGGTGTGTGCTGCTGCTGCCACAGTGAGTGGTTCGTTTTGGTCAAGAGCGGGTCAGTGCTGATACTTTGCTGGTCCGCTTGTGCTGAGTGTGTTTGTGCTTGTGTCGCCTTGGCGGCTTGCACCATCGCTGATCTTAAATACCAACCTTGACTGTCCGAAATGATTTCTGGTCTACAAAGGAGGAACGAAATTATAAAAGGTAAATTTAACTTGTGTGGAGTTGGGTATAACTGCTGTAGAAGTTAATTAACAACTATAGTTTTTGATGAAGGTGAGGTGCAGTATGTTAGTAACAAGTATGTAACTGTGACAGCTTTGATCTTAAAAATAATAATATTCGGAGAGCCGTTCTCAAACGATTTGACAAGTGTCATTTGAAAGATCATAATGTATTTATCAACTTTTTAGAACCTATGAGTTTTCATATACTGTATTATAACGTAGGTTTGATTCTGTAAGCAGTATTGCCGTATCACAACCGTAATTGATGCTGCTCATACGTGACTGCAGTGCATAAAAGCGAAAACGCTGTCGTGGCCGAACTCAGTTTATTAAATGCAGAAGTTGTTGATATATGCCACTTTTCACTTTTCTTTGTAATCTTTAGTATTGTATCGGACACGTGAGGCCCACAGCTGTCGTCAGGCCTTTGTGAAAGTAGGGCTTCCATTTAAACGCTACATTCTTCGTGAGGTGCCATTATATAATATATATATATATATGTATATATTCATAACAAGGTCTTGAAAGATTATTGGCTTAAAGTATATGGTAAACTCGTCTTCGACAAGCGTTGATGAATCCTATTAATGCCTTTAGTTGAGATGATATTTATACATATATGAGTATTAAACGTTTTAATTACCTGTGAAGTATCGGGTGCAGCGTGGCGGTGTCCAGTGACCTTGGGCTAGGCCCCGACATAACGTAATTGGTGTTGTTGAGGCGGAAAAGATCCGGCCTGTGGCTGTTATTGTGGCTGATGTTTGCGGACAAAGCATTCGTAGTTCCCTGTATGGCGAAATTTTGAATAAATGCAACGCATAGTTGGTATTTTTTTGCTGATATCTGAGTAGTGTTGAAGAGGCTGCAGTCATTGATAGGTTATGTGCAACCAACTGGATCATTGTGTGTTGCGAAGAGGGGTCGATGTATCTAGTTGCAGCAGCCACCACAAGCTTGAGCTTATAGTACGGCAAGGAGTAGGAGACACCCTCGTACCCATTAGGATGTAACCAGAACTTTAGTTAGTGCTACAGAGAGAGAGAGAGAGAGAGAGAGAGAGAGAGAGAGAGAGAGAGAGAGAGAGAGAGAGAGAGAGAGAGAGAGGCGATTATGCAGTCTATGTGGGATGAGGGCCTGAAAAGTGTCAGTTGTTGTTTGCTGATGATACGGCACTGGTGGCAGATTCGAGTGAGATACTGCAGAAGTTGGTGACATAGTTTGGAATAGTATGTAAAAGGAGGAAGTTGAAAGTAAATGTGATTAAAAGTAAGGTTATTAGGTTAGCAGTATTGGAGTGAGAGCTTGAATGGAGGAAACTAAGGGGGGAGTGAAGTGATATAGATACCTGGGAGTGGACATGGCAGCAAATGATAGCGGAAGTGGGTGAGTGAGGGGGCCAAGGTTTGGGGGGGGGGGAGCTTGAAAAATGCATGGGAAAAAAACGTTATCTGGGAGAGCATTAATAGGTATGTTTAAAGTTATATTAGTTCCGACAATATCATGCGTTTGCGATGCATGAGATCTTGATAGAGTTGCGCTGAGGGTGGTGTTGGAAAAGAAATGTTTGTGGACAGTGTGTCGTTTGATCGAGTAAGTAATGAAAGGGTTAGAGAGAGGTTTGGTAAAATGTGGTTGAGAGAGCTGAAGAGGTTGTACTGAAATGGCTGGACGTTTGGAGAAAAGGATTGAGGTAAGCTTGACAAAGAGGATATATGTGTCAGAAGTGGAGGGAACAAGAATATATCTATATATATATATAAATGTGGATGGGTTGGGCCATTCTTTCGTCTGTTTCCTTGCGCTACCTCGCTAACGCGGAAGACAAAGTATAATATATATATATATATATATATATATATATATATATATATATATATATATATATATATGTGTATATTGGGTATATTGGGTGATTACCTTTTTATTCTGTACGGAGTGTTATACTCGAAGGGCCCCATCTCTTGAACATTCTTTACAATCGTACAGCCTTTTAAAATGCAGTGTTCTGTCCACATTTCTTCCATTCGTCCACCTGGTTTGTTAATCCTCTTTCCTTATTTGTTTTTGTCCTCTGGACCTTCTCTGTAAATTCTTTTTTTTTTTATTTCTTTAGGTGTGGTATCCAAACTTGAGAGGCATATTATCGTTTGGCCTTACGTAAGATGTAGACAGCTCTTTGATTATTGTATTTACTTGAACATGAATGCAATTGTAAAATTTGTTAGCTAACAGATTGTATCTGTAACAGTTTCCTTAAGCTGGGACTCTGGCGACAGTTGTGTGTGATTACTATTTGATTATTATTTGTATGTTACGTGGAGGAACGCAAACAGGTTTTTGTTGTGTATTTTTCTACATACTTATATTCGTTCATATTCCAATACCACAGTGCACACCTGCCTCACAAAGCATTAGACTCCCCTCCAAAACATCATCACACAAATGATGCATGAAGCCAACATTCAGAAAGATGTCAAAAAATGTCTAGCCAGTTTTAAAGCTGGCCATCAAGACATTCACAAAATCCTCAAGCAGTACAGTGGGGTCATCCAAGGAACAGTTTTCTCTCCAATACTCGTTATTGTCTTCATACACGACTTCCATTACTTACTGTAGACAACGGTGTGAAAGTCTTCTCATATGTAGGTCACATCACAAGACCAAGACACTACTCAAGCAACGAAAAGCATGCAACACTACATCAAGAAAAAAAGGCACCGACTCATTTAAAACAAAATATCCGCAGTCCCTCAGAAATCCACTCTCACCCTCTTAATTCCGGGAAGACATGAATCCAAACCTTCACTCTCCTGTAACCCTGATTGGTCAGCCACTGCCACTCAACTGGACTATAACCATACTACGTAGGTATCTCTTACGACGCACGTAGCCTTCACTTCCCACACCACAAACATCACCATAAAGGCCTTTTATAAACTAAACGCCCTCAGAACATATACTTCCTCTAAATTTGGATAGGGAATAGAATCTTTTAGTATCGTCTATAAACAGTCTATGTACTTCAACCTAAGGTATGCTTCATCTGCATGATTCCATGGTGTTCAAAGTGAACATAAAATCACACCAAACAGGGCGTTCAGAACAATCACCGGCTGCCAAGCATCCATATATTGATGCGGCATCTGCACACCGAAACTGAAATACTTCCAGTACAATCTCACTTCAGAGTGCACTGCTTTCACTTCATTCCACCACTAGTAGACCCTTCCCATCCAAACCAACGACGAACCTTCACTTATAGATATAAGCTTATCCCACCTGGAAAGTTCAACAACCTATAATTATAGAAATTCCCGTTTCTCCAGCAAACACAGCAATGACTTCATACATACACATGGTAATGACTTAGCAGGCATTGAACAACCACCTTCCCAGTCCAGTCTTAAACTCCACTCCAACAGACATACACCCCTCGGAAATCGCACTCCCAAGGCATGTACAAGTTATACTTTCTCGTATACGTCCTGGACACCATCCATCTTTCCTACATCACAAACACAAATTCATCATATCACAGGACTCCCTCATGCTTAAGATGCAGCTTCCATACTGAAGACAATGAACACTTACTTCTCATTTGTCCTCAGTCGATGAACTCTTCAAACCTCATGGGACGGGAAAGTAGATAGTTTATATGAGGGGGGAGGGGGATGTTATTCCATGTGTGGCGAGGTGGCGATGGGAATAAATAAAGGCAGACAGTATGAATTATGTACATGGGTATATATGTATATGTCTGTGTGTGTATATATATGTGTACATTGAGATGTATAGGTATGTATATTTGCGTGTGTGGACGTGTATGTATATACATGTGTATGGGGGTGGGTTAGGCCATTTTTCTCATCTGTTTCCTTGCGCTTCCTCGCAAACGCGGGAGACAGCAACAAAGCAAAATGAATAAATAAATGAATAATATATTATATACACACACACACACACACACACACACACACACACACACACGAGAGAGAGAGAGAGAGAGAGAGAGAGAGAGAGAGAGAGAGAGAGAGAGAGAGAGAGAGAGAGAGAGAGAGAGAGAGCTTGTTGATTGTATTTCGTCGTATTGGTGTACATTTATATCCAGCTTGTATATAGCTGGATATAAATGTAAACCATCGATATCTGTCGCAAATTAAGCATGGCTGGCTTGTGAGTGCTTTAATAAACATCCAGGAATCATGTTGAAGAGTGCAACTAATTCAGTAGTATGATTTGTATAGATTAAGAAAATCCGATACTACTCGTTAGAGGTTCTTTATGGAGAGCAGGTTGGTAGGCTTGGATCTTATATTACTTTTAATGTGAGTATTTATGGTTGAAATGCGAGTGTGAAGAAAGCCAATATTTTTTTATTTCCGGGAATTTGCGAACGTCGATGACAAATTGTATTTTTCATTTGCCATTGCCACTCGTACCTACTCTTGTATATATATTTTATTTTTTTTAGATTGCGCTAATCCCAAGTTAGAGCTGAATTAAGGTTTATATGTGCATTTGTAGTTTTTAAACGCCCTACCTGACAACCATGTTAGGTAATGTGACCAATCAGCCCGCCTTTCATATTGACGTCCTGTACTCAGTCTCTCTTAGGTGACTGACTTCTGTCTTGAGCTGTTCACTCTGCTTTTGTCTAGTCATTACACACTAGACGGAGTGTATTGTAGTGTGTATTTACCCTATGGTTTATTTGAAGTGTTTTATTGTTTTTTTTTGTGCAGGAAGAGAGCAAGGTCTTAAAATGAACTATGCCGTTTTCCAAGTTATATATATATATATAAATATATATATATATATATATATATATATATATATATATATATTTTTTTTTTTTCTTTTTTTTTTCCATACCATTCGCCATTTCCCGCGTTAGCGAGGTAGCGTTAAGATCAGAGGACTGAGCCTTTGAGGGAATATCCTCACCTGGCCCCCTCCACTGCAAGTCGCGAGATTAATTCGAAAAAAAGGACTTGGCAAGTTTTCTCTCTACAGTTTTAAGTAGCTCTCCAGGAGAGAGACTAGTATTTATAAGTGTAAATCTATATTTTTCCCTGTGTATGGTAGTGTGTATCAAGCTTCTTCATTATGGCCAGTACAGTGCTAAAGTTGTAGCCCAGAGATTTTGATGTTCTCTGGCATGTCTGATATTTAAGCGTAGGGTAACGTTGTAGTCCTACTTACGCAGTGCGTCTTGCTGTTCACAGTATAACCATGTCACAATAGATTTCTTAAGCCATTATAATAGCTTTATGAAATCTGTATCCATCTTTTTTTTTTTCAATGATTGTTTGATAGTGCTCAGATGGCTACAGGTCCACATCTCATTAGAAAGCGGGGTGAGGTAATGAACTATATATAACTAACAGTGGATAAGAAATGTGCTGGTTTGAAGACACTTTTCACCCTCCCCCCCCCGTAACATGATCTCTTTGTACTGGTTAACAAGAAGTGGTTCTTGTTAGTGTATATCGGAGACACGAACCAAGTCGCTATTGTGGCTGCACGTCGTGTCGCTATTGGCTCTCGTGATCCCCGACTTGCCTCTCTATTTAGGACATATTTTTCGCTCCTTGATATTTCTTGGTATTTGATACCCAGAATCATACATTTGCCTCATAATGTGAAGTAATTAATTCGACAGAATTATGACGGGGAAAACCACAAAAGTGCGCTCTGGAGGAGTTTGTCAGCTTTTATATACACTTTGTTCTCATAAACTCCACAGCTTAATATCATTAACCAGCTTGCGTCACACCTGTTTTTTTCCCCTTCACATCGTTTCTTCATTGTGGCCAAACCTGGTCTTACCGACTTGCCTCGTTTTTTACCAAGGTGGCCGGCCATTAAACCCTGCTGCCTCCATTTGAAAAGATCACGTAATCTATAAAGATGGAATGATTTTTGTCAACCAACATTGATATATTTCTGTGTCTGATAACAATCCAGTAAAATTCAGAGTCCAGGAAAGCGTGCAAGATGGCAACAATGGCAGTGGGCAGCACTCGTAAGGCTTGAGGATTACACACATGCCTAATGCACGCGCTGGCTGTATTCTTGCGGGTACCTGCACCTCCCGGTGGTTTCTCTTCTCACCAGAACAACATTCCTTTGCAACTTTGCAGTATTATAATCTGGAAGTGTTGCACTCCGGATCCCATAATTTTCCCTTTCTATCAAAAGTCCCTTTTTTCAGTATAGATTCTTAATTTTTACTAGATGTTGCCTTGAATTTGCTCTCGTTCAGTATTGTTAAAGCCAGTCGGCCCCTCTCAGTTATGTATTACACCGTCTGATCCACTGAGGAACCTATTATTTGTAAGTAGGTCTTTACCTGTCCCTTCTTTCGTGTGCGGGGCTATGGCAATTGAACTTGACCTGTGGCTTCGCTCTGGTACGTCGGATACAGTTTTTGTGTTCCTTTGTTCGTCCCACGTCAACAAAATCCGTTTGCCTCCTGTAGGTACGGTAAACAATTTGCTATCGCATGCTTACGATTTGGGCTCGTATGTTTAATGTAATTTCTTTTATTGTTTGTACGTTCAAATGAAGGCAAATTTGACTTTCACTAGTATGTAGTTTATTTATTATTATTATTGGTACCAATTCGACGCATTGGATACAGTGTCAGTTCCTGAGGCGCTCTCGCAAGATTCGTGTTATTGGCTTCCTGCATTGGTAGTCGTAACCTAACTTTATTACATTGTGCCCCAATTTTATTACTGCACTTAATTGGGTTGAAGTTCATCATCCATGTACCAGACAATTGCTGGATCCTTCCCTTTGTCTTAAGTGGTTACGGTCCTGCATATTCTCCACCAAAGTTTGCAATATCATAGATATTTACTCAAGTATCGAGTTTGGCCAACACGTTTCACAGAGACCAGGAACAACTGCGTCCCAGACAGAGTTAGTTGTTTTTACTCTGTTTAGAAAGGCTTCTCTGTTATTGTTTAGTTTCTGCCACCCTCTGTGATATATTGTGCACCCCGCGTTATCCTGTAAGCGGTAAACGCGAGAAAATTACGGAGGCCACAGTGTTATGTCAAACCCCAGTGGGCTGATAGTACTAAAATGTTAAATATTGCAAATTTGGGTCACTTCATTAATGCTTATGGTAGACTTCTAGGTGCGGAAAGTGGATAAAATGATAAAAGCTCTGGGTACTCTACCATCACCAGTAAGGTGTTTTACCTCTCGTGCAGGACTTGTTACGGCCCACCTCTAAAAGGCCGAGTTTTCTCTGTAACTGACATACTGCTCACGTGTTTCCATAAGCCTGACGCTTTACGCTCTTTATGATTAACGTTTCTAAAGCAGGTAAAGTTCCGGTAGTACCTGTAGACTAGTACCATCTAATATTAGCAACATCTATTAGTCCACTAGCTTTGTTACTTTCTCCATACACATGTTTTACTTCAAACATTCCGTTGACTTTTTTGTGTAAGTGCTTTCAGTTCTTTAACGTAAACATAATTTCGGATCCACCGACGAAATTCCTTCCCTTTCGCGCTTATTTTTCGAGCAAACGTCTTCAGGATCATGTAAAACGTCTTTTGGCATTCCAGAAGAGCGCAGTGTTCCTATTATGTCTATCATCCATGTTTGACCTCATGAAAGTCTTAAAGATTCGTAATACAAGATTATTGAACCCATGTTGCTTCAGGTAGGGGATTCTCTGGTACAATTGCTCTTCCATTTTCTTCCTGGGTATTTTTACCAGTAGTGTGCAGACCGTGTATGTCTTACAGAGCATTTTCCCCGTTGTTTTTTGGAAATAAGGACGGCATTTTTTGTTCATATCACTTCCTCTGGCATTTTAATGTTTTCATAGCTTACCGTGATCTCTAAATGCGAGCGGTTGAGAGGATAAAGGATAATCCTTTTTTATGGAATGAACATCATAAAGGTTAATGTAGGTGTGAGTGTGAGGGTTGCGGTGCTTCAGACTGCAAATAAGGTTGACAACTCCGGCCATTAGTCGTCAGATTTTTTACACGCCGTAAACGTAATTTGTTTCCTTAGCACTTTTTTTCGTACTCAGCATTTTTCCTGTGGTATATTGCATTGGATATGGATGAATGTAACTGAGTGGATATGATTGAATTATACATAGTTATACATCTATTGATTGGTCGAGGAAGACTACATGCGTAGGGCTTCCTCTCGTGTGACCTTGGAGTTTATTATATTTACTCAGGTATTTCAAAAAAAAAAAAAAGATTCTCTACAGATATTTGCATTATGTTGAGGTGATAAATCTGAATGAAGATAGAAAAGAGACTATATTTACTTTATCACGTAAGTGCTTTCAGGAACAGAATGTAGATCTTTAACTACTTGTTTATGAATATGAAAAGCTTGTATCTAAATTATGTGAGGTTCAGAGCTTAAGGAGTTTTTGCAGGTGGTTGCGAAGCTTGGGGTTTCTGATAACGAAGTAAAGTACATTTCTTTCAGGCAGGGTCAGTTGAAGCACGAGTGTATAATGTAGCGTTGTTGTACACTGCTTCATGTGAAATGTGCCCCGTAACCTTAACTTTGTGTGTTCTGTTTGGAGTAGGAATAGTAAAACTCAGTCGTCTTTACCAAGTCAGTGAGGCTAAGGCGGGAAGAAATGAATAGTTTTTGACGAAAAAATTAATATATATATATACTATCCACGGGGATAGGGGAGAAAGAATACTTCCCACGTATTCCCTGCGCGTCGTAGAAGGCAACTAAAAGGGAAGGGAGCTGGGGGCTGGAAATCCTCCCCTCTCGTTTTTTTTTTTTTTTTTATTATTTCTCCAAAAGAAGCAACAGAGAAGGGGGCCAGGTGAGGATATTCCCTCAAAGCCCAGTCCTCTGTTCTTAGCGCTACCTCGCTAACGCGGGAAATGGCGAATAGTATGAAAGAAAAAGAATATATATATATATATATATATATATATATATATATATATATATATATATATATATATATATATATATATATATTCCCGACTGAAGGTATGTTAGCGTTTTATAGACTCGACAAGAGATTTATGTGTTGTATTTTGATTAGATTTTCGAGTAATCTATTGAGGTTAAGTATTGAATATTTGACTAATACTCATTACTGAATCAAATTTGGAACACTCGGATCGTTATGTGGTACTCCCAATCTAAGCCATCGTAAATAGCCAGTAGAAGGATTGTGTCCAACACAAGGAGAAGAACATTGCCTTGACATTTTGTGTTAACTTGCTGCAAACTTTCTAGTAAGACTAACGGGGTAAAAAGTATGGATGAATAGTCATGTAAACATTTTGATACTGGAACAAGTCCTCGAGATATTACAATTCTCCAGATAGTATTTCTACAGAAACCTCTTAAACAGCCTACGAAATTTTATTAGTTCTGTTGACAGCAGTACTTTTGAGTGTTCCTCAACATACACAGAGAGATCTTATTTTTTGCGTTCGTCATCTGTGTAGATTTCACATAAATAAGTGGCAGGTACCGACTTTATACTTATATTTTAATTATTCGTTGAATGTGCGAGTATATTTATTCACTCCAGCCGTAAGAAGATAACATTTATAATGTATTAGATTCATTATGATGGGTTCACTGTCTTCGTGGATGGCGCCGTTACTTGAAAGTGAATATCACTAGAGCAGCATGCAAAACTTAGTTATGATTAAGAGTATTATTAAGTTTATGGATGAATAGTAGCTTGTATCAAGTGTGACGCATGTGATTACCCGTATTTCTCTAGCAAGACAGTAATATCTCACTTTCTTTCCGCAGCACCCGGACCAGAGCACAAGACGGCAGCTCACTATATGGAGGGAGTGTTTAACTTGGAGCTCCGGAAAGACTTCATCTCCAGCACTCACGCCCATCACCCAGACCTGAGCCGCCTCCGCTCACGCAAGAACACAGACCCCACTGCCCAGCCTATTACTAACGGGGAATCATCCAACGGCTTAGAAACGTGAGTTGGGGTGTTTTACTAGCGTAAGGTTTGATTAGCATACTTGAGGGTTCAGAAAGTGGGATTATGAGGTGAGAGGAAAATTGGATAATATGAATCCATGGTAAAAAAAAAATGGTAACATACGTATCACAATGTTATCCATATGTTCTTTGTTACTGCACTACAATTTTGTGTCAGTGTATGTGTCATAGGTAATATTGGGAATGTGAAGTGGTAAGTAGCATTTTCAGTTTGCATGGCCAGTAATCATTATTGCTGTTGAAATGCTGAAGCTCTTGTACGATCAGATATTTTCAAGGAACGTATTCGTGAACCGGGAGAGGATAGTGGTCAGAGACCTAAGTATTGGAGGGGTGACGCATCACCTCACTCCGAGGCTTCACTGCCACTAGGTAGCCTTAACGTGAAATATTTATATTAACTTCAATAGACAAGATTTGTGGTTTTGATCATTGTTTATACGGTTAACGTATTCAAGATTTCCTTATACTGTTCGTATTAATGTACTTGCTATTGGCCTGAATGGATAAAAATGGGCAGTTTATATTGCCAACCAGCAGCGCTTAGCTGCGGTGGTATGTGGACATACAGCTGTT
Source organism: Panulirus ornatus (assembly GCF_036320965.1). NCBI lineage: Eukaryota > Metazoa > Arthropoda > Malacostraca > Decapoda > Palinuridae > Panulirus > Panulirus ornatus. The sequence goes on from NC_092275.1 coordinate 19,248,026, forward strand.
ACACCTGTGCTCACTGGTGCCACGTTTAATATAACATTCAGTATTGTTACTATTTATTCTCAGCTTTTATCACTATTTAATGATTATATTAGCTGTGAAAGCTCTTGTGAAGTACGAATGAATCCTTATTTGACCTGGGATATGTAAATTTACTCAATCAAAGGTGCGAAATTTATGGTTAGGCATATCAATATTGTCCTCTCTGTGGCGACGAGAACGTTGGGTCCATTTTATCAATAGTTTTCACGTATAACCAGTGCATTCCAGTAGTTTCTTGTTTAGACGTGTCCTACCACGAAAGTTCACAGTTACTCCCTACCACGTGAACCGGCTCTCGTTTAACTTCCTTTTGTCTACTTAGTCGACAACTTTACCGGTTCACTTGGAATGAATGCTCCAAGTTCAGCTCTAAAACTGAACGGAACTTCCAACATTTGAATTACATAGTCTAAGTGATGCATTTGGTCTTTGTTAACTTGATAATGCAAATATATGAGCATATCTTTCGCCTAAAATTTATGGGCAGTGCACATCAACTTAGATATATCAGTTATGATCAACCATGAGAGGAAAGATGTTGGTGATAGTGATGTTGAGACTGGTGAAGGAATTGACAGAGAGCACATATACCAGTCAGCAGCACGGTGTGCAGAGTAGTAAGGGGAATGGATTACAAGCCGTCTCGGCGGAACCCTATTCAAATACCGTTGATGCATACGTGCTTGTTGACACAATGTAAGTTGTAGAAATGGATAATACAAAAGTGTGTGTGTGTATATATATATATATATATATATATATATATATATATATATATATATATATATATATATATATAATAATAATAATAATAATAATAATAATAATAATAACGATCGCCGTTTCCCGCGTCAGTGAGGTAGCGCCAGGAACAGACGAAGAATAGCCTATCCACTCATACACATTTATTCATAAACGCTTATATATATATATATATATATATATATATATATATATATATATATATATATATATATATATATATATACATATTTCAAACTATTCGCTATTTCCCGCGTTAGCAAGGTAGCGTTAAGAACAGAGGACTGGGCCTCTGAGGGAATATCCTCACCTGGCCCCCTTCTCTGTTCCATCTTTTGGAAAATTAAAAAAAAAAAAAAGGGGAGGATTTCCAGCCCCCCGCATATAACATATGCAGACGTACATATATACACATGTACATACGCATACTTGCTTGCCTTCATCCAATCCTGGCGTTATATAATTGTAGTCCCTCATACTTGAACGCTGTTTTCTCGCGATATCGAGGTAGCGCCGGCAACAGAAGAAAGGCTGCATCCGCATACATCCATTATCTAGCTGTCACAAGCAGGGCCTCTGGGAGGGGGGGTGCAGGGGGTACTTCGTTCCCGGGCGCAGGGGTCCAAAAGGGGGCCTGGGAATTTCCTGAGATCTCAGAAAGTGCAGAAAACCAACATACCACCCCTCTCTCATCTTCCATGCCCTCTTTGGCCATACAGTTCATGGCATAAAACCGTAGTGGATAAAATCAGATGGTTAATGGAGAGTCCTTCAAAGTGCTAACTCCTTCTCATCACTTAATCTACTTGAGACCACTTCCCATTTTACCCACTTCACTAATATTCCTATTTGTTTCCTTGTTTTTTACATTTTAACTCTTTCCAAAACATGTATACTTCATAAACTTTACTGATACACACTCACCTTGACTTAATTGCCCTCTTTTTCAACCCCTGCACATTCCACTTAACCTCCTGACACTTTTTCTTACACATCCTTCAATTATTTGCACTCTTCCCTTGTAAGTACAGTCCAAACATCTCCCTTTTCTTTTTCACATGCAGCTTTACTGCTTCATTCCACCACTCACTACCCTTTATGATCTACCCACCTCCCACTTTTTGCATGCCAGATGTGTCTCTTGCACATATCAGCACTGTTTCCTTAAATGCCTCCCATTCCTCACCCACTCAGTTTGTTGCATTTACTCTCAGCTTTTGCTAGTCTACACTCAGTCTCTCCTGGTGGTTCTTCACACAGGTTTCCAAACTCACTTACTTTCAGCATTTTCCTAACTGCTATTGTTTTCGCCTTCCCTAAAACCTCTACAAATCATCATTCTTGCCTTCACAAGTTAGTGATCAAACATTCCACCAGCAGCCTCTATCATCACATTTACATCCAGTCTCTCTTTTACACACCTATCAGTTAATGTGTAATCCAATAATGCCTGCTGTCTTTGTTTCTTAATCACATCTATGTACTTGTGTATGTCCCTCTTTTGAAACTAGATATTCACAATCATCAGCCATTTTTCACCACAATTACGCAAGTTATCCACCATTTCCATTCACAGTTCTGAATACACCCTGCCCCCCAATTATGCCCTCAAGTGCACACCTTTCACCTTTGCATTCACATCACCCGTCAGTCCATCACTAATACCTGGTATCTTGCATCAAAACTGCTGAGGCACTTACTCACCTGCACCAAAGACATTTGCCTCATGATCTTTCTTCTCATGGCTGAGTGCATAAGCGCTAATAATTACCCCTTTCACCATTCACTTTCATTTTTACCGACATCAGTGTAGAATTCACTTCCTTACATTCACACACTCCTACAATTCCTGCTTCAGTAGTGTTGCTTCTTCCTTAGCTCTTGTCCTCTCACTAACCCGATGTTACTCTGAAGACATTTCCAAACCATTCAGCCCATTTATACTTGATGTTTGTTTCACTCAGAGCCAGAACATCCATGTTTCTTTCCTCAAACACTACCTATCTTTTCTCTTCTCAGTTACATGGACACACACTTAGACACCCACTGTCTGAGCCTTCGAAGAGAATGAGCACCCCCTACTTAATTCCTTCTGTTCCATCTTTAGAAATTGAAGTATCAAAAGAGGAGGGTTTTCAACCCCCCACTCCCACCCCCGTTTGTTTCATATGACATGCAAGGAATATGGGGTTAGAATTCTTTTTTCCCTACCCTTGGGATAACACACATCCATGGTTTACTGCAGGTGCTTCACATGCTCAGGTTCAGTCCAAGAACAGCTCATCGATCCATATTTAACACATGGATCCAATTCTCTCCTTTCTGTGCATGTCTTTCACCCTCCTGTATTCGCAGGCCCCAATCATTCAAAATATTTTTCACCCCATCCTTCCATCTCCAGTTTGGTCTCCCTGTTTTCATTGTTTCCTCCACTTTTGATACTTATATCTTCTTTGTCAACCTTTCCTCACCACACACATTGTTGATTGGTTGGTAAGATATTCAGTGTATGTATGGATCATGGTGTGCCTTAGGACTGGCAGAATGTATGCATAGTGCCATTGTACAAAGGCAAAGGGGATAAAGATGATTTTACAAATTACATTGGCATAAGGTTGCTAAGTATACCTGGAAAATTTTATGGGAGGGTATTGGTAGGAGCTGTGTGGTTTCAGAAGTGGTAGAGGATGTTTGGATCAGGTGTTTACTTTGAAGAATGTATGTGAGAAATACTTCGAAAAACAGATGGATTTGTATGTGGCACTTATGGATCTGGAGAAGGCATATGATAGGGTTGATAGAGATACTTTGTGAAGGTTCTTGAGAATATATGATATGGGAGGTAAGGTGCTAGAAGCAGTGAGGTTTTTATCAAGGATGGAAAGCATGTGTATGAGTAGGAAGAGAGGAGAGTTATTAGTTTCCAGTGAAGGTTGGTCTGCAGCAGGAGTGTGTGATGTCACCATTGTTATTTAATTTGTTTATGTATTGGGTGGATAGGGAGGAAAATGCAAGAGTCTTGGAGAGAGGTGTGAGTATGGAGTCTGTTGAGGATGAAAGTGAGTCAGTTGGTCTTCGCTGACGATGCAGCACTGGTGGCTGATTTGAGTGAGAAACCGCAGAACTTGGTGACTGAGTTTGGAAATGTGTGTGAAAGGAGAAAGTTAAGAGTGAATGTAAATAAGAGCAAGGTTATTAGGTTCAGCAGGGTTGAGGAACAAGTTAGTTGGTATGTATGTTTGAATGGAGAAAAATTGGAGGAAGTGAAGTGTTTTAGATATCTGGAAGTGGACTTGGCAGTGAATGGAGGCAGCAGTGAGTCATAGGGTGGAGGAGGGGAAAGGTTCTGGGAGCTATGAAATATGGAATGTATGGAAAGAGAGAATGTTACCTTGGAGAGCAAAAATGGGTATGTTTGAAGGAATAGCAGTTCCAACAATACCATATAATTCTGAGACATGGACTTTATAGATAGGGTTATATGGAAGAGGGTGGATGTGTTGGAAATGAAATGTTTGAGGACAGTATGTGATGTGAGATGGTTTGATCGAGTAAGTAGTGAAAGGGTAAGAGAGATGTGTGGTAATAAAAAGAGTGTGATTGAGAGAGCAGAGGAGGGTGTGATGAAATGGTGTGGACATACAGAGTGAGTGAGTAAGTGAGGAAAGGTTGACAGAGACGATATATGTGTCAGAGGTGAAGGGAACAAGGAGAAGCAGGACACCAAATTGGGATGGGGGACAGATGGAATGAGAGAGATTTTGAGCAATTGGGACCTGAACATGCTGGAGGGTGAAAGGTGTGCGCAGAATAGAGTAAATTGGAATGATTTGGTATGCTGGGGTTGACATGAAACATCTGGGGTAAACCACAGAATGGTCTATAGGGCCTTAGAGTAAAAAATCCTCACCTGATCCCTTTTCTGTTCCTTCTTTTGGAAAAGTTAAAGCTGGAGGGGAGGATTTCCAGCCCTTGCTCCCACCCCTTTTACTTGCCTTCTGCAACATGTATATATATGATGGTTAGGTCAGTTAGACCTCAGGTCACCTGTGCCTGCACCTTTATGGGTCTTTAATGATAATTTTGTAATTGCTACATTCGTGTTGTGTTAAAAGACTTATCACTGAAAGACATGTACAAAAGTGAAGTGTAAATTCTATTTATTACTTGCAGATCCAGTGATAAGTCACCACTACCAGCCGATTCTGCGTATTTCACAACTTCTGAGAGCAAGGCCAAGATGTTAACACGGCTGCGGGGTAGTAACAATAATCTGCATGATGGCATTACGCCCCTCACCGATCAGCAGCAACTCCACAAGAAGAAGGTATGTAACATGTATTGTGTTTGATGTGTAATTTTAAGCCAGTTTTCTGAATTAAGATAGTGTTTACCTTTAGGCATTATTTTTTTCCAACAAAGTATAGAAGATAATGATCATGACTTTTTTTATGGTGTACTTATGTTATCAGTAATGATTTAGTGACAGTGTATGTAAATAATGTTTTCATCAATAATAGGAGGAGCTGGTAGCAAGCATTGGGAGAAAGCTTGAAATCTTACGAGCTGAACAAGAAGCTATCAAAGAAGAAATGCGTCTCAATCATGAGTTAGGAGTAGAGGTGACTTCTAGGGTGGAGGCCAAAGCCAGGCTAGCGGAGGCTGAGAAGTACAAGCTGCATGTGGAAGAGATTGATAAAATCACTTCTTTGCTTCTGGGTTTGTCTGGCAGGCTTGCACGGGCTGAGAATGCCCTTCTGATGATGGTCGATGATGCTGATCCAGAGGAGAAGGTGTGTACATACATGTAATGGGTTGATCATTTATTGCTTTGTTATTTTCTCACTAGTATAATCTCTAAGAATGAAGTGCTTGCTTCATTAAAGTAGGAATAACAAGATTAAGTTTTTATAAATGTTTTATCTCTGACATTATATTCCTATAGGTGTAAATAACTGATTTTATTTCATATCCACTTAAGTATGGACAACTGACGGAATTTGATATCCATACAGTATATGATTTTACCTGTTTTTATGTTTACACTGAGTGGATAGTAAGAGTGAAACTCCTTATAATTGATGAAATTTGTTGGATATCTAAATGAAGAAACTGTTAGAAAATTACCATTTGTTCTGACATCCCATATGGGAGGGTGAGGGCATGTACAGGGCATCAGATTGGGGAAGAGCAGTGTGGTTTCAGAAGTGGTAGAGGATGTGTGGATCAGGTGTTTGCCTTGAAGAATGCATGTGAGAAATACTTAGAAAAGCAAATGGATTTGTTTGTAGTATTTACGGATCTTGAGAAGGCATATGATAGATTAGATAGAGATGCTCAGTGGAAGGTATTAAGAATATATGGTGTGGGAGGAAAGTTGTTAGAAGCAGTGAAAAGTTTTTATCGAGGATGTAAGGCATGTTTACGTGTAGGAAGAGAGGAAAGTGATTGGTTCTCAGTGAATGTTGCTTTGCAGCAGGGGTGTGTGGTTGTTTAATTTGTTTATGGATGGTGTTGTTAGGGAGGTGAAAGCAAGAGTTTTGGAAAGAGGGGCAAGTATGCAGTCTGTTGTGGATGAGAGAGCTTGGGAAGTGAGTCAGTTGTTGTTCGCTTATGATACAGCGCTGGTGGCTGATTCGTGTAAGAATCTGCAGAAGCTGGTGACTGAGTTTGGTAAAGTGTGTGAAAGAAGAAAGCTGAGAGTAAATGTGAATGGGAGCAAGGTTATTAGGTACAGTAGGGTTGAGGGACAAGTCAGTTAGGAGGTGAGTTTGAATGGAGAAAAGCTAGAGGAAGTGAAGTGTTTTAGGTATCTGGGAGTGGATTTGGCAGCGGATGGAACCATGGAAACGGAAGTGAATCATAGGGTGGAGGAGGGGGGCGAAAGTTCTGGGAGCGTTGAAGAATGTGTGGAAGCCGAGAACATTATCTCGGAAAGCAAAAATGGGTATGTTTGAAGGAATAGTGGTTCCAACAATGTTGTATGGTTGTGATGCGTGGGCTATAGGTAGAGTTGTGCGGAGGAGGGTGGATGTGCTGGAAATTAGATGTTTGAGGACAATATGTGGTGTGAGGTGGTTTGATCGAGTAAGTAATAATAGGGTAAGAGAGATGTGTAGTAATAGAAAGAGTGTAGTTGAGAGAGAAGAGGGTGTTTTGAAATGGTTTGGTTACATGGAGAGAATGAGTGAGGAAAGATTGTCCAAGAGGATATATGTGTCAGAGGTGGAGGGGACGAAGAGAGGTGGGAGACTAAATTGGAGGTGGAAAGATGGAGTGAAAAAGATTTTGAGTGATCAGGGCCTGAACTTGCAGAAGGGTGAAAGACGTTCAAGGAATAGAGTGAATTGGAACAATGTGGTATACTGGGGTCTATGTGTTGTCAGTGGATTGAACCAGGGCATGTGAAGCGTCTGGGGTAAACCATGGAAAGTTCTGTGGTGCCTGGATGTGGAAAGGGAGCTGTGGTTTCGGTGCATTATTGCACGACAGCTAGAGACTGAGTGTGAATGGATGTGGCCTTTGTTGTCTTTTCCTAGCACTACCTCGTGCACATGCGTGGGGATGGGACTGTTATTTCATGTGTGGCGGGGTGGCGATGGGAATGAATAGAGGCAGACAGTATGAATTATATACATGTGTATATATGTATATGTCTGTGTGTGTATATATATGTATTCATTGAGATGTATGGGTATGAATATTTGCGTGTGTGGACGTATGTATATACATGTGTATGTGGGTGGGTTGGGCATTTGTGCTACCTTGCTAAAGTGGGAGACAGCGACAAAGTGAAATGAATAAATAAATAATATGTTCTGACATACTTTTTGTGCTTACTTAGTTCATAGTATGATTTTCCTCATCATGAATTGGAGCCTACCAGAAACACTGTACTAGGGTTGCCCTCTGGCAGTGGCTTATTAAGGGTGAGGCACTAAAGGCTAAGAAGCAGCACTGGAGTTGACCAGCTTTTTCCATGGCCATTCCCTTGAGGGAGTTTCTGAAGGAAATGGGTGTCAGAGATATAAGTAGATAGATATGTATACAGTTACATAGGTAGAACCGCAATTTTTATAGATTCTAGGATGAATGATCCCACTTGTACATTAAAAGATGGCTAATCCAAAATATTCTGTTTTCTGAGCTCTAGATACATATTATTTTGAGAATCAGTGAAGTTACATTGCTAAATGATATCCTGTTTAATCTGCTTTTAGTTAAATATAGTTTGATTCCCCAACCAGTTTTGTTGCAGATATCTGAAAACAAAAGAACTGGTGAAACAACTAATGTTTTCACATATTAATGTTAATTTTGTCGTAACTTTTTGCATATTCTTTTGTTTGAAACACACTGTAAGATTCTTAGCAATTCTTGAAGAAATTTACCCATATATTTATTGATCACATGTGTAACAGTTGCCTTACATATAGAAAGAATATAACATAAGAGAATGCTCCGTAGATAAAGTAAATTTCAGTATAGAAAAGAATTAAGGGTCTAAATGTCAAAAGATGGGGATATGCCTCATATGAGTCTTTTACTGTATTTTTCACATCGTCTGATTACATTCACATACTTTTACCCTTGTGCCCTTTTAACATCTAACTAAATTTTTTTTACTATTTTCAGTCATCTTAATTTGTATCATCATTACTTCATTCCCAGTTTTTTTTTTACTGTGGATTAGGTACATTTTTTTTTCTTGATTGCCATTTCTTGCAATAGTGAGGTAGTACCCAGAACAGACAAAGAAAGGCTACATTCGTTCATGTCCATTCTGTTGCTGTTGTGTGTAATTCACTGAAACCACAGGTCCCCACAGGCCTTTCCATGGTTTATCTTGGATGCTTTACATGCTCTGTTTCAGTCCATTGACAGCATATTGACCCCAATATAGCATATTGTTCCAATTCACTTCATCCCATGTGCACCTTTCACCCTACTGCATGCTCAGGTACATTCATCCTCTAGAACTTACCCATACACATACTCAACCAATGCCAAATGTGTTAAAGTAAAACATGAACTTCCATACTTTTAAGTGTTTTTTAATTTTTCACTTTATATGCTAAATTATTTCACGATGTAAGACCATTGTCTCGGTAATACCACCTTCACAGAAAATGCTTTTATTGTTATCACTTTTATATGTATTTTCTTGGTCCTTCCCAAATCCATTTTTTCCCCACTGTTTCAGTCAGTTTGGTTGATTACTTCTCTCAGTTTTTACATATGTATATCTTGTGGAGATATGTGAAAGAGTGTAAGGAAGCAAGACTCCACTTATGTGTAGTGCTTTATGTACCTGGTAGCAAGGGGAGTGAGGAAATGTTTTAGGAGGAGCCTCAGCAAATATGATGTGAGCAATTGAGTAATAGTAAGGGTTGATTTGAGTACAAGAGTGGTTCATTTGACAGTTGATGGTATAATTGAGGGTATGGGCTATCCATTGTGAATGTTAATGATGAGCATCTTGTGGAATTGTGTGCTGAAAGAGGACTGGTAATTGAGAATGCCTGATTGAAAAAGTGGGTCATACACTTTGTGAATGAATGGGCTAGATGGTGTACAGGCATTAATGGATTATGTTCTAAATGAAAGGCATGCCAAAGAAAGACTTTTGCAAACAACTGATTCACCTCCTATGCTCATGTTTGCTAGCTAACTGTAGACCTGCCTCTCTCTCTCTGAGATCCTTGCAGTTCCTTCCCTTGTCACTAAGTCAATGAACAGATTAAAGGGCTGTGGAGACTCAACACATCTTCAAACCAGACCCACCTTCACTGGAAACCATTCCCTCTTGTTGCACACATACTCCACTGTCCAGGTAAATTTTTTTTTTGTATGAAGTAATTTTCAGTTTACCAAATACATTTGCAGCACCTTCCACAAGGCATCTTGTGATCCATAAATGCTACATACAAATCTCTCATTCTCCAAGTGTGTCTTACAGAAGTTCTTCAAAGCAAATACCAGCTCCACATACCATTTCCCTCCTCCATAAAGTAGCATCAGTGACAGACAAATTTACCTGCCTCACTTGCACACATCCTTATATATTTATTCATAATGTTCACCATTTCCATGTTTGTGAGGTAGCAGTAGAAACAGTTGAAGATATGGCCTCATTTGCTCTGATCTATTCTGTAGCTGTCATGTATAATGGCTGCAACCAGTGCAACCTATCTATTGTCAAGCCTGACCAACCTCTGGATCCATGAATGCTTCATATCCCTTGGTTCAGTCCATTTACAGCAGTGGACACTTCACATCCCCAAACCTTCAAAGCCTCTTTCACTTTTTCCTTATACCTCCTCCTTGGTTTCTTCCTTTTTCTTGTTCCCTCAACTTCTCACATGTATATCCTTCTAATCATCCTTTCCTAACTCGTCATCTTTATAAGTCCAAACTGTTTCAGTACACCCTCTTCATCTTTCTTGTACAATTCTCTTATCACCAAACATTTCTTATCCTATCATTTCTTGTTCGAATTGTCCTCAAAGTTTTCATCTCCAACACATCCTCTCTACATATTTGTTTAAGACCCATGCCTCACATCCAGTAGCACTGACAGGACCACTGTACCATGACATATCTATCTTTGCCTTTTAAGATGGTGACTTCTCTTTCCACATGTACCTCAACATGTGTGAGACCTTTGCCCTCACAACCAGCTGATGGCTCACTTTGGCTCTCATTGTTCCATGCACTGCCATAACCACTCCTAGGTACTAAAAACACTCCTTTTCCTCCAAGTTACCTTCACTCAAACTCACACTTTAAATAATTTTCTTTCCTCTCCTACACCTAATACCCAGCTTTTGTTGCACCTGCTCTCGACTTTCTTCTTTCACTCATTATCCCAAATTCAGACAAGCTTCTGCAGTTTCTCACATGAATCTGCTACTGGCTGTGTTGTCAGTAAATAGCTAATTCACCTCTCTGGCCCTCCCACATTTACCTTCTTCACCCATGGTGACATCATACACCCCTGCTGCACACCAACCGTCACTTGGAACCATTCACTTCTCTCTTCTGACTTGTACACATGCCTTACACCCATGATAAAAAGTTTTCACTGCTTCTTGCTGCTTTCCTCCCACACTGTATATCCATAAGACTTTCCACAAGGGATCTCTGTCAACCCTCTCATATGGTTCTCCAGATACATAACTGCATAAATACCACTTACAGATCCATCTGTTTCTCCAAGTATTTTTCACTTTCATTTATATAGCAAATATATACATATATTTGTGGTTCCTAGCATTTTCTATATTTTTCTGATCTAAAATAGCCAAACCCATTATATTTATTTTGTTTTCACGAATATGATTTCTAGATATTCATGTTGCATTTCTAGTTTCCTTCCTAATAAAGTTTGTTTTACAGCGTATTCTTGAGAGCAAACGTGACAAGCTGAGTGAGCAGCTGGAAGAGGCTAAAAAGCTCAAAGAGAACATTGACCGTAGAGCTGTACAAGTAAGTGCTCCTGTCTTTTTTAGGTGTTTGTTTGGAAATTTTGGTTCGATGTATTAGAACGAAGAAGTTCAGTATATAATACTTGAAATTATAGGAGCTTTTCAATTAGGTTTGAGAGTAAGTTGCTTTACTTGTATGTTGACATGATGTGGCTTTGAATTCAGAGCTAGAGTTGTATACAGAACATTGTGGAAGTAGTAATTGTAGTGTCTATAAACAGGATTAACCTTTAAAACTCTAGATGAGTATTAGATGAGTGTTCAACATGTTATCTGTAGGTGTTATGTAATAGCCCTTAATTGTTGATATGATTCTGTTATAAAAAAAAAAAAAGACTGAAATAATTTTCCATAGCTCACTGCAAGTATTAAGTACTACTATTTATTGAAATCTATCTTTTATAGACATCCGCCTGATATGGAAGATTATAGGTTAGCATAAAAGATACTGAATGATTTTGGTATATTTGGGCTTAAATCAGAAGTTGTGATGATAAGGAACTGAGGTGATGGAGTAATTTCTCACCACCACACCTTTCTTCTACACTTTATTCCTAACACAAAAGGGAACCTGTTACTCAGTAAACTTGGCTAACACAGGTATCTAGTAGAAGCACATACTGATACTTTGAAAAGGGAGTGGGCTTAGTACTTTCTTCTAGATTGTGAGAATGACACACGTTTCCATTACATGTGCCACTGTTAGTGGCACCTGACACTTTTCAGAGTGAATGTTAGGGTCCTACCATGTATCAATCTCAGTTGAATCAATCTTGTGCAGCATTTGAAGATTCTCTGACGTGTACCAGAAAACAATGTTACCTGCAAACGGTAACAAATTACATAATTTTACTCAGTACTGTTATTTACTTGTTTTCAGTGTTGTATTGGTTTATTTACATTTATTTACAGGTTTTTGATGTGTTCTTGTGAGACATACTTTTTAAATTTACAGTCTCTTACTGTATTGCTTTTTAATAAGAAGTATTATATATTATTGATATTAGTATTATCCCCGAGGATGGGGGAGAAAGAATACTTCCCATGCATTCTTCACGTGTTGTAGAAGGCAGCAAAAGGGGACAGGAGTGGAGGGCTAGAAACCCTGCCTTCCTTGTATTTTAACTTTCTAAAAGGGGAAACAGAAGAAGGAGTCACGTGGGGAGTGCTCATCCTCCTTGAAGGCTCAGATTGGGGTGTCTGAATGTGTATGGATGTAACCAAGATGAGAAAAAAGGGGAGATAGGTAGTATGTTTGAGGAAAGGAACCTGAATGTTTTGGCTCTGAGTGAAATGAAGCTCAAGCGTAAAGGGGAAGAGTGGTTTGGGAATGTTTTGGGAGTAGACTCAGGGGTTGGTGAGAGGACAAGAGCAAGGGAAGGAGTAGCACTGCTCCTGAAACAGAGAGTGGTGGGAATGTGTGAGAGTGTAAGAAAGTAAACTCTAGAATGATATGGGTAAAACGGAAAGTGGATGGAGAGAAATGGATGATTATTGGTGCATATGCACCTGGGCATGAGAAGAAAGATCATGAGAGCAAGTGTTTTGGGAGCAGCTGAATGAGTGTGTTAGTAGTTTTGATGTACGAGACCAGGTTATAGTGAGGGGTGATTTAAATGCAAAGGTGAGTAATGTGGCATTTGAGAGAATAATTGGTGTACATGGGGTGTTCAGTGTTGTAAATGGAAATGGTGAAGAGTTTGTAGATTTGTGTGCTGAAAAAGGACTGGTGGTTGGGAATACCTGGTTTAAAAAGAGAGATATACATAAGTATACTTATGTAAGTAGGAGAGATAGACAGAGAGCATTATTGTATTATGTGTTAAGTAATAGGCACGCGAAAGAGAGACTTTTGGATGTTAATGTGCTGAGACGCACAACTGGAGGGATGTCTGGTCATTATCTTGTGGAGGCGAAGATGAAGATTTTTAGAGGTTTTCAGAAAAGAAGAGAAAATGTTGGGGTGAAGGGGGTGGTGAGAGTAAGTGAGCTTGGGAAGGAGACTTGTGTGAGGAAGTACCAGGACAGACTGAGTTTAGAACGAGAAAAGGTGAGAGCAAAGGACGTAAGGGGAGTGGGGGAGGAATGGGATGTATTTAGGGAAGCATTGATGGCATGGGCAAAAGATGCTTGTGGCATGAGAAGCGTAGGAGGTGGGCAGATTAGAAAGGGTAGTGAGTGGTGGGATGAAGAAGTAAGATTATTAGTGAAAGATAAGAGAGAGGCATTTGGACTAGTTTTGCAGGGATATAGTACAAATGACTTGGGAGATGTATAAAAGAAAGAGACAGGAGGTCAAGAGAAAGGTGCAAGAGGTGAAAAAGAGGGCAAATGAGAGTTGGGGTGTGAGAGTATCATTAAATTTTAGGGAGAATAGAAAGATTTGCGGAAGATGAAAGCTGGCAAGGCAGCGGGTTTGGATGGTATTGCAGTGGAATTTATTAAAAAAGGGGTGACTGTATTGTTGACTGGTTGGTAGGGTTATTTAATGTATGTATGAATCATGGTGAGGTGCCTGAGGATTGGCGGAATGCGTGCATAGTGCCATTGTACAAAGGCAAAGGGGATAAAAGTGAGTGCTCAAATTACAGAGGTATAAGTTTGTTGAGTATTCCTGGGAAATTATATCGGAGGGGATTGATTGAGAGGGTGAAGGCATGTACAGAGCATCAGATTGGGGAAGAGCAGTGTGGTATCAGAAGTGGTAGAGGATGTGTGGATCAGGTGTTTGCTTTGAAGAATGTATGTGAGAAATACTTAGAAAAGCAAATGGATTTATGTGTAGCATTTATGGATCTGGAGAAGGCATATGATAGAGTTGATAGAGATGCTCTGTGGAAGGTATTAAGAATATATGGTGTGGGGGGGCAAGTTGTTAGAAGCAGTGAAAAGTTTTTATTGAGGATGAAAGGCATGTGCACGTGTAGGAAGAGAGGAAAGTGATTGGTTCTCAGTGAATGTAGGTTTGCGGCAGGGGTGTGTGATGTCTCCATGGTTGTTTAATTTGTTTATGGATGGGGTTGTTAGGGAGGTGAATGCAAGAGTTTTGGAAAGGGGCAAGTACGTAGTCTGTTGTGGATTCTCATCCACAACAGACTACGTTGTTCTTTGCTGATGATACAGCGCTGGTGGGTGATTTGTGTGAGAAACTGCAGAAGCTGGTGACTGAGTTTGGTAAAGTGTGTGAAAGAAGAAAGCTGAGAGTAAATGTGAATAAGATCAAGATTGTTAGGTACAATAGGGTTGAGGGACAAGTCAATTGGGAGATAAGTTTGAATGGAGAAAAACTGGAGGAAGTGAAGTGTTTTAGATATCTGGGAGTGAATTTGGCAGTGGATGGAACCATGGAAGCAGAAGTGAGTAGTCACAGGGTGGGGAGGGGTGAAGATTCTGGGAGTGTTGAAAAATATGTGGAAGGCGAAAACATTATTTCGGAAAGCAAAAGGGTATGTTTGAAGGAATAGTGGTTCCAACTATGTTATATGGTTGTGAAGCGTGGGCTATAGATAGAGTTGTGCAGAGGAGGGTAGATTTGTCGGAAATGAGATGTTTGAGGACAATATTTGGTGTGAGGTAGTTTGATCGTGTAAGTAATGAAAGGGTAAGAGAGATGTGTGGTAATATAAAGAGTGTGGTTAAGAGTGCAGAAGAGGGTGTTTTGAAATGGTTTGGTCACATGGAGAGAATGAGAGGAAAGATTGACCAAGAGGATATATGTGTCGGAGGTGGAGGGAACGAGGAGAAGTGGGAGACCAAATTGGAGGTGGAAAGATGGAGTGAAAAAGATTTTGTGTGATTGGGGCCTGAACATGCAGGAGGGGGAAAGGAGGGCAAGGAATAGAGTGAATTGGATCGATGTGGTATACCGGGGTTGACGTGCTGTCAATGGATTGAAATAGGGCATGTGAAGCATCTGGGGTAAACCATGGAAAGCTGTGTAGGTATGTATATTTGCGTGTGTGGACATATGTATATACATGTGTATGAGGGTGGGTTGGGCCATTTCTTTCGTCTGTTTCCTTGCGCTACCTCACAAACGTGGGAGACAGCGACAAAGCAAAAATATATATATATATATATATATATATATGTATATATATATATATATATATATATATATATATATATATATATATATATATATATATATATATATATATTTATTTTTATTTTGCTTTGTCGCTGTCTCCCGCATTTGCGAGGTAGCGCAAGGAAACAGATGAAAGAAATGGCCCAACCCACCCCCATACACAATGTATATACATACACGTCCACACACGCAAATATACATACCTATACATCTCAATGTACACATATATATACACACACAGACACATACATATATACCCATGCACACAATTCACACTGTCTGCCTTTATTCATTCCCATTGCCACCTCGCCACACATGGAATACCATCCCCCTCCCCCCTCATGTGTGCGAGCTAGCACTAGGAAAAGACAACGAAAACCCCATTCGTTCACACTCAGTCTTTAGCTGTCATGCAATAATGCCCGAAAGCACAGCTCCCTTTCCACATCCAGGCCCCACACAACTTTCCATGGTTTACCCCAGATGCTTCACATGCCCTGATTCAATCCACTGACAGCACGTCAACCCCGGTATACCACATCGATCCAATTCACTCTATTCCTTGCCCTCCTTTCACCCTCCTGCATGTTCAGGCCCCGATCACATAAAATCTTTTTCACTCCATCTTTCCACCTCCAATTTGGTCTCCCACATCTCCTCGTTCCCTCCACCTCCGACACATATATCCTCTTGGTCAATCTTTCCTCACTCATTCTCTCTATGTGCCCAAACCATTTCAAAACACCCTCTTCTGCTCTCTCAACCATGCTCTTTTTATTTCCACACATCTCTCTTACCCTTACATTACTTACTCGATCAAACCACCTCACACCACACATTGTCCTCAAACATCTCATTTCCAGCACATCCACCCTCCTGCACACAACTCTATCCATAGCCCACGCCTCTCAACCATACAACATTGTTGGAACCACTATTCTTTCAAACATACCCATTTTTCCTTTCCGAGATAATGTTCTCGACTTCCACACACTCTTCAAGGCTCCCAGGATTTTCACCCACTCCCCCACCCTATGATTCACTTCCGCTTCCATGGTTCCATCCGCTGCCAGATCCACTCCCAGATATCTAAAACACTTTACTTCCTCCAGTTTTTCTCCATTCAAACTTACCTCCCAATTGACTTGACCCCCAACCCTACTGTACCTAATAACCTTGCTCTTATTCACATTTACTCTTGACATTCTTCTTTCACACACTTTACCAAACTCAGTCACCAGCTTCTGCAGTTTCTCACATGAATCAGCCACCAGTGCTGTATCATCAGCGAACAATAACTGACTCGCTTCCCAAGCTCTCTCATCCACAACAGGCTTCATACTTGCCCCTCTTTCCAAAACTCTTGCATTCACCTCCCTAACAACCCCATCCATAAACAAATTAAACAACCATGGAGACATCACACACCCCTGCCGCAAACCTACATTCACTGAGAACCAATCACTTTCCTCTCTTCCTACACGTACGCATGCCTTACATCCTCGATAAAAACTTTTCACTGCTTCTAACAACTTGCCTCCCACACCATATATTCTTAATACCTTCCACAGAGCATCTCTATCAACTCTTACCATGTGCCTTCTCCAGATCCATAAATGCTACATACAAATCCATTTGCTTTTCTAAGTATTTCTCACATACATTCTTCAAAGCAAACACCTGATCCACACATCCTCTACCACTTCTGAAACCACACTGCTCTTCCCCAATCTGATGCTCTGTACATGCCTTCACCCTCTCAATCAATACCCTCCCATATAATTTACCAGGAATACTCAACAAACTTATACCTCTGTAATTTGAGCACTCACTCTTATCCTCTTTGCCTTTGTACAATGGCACTATGCACGCATTCCGCCAATCCTCAGGCACCTCACCATGAGTCATACATACGTTAAATAACCTTACCAACCAGTCAACAGTACAGTCACCCCCTTTTTTAATAAATTCCACTGCAATACCATCCAAACCCGCTTTCATCTTCCGCAAAGCTTTTACTACCTCTTCTCTGTTTACCAAATCATTTTCCCTAACCCTCTCACTTTGCACACCACCTCGACCAAAACACCCTATATCTGCCACTCTATCATCAAACACGTTCAACAAACCTTCAAAATACTCACTCCATCTCCTTCTCACATCACCACTACTTGTTATCACCTCCCCATTTGCACCCTTCACTGAAGTTCCCATTTGCTCCCTTGTCTTATGCACTTTATTTACCTCCTTCCAGAACATCTTTTTATTCTCCCTAAAATTTAATGATACTCTCTCACCCCAACTCTCATTTGCCCTCTTTTTCACCTCTTGCACCTTTCTGTTGACCTCCTGTCTCTTTCTTTTATACATCTCCCACTCAATTGCATTTTTTCCCTGCAAAAATCGTCCAAATGCCTCTCTCTTCTCTTTCACTAATCTTTCTTTTTCAAACTATTCGCCATTTCCCGCATTAGCGAGGTAGCGTTAAGAACAGAGGACTGGGCCTTTGAGGGAATACCCTCACCTGGCCCAATTCTCTGTTCATTCTTTTGGAAAATTAAAAAAAAAAAAAAAAAAAAACGAGAGGGGAGGATTTCCAGCCCCCCGCTCCCTCCCCTTTTAGTCGCCTTCTACGACACGCAGGGAATACGTGGGAAGTACTCTTAATCCCCTATCCCCAGGGATAATCTTACTAATAATCTTACTTCTTCATCCCACCACTCACTACCCTTTCTAATAAACCCACCTCCCACTCTTCTCATGCCACAAGCATCTTTTGCGCAATCCATCACTGATTCCCTAAATACATCCCATTCCTCCCCCACTCCCCTTACTTCCATTGTTCTCACCTTTTTCCATTCTGTACTCAGTCTCTCCTGGTACTTCCTTACACAAGTCTCCTTCCCAAGCTCACTTACTCTCACCACCCCCTTCACCCCAACATTCACTCTTCTTTTCTGAAAACCCATACAAATCTTCACCTTAGCCTCCACAAGATAATGATCAGACATCCCTCCAGTTGCACCTCTCAGCACATTAACATCCAAAAGTCTCTCTTTCGCGCGCCTGTCAATTAACACGTAATCCAATAACGCTCTCTGGCCATCTCTCCTACTTACATATGTATACTTATGTATATCTCGCTTTTTAAACCAGGTATTCCCAAAAAAAAAAAAAAAACGAGAGGGGAGGATTTCCAGCCCCCCGCTCCCTCCCCTTTTAGTCGCCTTCTACGACACGCAGGGAATACGTGGGAAGTACTCTTAATCCCCTATCCCCAGGGATAATCTTACTAATAATCTTACTTCTTCATCCCACCACTCACTACCCTTTCTAATAAACCCACCTCCCACTCTTCTCATGCCACAAGCATCTTTTGCGCAATCCATCACTGATTCCCTAAATACATCCCATTCCTCCCCCACTCCCCTTACTTCCATTGTTCTCACCTTTTTCCATTCTGTACTCAGTCTCTCCTGGTACTTCCCTACACAAGTCTCCTTCCCAAGCTCACTTACTCTCACCACCCCCTTCACCCCAACATTCACTCTTCTTTTCTGAAAACCCATACAAATCTTCACCTTAGCCTCCACAAGATAATGATCAGACATCCCTCCAGTTGCACCTCTCAGCACATTAACATCCAAAAGTCTCTCTTTCGCGCGCCTGTCAATTAACACGTAATCCAATAACGCTCTCTGGCCATCTCTCCTACTTACATATGTATACTTATGTATATCTCGCTTTTTAAACCAGGTATTCCCAATCACCAGTCCTTTTTCAGCACATAAATCTACAAGCTCTTCACCATTTCCATTTACAACACTGAACACCCCGTGTATACCAATTATTCCCTCAACTGCCACATTACTCACCTTTGCATTCAAATCACCCATCACTATAACCTGGTCTCGTGCATCAAAACCACTAACACACTCATTCAGCTGCTCCTAAAACACTTGCCTCTCATGATCTTTCTTCTCATGCCCAGGTGCATATGCACCAATAGTCACCCATCTCTCTCCATCAACTTTCGGTTTTACCCATATTAATCGAGAATTTACTTTCTTACATTCTATCACATACTCCCACAACTCCTGTTTCACGAGTACTGCTACTCCTTCCCTTGCTCTTGTCCTCTCACTAACCCCTGACTTTACTCTCAAGACATTCCCAAACCACTCTTCCCCTTTACCCTTGAGCTTCATTTCACTCAGAGCCAAAACATCCAGGTTCCTTTCCTCAAACATACTACCTATCTCTCCCTTTTTCACATCTTGGTTACATCCACAAACATTTAGACACCGCAGTCTGAGCCTTTGAGGAGGATGAGAACTCCCCGCGTGACTCCTTCTTCTGTTTCCCATTTTAGAAAGTTAAAAATACAAGGAGGGGAGGATATATATATATATATATATATATATATATATATATATATATATATATATATATATATATATGTGTGTGTGTGTGGAAGTCGAGAACATTATCTCGGAAAGCAAAAATGGGTATGTTTGAAGGAATACTGGTTCCAACAATGTTGTATGGTTGCGAGGCGTGGGCTATGGATAGAGTTGTGCGCAGGAGGATGGATGTGCTGGAAATGAGATGTTTGAGGACAATGTGTGGTGTGAGGTGGTTTGATCGAGTAAGTAACGTAAGGGTAAGAGAGATGTGTGGAAATAAAAAGAGCGTGGTTGAGAGAGCAGAAGAGGGTGTTTTGAAATGGTTTGGGCACATGGAGAGAATGAGTGAGGAAAGATTGACCAAGAGGATATATGTGTCGGAGGTGGAGGGAACGAGGAGAAGAGGGAGACCAAATTGGAGGTGGAAAGATGGAGTGAAAAAGATTTTGTGTGATCGGGGCCTGAACATGCAGGAGGGTGAAAGGAGGGCAAGGAATAGAGTGAATTGGAGCGATGTGGTATACTGGGGTTGACGTGCTGTCAGTGGATTGAATCAGGGCATGTGAAGCGTCTGGGGTAAACCATGGAAAGCTGTGTAGGTATGTATATTTGCGTGTGTGGACGTATGCATATACATATATATATCGAGTAAGTAATGTAAGGGTAAGAGAGATGTGTGGAAATAAAAAGAGCATGGTTGAGAGAGCAGAAGAGGGTGTTTTGAAATGGTTTGGGCACATGGAGAGAATGAGTGAGGAAAGATTGACCAAGAGGATATATGTGTCGGAGGTGGAGGGAATGAGGAGAAGTGGGAGACCAAATTGGAGGTGGAAAGATGGAGTGAAAGATTTTGTGTGATCGGGGCCTGAACATGCAGGAGGGTGAAAGGAGGGCAAGGAATAGAGTGAATTGGATCGAGGTGGTTTTTCGGGGTTGACGTGCTGTCAGTGGATTGAATCAAGGCATGTGAAGCGTCTGGGGTAAACCATGGAAAGTCGTGTGGGGCCTGGATGTGGAAAGGGAGCTGTGGTTTTCATGCATTATTGCATGACAGCTAGAGACTGAGTGTGAACGAATGGGGCCTTTGTTGTCTTTTCCCAGTGCTACCTCGCTCACATGAGGGGGGAGGGGGATGGTATTCCATGTGTGGCGAGGTGGCGATGGGAATGAATAAAGGCAGACAGTGTGAATTGTGTGCATGGGTATATATGTATGTGTCTGTGTGTGTGTATGTATGTGTACATTGAGATGTATAGGTATGTATATTTGCGTGTGTGGACGTGTATGTATATACATTGTGTATGGGGTTGGGTTGGGCCATTTCTTTCGTCTGTTTCCTTGCGCTACCTCGCAAACGCGGGAGACAGCAACAAAGCAAAATAAATAAATAATATATATATATATATATATATATATATATATATATATATATATATATATATATATATATATATATATATATATATATTTTCCCTGGGGATAGGGGAGAAAGAATACTTCCCACGTATTCCCTGCGTGTCGTAGAAGGCGACTAAAAGGGAAGGGAGGGGGGGGGGCTGGAAATCCTCCCCTCTCGTTTTTTTTTTCTTTTTTGATTTTCCAAAAGAAGGAACAGAGAAGAGGGCCAGGTGAGGATATTTCCTCAAAGGCCCAGTACTCTGTTGTTAACGCTACCTCGCTGTCGCGGGAAATGGCGGATAGTATGAAAAAAAAAAATATATATATCCCTGGGGATAGGGGAGAAAGAATACTTCCCACGTATTCCCTGCGTGTCGTAGAAGGCGACTAAAAGGGGAGGGAGCGGGTGGCTGGAAATCCTCCCCTCTCGTTTTTTTTTTTTTTTTTTTCTAAAGGAAGGAACAGAGAGGAGGGCCAGGTGAGGATATTCCCAGTCCTCTGTTGATAACGCTACCTCGCTAATGTGGGAAATGGCGAATAGTACGAAAGAAAGATATATATATATATATATATATATATATATATATATTTTTGCAGGGAAAAAATGCAATTGAGTGGGAGATGTATAAAAGAAAGACACAGGAGGTCAAGAGAAAGGTGCAAGAGGTGAAAAAAAGGGCAAATGAGAGTTGGGGTGAGAGAGTATCATTAAATTTTAGGGAGAATAAAAAGATGTTCTGGAAGGAGGTAAATAAAGTGCGTAAGACAAGGGAGCAAATGGGAACTTCGGTGAAGGGCGCAAGTGGGGAGGTGATAACAAGTAGTGGTGATGTGAGAAGGAGATGGAGTGAGTATTTTGAAGGTTTGTTGAATGTGTTTGATGATAGAGTGGCAGATATAGGGTGTTTTGGTCGAGGTGGTGTGCAAAGTGAGAGGGTTAGGGAAAATGATTTGGTAAACAGAGAAGAGGTAGTGAAAGCTTTGCGGAAGATGAAAGCCGGCAAGGCAGCAGGTTTGGATGGTATTGCAGTGGAATTTATTAAAAAAGGGGGTGACTGTATTGTTGACTGGTTGGTAAGGTTATTTAATGTATGTATGACTCATGGTGAGGTGCCTGAGGATTGGCGGAATGCGTGCATAGTGCCATTGTACAAAGGCAAAGGGGATAAGAGTGAGTGCTCAAATTACAGAGGTATAAGTTTGTTGAGTATTCCTGGTAAATTATATGGGAGAGTATTGATTGAGAGGGTGAAGGCATGTACAGAGCATCAGATTGGGGAAGAGCAGTGTGGTTTCAGAAGTGGTAGAGGATGTGTGGATCAGGTGTTTGCTTTGAAGAATGTATGTGAGAAATACTTAGAAAAGCAAATGGATTTGTATGTAGCATTTATGGATCTGGAGAAGGCATACGATAGAGTTGATAGAGATGCTCTGTGGAAGGTATTAAGAATATATGGTGTGGGAGGAAAGTTGTTAGAAGCAGTGAAAAGTTTTTATCGAGGATGTAAGGCATGTGTACGTGTAGGAAGAGAGGAAAGTGATTGGTTCTCAGTGAATGTAGGTTTGCGGCAGGGGTGTGTGATGTCTCCATGGTTGTTTAATTTGTTTATGGATGGGGTTGTTAGGGAGGTGAATGCAAGAGTTTTGGAAAGAGGGGCAAGTATGAAGTCTGTTGGGGATGAGAGAGCTTGGGAAGTGAGTCAGTTGTTGTTCGCTGATGATACAGCGCTGGTGGCTGATTCATGTGAGAAACTGCAGAAGCTGGTGACTGAGTTTGGAAAAGTGTGTGGAAGAAGAAAGTTAAGAGTAAATGTGAATAAGAGCAAGGTTATTAGGTACAGTAGGGTTGAGGGTCAAGTCAACTGGGAGGTGAGTTTGAATGGAGAAAAACTGGAGGAAGTGAAGTGTTTTAGATATCTGGGAGTGGATCTGGCAGCGGATGGAACCATGGAAGCGGAAGTGGATCATAGGGTGGGGGAGGGGGCGAAAATCCTGGGAGCCTTGAAGAATGTGTGGAAGTCGAGAACATTATCTCGGAAAGCAAAAATGGGTATGTTTGAAGGAATAGTGGTTCCAACAATGTTGTATGGTTGCGAGGCGTGGGCTATGGATAGAGTGGTGCGCAGGAGGATGGATGTGCTGGAAATGAGATGTTTGAGGACAATGTGTGGTGTGAGGTGGTTTGATCGAGTGAGTAACGTAAGGGTAAGAGAGATGTGTGGAAATAAAAAGAGCATGGTTGAGAGAGCAGAAGAGGGTGTTTTGAAGTGGTTTGGGCACATGGAGAGGATGAGTGAGGAAAGATTGACCAAGAGGATATATGTGTCGGAGGTGGAGGGAACAAGGAGAAGAGGGAGACCAAATTGGAGGTGGAAAGATGGAGTGAAAAAGATTTTGTGTGATCGGGGCCTGAACATGCAGGAGGGTGAAAGGAGGGCAAGGAATAGAGTGAATTGGAGCGATGTGGTATACCGGGGTTGACGTGCTGTCAGTGGATTGAAGCAGGGCATGTGAAGCGTCTGGGGTAAACCGTGGAAAGCTGTGTAGGTATGTATATTTGCGTGTGTGGACGTATGTATATACATGTGTATGGGGGGGGTTGGGCCATTTCTTTCGTCTGTTTCCTTGCGCTACCTCGCAAACGCGGGAGACAGCGACAAAGTATAAAAAAAAAAATATATATATATATATATATATATATATATATATATATATATATATATATATATATATATATATATATATATTTATTATATAGATATATATATATTTATTATATAGATATATATATATATTTATTATATATATATATATATATATATATATATATATATATATATATATATATATATATATATATATATATATATATATTTATTATATATATATATATATATATATATATATATATATATATATATATATATATATATATATATATATATATATATATATATATATATATATTTCCCTGGGGATAGGGGATTAAGAATACTTCCCACGTATTCCCTGCGTGTCGTAGAAGGCGACTAAAAGGGGAGGGAGCGGGGGGCTGGAAATCCTCCCCTCTCGTTTTTTTTTTAATTTTCCAAAAGAAGGAACAGAGGGGGCCAGGTGAGGATATTCCAAAAAAGGCTCAGTCCTCTGTTCCTAATGCTACCTCGCTAACGCGGGAAATGGCAAATAGTTTGAAAGAAAGAAAAGAAAGAAAGATATATATATATATATATTTTTTTTCTTTTTCTTTTTTTTTTTGCTTTGTCGCTGTCTCCCGCGTTTGCGAGATAACGCAAGGAAACAGACGAAAGAAATGGCCCAACCCACCCCCATACACATGTATATACATACGTCCACACACGCAAATATACATACCTACACAGCTTTCCATGGTTTACCCCAGACGCTTCACATGCCTTGATTCAATCCACTGACAGCACGTCAACCCCGGTTGACGTGCTGTCAATTCACTCTCCAATTCACTCTATTCCTTGCCCTCCTTTCACCCTCCTGCATGCTCAGGCCCCGATCACACAAAATCTTTTTCACTCCATCTTTCCACCCCCAATTTGGTCTCCCTCTTCTCCTCGTTCCCTCCACCTCCGACACATATATCCTCTTGGTCAATCTTTCCTCACTCATTCTCTCCATGTGACCAAACCATTTCAAAACACCCTCTTCTGCTCTCTCAACCACGCTCTTTTTATTTCCACATATCTCTCTTACCCTTACGTTACTTACTCGATCAAACCACCTCACACCACACATTGTCCTCAAACATCTCATTTCCAGCACATCCATCCTCCTGCGCACAACTCTATCCATAGTCCACGCCTCGCAACCATACAACATTGTTGGAACCACTATTCCTTCAAACATACCCATTTTTGCTTTCCGAGATAATGTTCTCGACTTCCACACATTCTTCAAGGCTCCCAGAATTTTCGCCCCCTCCCCCACCCTATGATCCACTTCCGCTTCCATGGTTCCATCCGCTGCCAGATCAACTCCCAGATATCTAAAACACTTTACTTCCTCCAGTTTTTCTCCATTCAAACTCACCTCCCAATTGAATTGACCCTCAACCCTACTGTACCTAATAACCTTGCTCTTATTCACATTTACTCTTAACTTTCTTCTTTCACACACTTTACCAAACTCAGTCACCAGCTTCTGCAGTTTCTCACATGAATCAGCCACCAGCGCTGTATCATCAGCGAACAACAACTGACTCACTTCCCAAGCTCTCTCATCCCCAACAGACTTCATACTTGCCCCTCTTTCCAAAACTCTTGCATTCACCTCCCTAACAACCCCATCCATAAACAAATTAAACAACCATGGAGACATCACACACCCCTGCCGCAAACCTACATTCACTGAGAACCAATCACTTTCCTCTCTTCCTACACGTACACATGCCTTACATCCTCGATGAAAACTTTTCACTGCTTCTAACAACTTGCCTCCCACACCATATATTCTTAATACCTTCCACAGAGCATCTCTATCAACTCTATCATATGCCTTCTCCAGATCCATAAATGCTACATACAAATCCATTTGCTTTTCTAAGTATTTCTCACATACATTCTTCAAAGCAAACACCTGATCCACACATCCTCTACCACTTCTGAAACCACACTGCTCTTCCCCAATCTGATGCTCTGTACATGCCTTCACCCTCTCAATCAATACCCTCCCATATAACTTACCAGGAATACTCAACAAACTTATACCTCTGTAATTTGAGCACTCACTCTTATCCCCTTTGCCTTTGTACAATGGCACTATGCACGCATTCCGCCAATCCTCAGGCACCTCACCATGAGTCATACATACATTAAATAACCTTACCAACCAGTCAACAATACAGTCACCCCCTTTTTTTTTAATAAATTCCACTGCAATACCATCCAAACCTGCTGCCTTGCCGGCTTTCATCTTCCGCAAAGCTTTTACTACCTCTTCTCTGTTTACCAACTCATTTTCCCTAACCCTCGCACTTTGCACACCACCTCGACCAAAACACCCTATATCTGCCACTCTATCATCAAACACATTCAACAAACCTTCAAAATACTCACTCCATCTCCTTCTCACATCACCACTACTTGTTATCAACTCCCCATTTGCGCCCTTCACTGAAGTTCCCATTTGCTCCCTTGTCTTACGCACTTTATTTACCTCCTTCCAGAACATCTTTTTATTCTCCCTAAAATTTAATGATACTCTCTCACCCCAACTCTCATTTGCCCTTTTTTTCACCTCTTGCACCTTTCTCTTGACCTCCTGTCTCTTTCTTTTATACGTCTCCCACTCAATTTCATTTTTTCCCTGCAAAAATCGTCCAAATGCCTCTCTCTTCTCTTTCACTAATACTCTTACTTCTTCATCCCACCACTCACTACCCTTTCTAATCAACCCACCTCCCACTCTTCTCATGCCACAAGCATCTTTTGCGCAATCCATCACTGATTCCCTAAATACATCCCATTCCTCCCCCACTCCCCTTACTTCCATTGTTCTCACCTTTTTCCATTCTGTACTTAGTCTCTCCTGGTACTTCCTCACACAAGTCTCCTTCCCAAGCTCACTTACTCTCACCACCCTCTTCACCTCAACATTCACTCTTCTTTTCTGAAAACCCATACAAATCTTCACCTTAGCCTCCACAAGATAATGATCAGACATCCCTCCAGTTGCACCTCTCAGCACATTAACATCCAAAAGTCTCTCTTTCGCACGCCTGTCAATTAACACGTAATCCAATAACGTTCTCTGGCCATCTCTCCTACTTACATAAGTATACTTATGTATATCTCGCTTTTTAAACCAGGTATTCCCAATCATCAGTCCTTTTTCAGCACATAAATCTACAAGCTCTTCACCATTTCCATTTACAACACTGAACACCCCATGTATACCAATTATTCCCTCAACTGCCACATTACTCACCTTTGCATTCAAATTACCCAACACTATAACCCGGTCTCGTGCATCAAAACCACTAACACACTAATTCAGCTGCTCCCAAAACACTTGCCTCTCATGATCTTTCTTCTAATGCCCAGGTGCATATGCACCAATAATCACCCATCTCTCTCCATCAACTTTCAGTTTTACCCATATTAATCGAGAATTTACTTTCTTACATTCTATCACATACTTCCACAACTCCTGTTTCAGGAGTACTGCTACTCCTTCCCTTGCTCTTGTCCTCTCACTAACCCCTGACTTTACTCCCAAGACATTCCCAAACCACTCTTCCCCTTTACCCTTGAGCTTCGTTTCACTCACAGCCAAAACATCCAGGTTCCTTTCCTCAAACATACTACCTATCTCTCCTTATATATATATATATATATATATATATATATATATATATATATATATATATATATATTTTTTTTTTTTTTTTTTTTTATACTTTGTCGCTGTCTCCCGCGTTTGCGAGGTAGCGCAAGGAAACAGACGAAAGAAATGGCCCAGTCCCCCCCCCCCCCCCCATACACATGTACATACACACGTCCACACACGCAAATATACATACCTACACAGCTTTCCATGGTTTACCCCAGACGCTTCACATGCCTTGATTCACTCCACTGACAGCACGTCAACCCCTGTATACCACATCGCTCCAATTCACTCTATTCCTTGCCCTCCTTACACCCTCCTGCATGTTCAGGCCCCGATCACACAAAATCTTTTTCACTCCATCTTTCCACCTCCAATTTGGTCTCCCTCTTCTCCTCGTTCCCTCCACCTCCGACACATATATCCTCTTGGTCAATCTTTCCTCACTTTCCTCCATACAATGTTGTATGGTTGCGAGGCGTGGGCTGTGGATGGAGTTGTGCGCAGGAGGATGGATGTGCTGGAAATGAGATGTTTGAGGACAATGTGTGGTGTGAGGTGGTTTGATCGAGTAAGTAACGTAAGGGTAAGAGAGATGTGTGGAAATAAAAAGAGCGTGGTTGAGAGAGCAGAAGAGGGTGTTTTGAAATATATATATATATATATATATATATATATATATATATATATATATATATATATATATATATATATATTATCCCTTGGGATAGGGGAGAAAGAATACTTCCCACGTATTCCCTGCGTGTCGTAGAAGGCGACTAAAAGGGGAGGGAGCGGGGGGCTGGAAATCTTCCCCTCTCGTTTTTTTTTTTTTTTTAATTTTCCAAAACAAGGAACAGAGAAGGGGGCCAGGTGAGGATATTCCCTCCAAGGCCCAGTCCTCTGTTCTTAACGCTACCTCGCTAACGCGGGAAATGGCGAATAGTTTGAAAGAAAGAAAAGATATATATATATATATATATATATATATATATATATATATATAAATTTTGCTTTGTCGCTTTCTCCCGCGTTTGCGAGGTAGCGCAAGGAAGCAGACGAAAGAAATGGCCCAACCCACCCACATACACATTTATATACATACACGTCCACCCCAGACGCTTCACATGCCCTGATTCAATCCACTGACAGCACGTCAACCCCGGTATACCACATCGATCCAATTCACTCTATACCTTGCCCGCCTTTCACCCTCCTGCATGTTCAGGCCCCGATCACTCAAAATCTTTTTCACTCCATCTTTCCACCTCCAATTTGGTCTCCCACTTCTTCTCGTTCCCTCCACCTCTGACACATATATCCTCTTGGTCAATCTTTCCTCACTCATTCTCTCCATGTGCCCAAACCATTTCAAAACACCCTCTTCTGCTCTCTCAACCACGCTCTTTTTATTTCCACACATCTCTCTTACCCTTACATTACTTACTCAATCAAACCACCTCACACCACACATTGTCCTCAAACATCTCATTTCCAGCACATCCACCCTCCTGCGCACAACTCTATCCATAGCCCACGCCTCGCAACCATACAACATTGTTGGAACCACTATTCCTTCAAACATACCCATTTTTCCTTTCCGAGATAATGTTCTCGACTTCCAAACATTCTTCAAGGCTCCCAGGATTTTTGCCCCCTCCCCGACCCTATGATTCACTTCCACTTTCATGGTTCCATCTGCTGCCAGATCCACTCCCAGATATCTAAAACACTTTACTTCCTCAAGTTTTTCTCCATTCAAACTTACCTCCCAATTGACTTGATCCTCAACCCTAATGTACCTAATAACCTTGCTCTTATTCACATTTACTCTTAACTTTCTTCTTTCACACACTTTACCAAACTCAGTCACCAGCTTCTGCAGTTTCTCAAATGAATCAGCCACCAGCGCTGTATCATCAGCGAACAACAGCTGACTCACTTCCCAAGCTCTCTCATCCACAACAGACTTCATACTTGCCCCTCTTTCCAAAACTTTTGCATTCACCTCCCTAACAACCCCATCCATAAACAAATTAAACAACCATGGAGACATCACACACCCCTGCCGCAAACCTACATTCAGTGAGAACCAATTGCTTTCCTCTCTTCCTACACGTACACATGCCTTACATCCTTGATAAAAACTTTTCACTGCTTCTAACAACTTGCCTCCCACACCATATATTCTTAATACCTTCTACAGAGCATCTCTATCAACTCTATCATATGCCTTCTCCACATCCAGAAATGCTACATACAAATCCATTTGCTTTTCTAAGTATTTCTCACATACATTCTTCAAAGCAAACACCTGATTCACACATCCTCTACCACTTCTGAAACCATACTGCTCTTCCCCAATCTGATGCTCTGTACATGCCTTCACCCTCTCAATCAATACCCTCCCATATAACTTACCAGGAATACTTGACAAACTTACACCTCTGTAATTTGAGCACTCACTCTTATCCCCTTTGCCTTTGTACAATGGCACTATATATGCGGGAGACAGCGACAAAGCAAAGGGAAGGAGTAGCAGTACTCCTGAAACAGGAGTTGTGGTAGTATATGATAGAATGTAAGAAAGTAAATTCTCGATTAATATGGGTAAAACTGAAAGTTGATGGAGAGAGATGGGTGATTATTGGTGCATATGCACCTGGGCATGAGAAGAAAGATCATGAGAGGCAAGTGTTTTGGGAGCAGCTGAATGAGTGTGTTAGTGGTTTTGATGCACGAGACCGGGTTATCGTGATGGGTGATTTGAATGCAAAGGTGAGTAATGTGGCAGTTGAGGGAATAATTGGTATACATGGGGTGTTCAGTGTTGTAAATGGAAATGGTGAAGAGCTTGTAGATTTATGTGCTGAAAAAGGACTGATGATAGGGAATACCTGGTTTAAAAAGCGAGATGTACATAAGTATACTTATGTAAGTAGGAGAGATGGCCAGAGAGCGTTATTGGATTACGTGTTAACTGACAGGCGCGCGAAAGAGAGACTTTTGGATGTTAATGTGCTGAGAGGTGCAACTGGAGGGATGTCTGATCATCTTGTGGAGGCTAAGGTGAAGATTTGTATGGGTTCAGAAAAGAAGAGTGAATGTTGGGGTGAAGAGGGTGGTGAGAGTAAGTGAGCTTGGGAAGGAGACTTGTGTGAGGAAGTACCAGGAGAGACTGAGTACAGAATGGAAAAAGGTGAGAACAATGGGAAGTAAGGGGAGTGGGGGAGGAATGGGATGTATTTAGGGAATCAGTGATGGATTGCACAAAAGATGCTTGTGGCATGAGAAGAGTGGGAGGTGGGTTGATTAGAAAGGGTAGTGAGTGGTGGGATGAAGAAGTAAGAGTATTAGTGAAAGAGAAGAGAGAGGCATTTGGACGATTTTTGCAGGGAAAAAATGCAATTGAGTGGGAGATGTATAAAAGAAAGAGACAGGAGGTCAAGAGAAAGGTGCAAGAGGTGAAAAAAAGGGCAAATGAGAGTTGGGGTGAGAGAGTATCATTAAATTTTAGGGAGAATAAAAAGATGTTCTGGAAGGAGGTAAATAAAGTGCGTAAGACAAGGGAGCAAATGGGAACTTCAGTGAAGGGCGCAAATGGGGAGGTGATAACAAGTAGTGGTGATGTGAGAAATGTGAGAAGGAGATGGAGTGAGTATTTTGAAGGTTTGTTGAATGTGTTTGATGATAGAGTGGCAGATATAGGGTGTTTTGGTCGAGGTGGTGTGCAAAGTGAGAGGGTTAGGGAAAATAATTTGGTAAACAGAGAAGAGGTAGTAAAAGCTTTGCGGAAGATGAAAGCCGGCAAGGCAGCGGTTTGGATGGTATTGCAGTGGAATTTATTAAAAAAGGGGGTGACTGTATTGTTGACTGGTTGGTAAGGTTATTTAATGTATGTATGACTCATGGTGAGGTGCCTGAGGATTGGCGGAATGCGTGCATAGTGCCATTGCACAAAGGCAAAGGGGATAAGAGTGAGTGCTCAAATTACAGAGGTATAAGTTTGTTGAGTATTCCTGGTAAATTATATGGGAGGGTATTGATTGAGAGGGTGAAGGCATGTACAGAGCATCAGATTGGGGAAGAGCAGTGTGGTTTCAGAAGTGGTAGAGGATGTGTGGATCAGGTGTTTGCTTTGAAGAATGTATGTGAGAAATACTTAGAAAAGCAAATGGATTTGTATATAGCATTTATGGATCTGGAGAAGGCATATGATAGAGTTGATGGAGATGCTCTGTGGAAGGTATTAAGAATATATGGTGTGGGAGGCAAGTTGTTAGAAGCAGTGAAAAGTTTTTATCGAGGATGTAAGGCATGTGTACGTGTAGGAAGAGAGGAAAGTGATTGGTTCTCAGTGAATGTAGGTTTGCGGCAGGGGTGTGTGATGTCTCCATGGTTGTTTAATTTGTTTATGGATGGGGTTGTTAGGGAGGTGAATGCAAGAGTTTTGGAAAGAGGGGCAAGTATGAAGTCTGTTGGGGATGAGAGAGTTTGGGAAGTGAGTCAGTTGTTGTTCGCTGATGATACAGCGCTGGTGGCTGATTCATGTGAGAAACTGCAGAAGCTGGTGACTGAGTTTGGTAAAGTGTGTGAAAGAAGAAAGTTAAGAGTAAATGTGAATAAGAGCAAGGTTATTAGGTACAGTAGGGTTGAGGGTTAAGTCCATTGGGAGGTGAGTTTGAATGGAGAAAAACTGGAGGAAGTGAAGTGTTTTAGATATCTGGGAGTGGATCTGGCAGCGGATGGAACCATGGAAGCGGAAGTGGATCATAGGGTGGGGGAGGGGGCGAAAATTCTGGGAGCCTTGAAGAATGTGTGGAAGTCAAGAACATTATCTCGGAAAGGAAAAATGGGTATGTTTGAAGGAATAGTGGTTCCAACAATGTTGTATGGTTGCGAGGCGTGGGCTATGGATAGAGTTGTGCGCAGGAGGATGGATGTGCTGGAAATGAGATGTTTGAGGACAATGTGTGGTGTGAGGTGGTTTGATCGAGTAAGTAACGTAAGGGTAAGAGAGATGTGTGGAAATAAAAAGAGCGTGGTTGAGAGAGCAGAAGAGGGTGTTTTGAAGTGGTTTGGGCACATGGAGAGAATGAGTGAGGAAAGATTGACCAAGAGGATATATGTGTCGGAGGTGGAGGGAACGAGGAGAAGAGGGAGACCAAATTGGAGGTGGAAAGATGGAGTGAAAAAGATTTTGTGTGATCGGGGCCTGAACATGCAGGAGGGTGAAAGGAGGGCAAGGAATAGAGTGAGTTGGAGCGATGTGGTATACCGGGGTTGACGTGCTGTCAGTGGATTGAATCAAGGCATGTGAAGCGTCTGGGGTAAACCATGGAAAGCTGTGTAGGTATATATATTTGTGTGTGTGGACATATGTATGTACAGGTGGATGGGGGGGTTGGGCCATTTCTTTCGTCTGTTTCCTTGCGCTACCTCGCAAACGCGGGAGAGAGCGACAAAGTATAATAAAATAATAAATAAATATATTTATTTATATTTATTTTGCTTTGTCGCTGTCTCCCGCATTTGCGAGGTAGCGCAAGGAAACAGACGAAAGAAATGGCTCAACCCACCCCCATACTCATGTATATTCATACACGTCCACACTCGCAAATATACATACCTATAGATCTCAATGTACACATATATATACACACACAGACATATACATATATACACATGTACATAATTCATACTGTCTACCTTTATTTATTCCCATCGCCACCTCGCCACACCTGGAATAACATCCCCCTCCCCCCTCATGTGTGTGAGGTAGTGCTAGGAAAAGACAACAAAGGCCACATTCGTTCACACTCAGTCTCTAGCTGTCATGTAATAATGCCCGAAACCACAGCTCCCTTTCCACATCCAGGCCCCACAGAACTTTCCATGCTTTACCCCAGACGCTTCACATGCCCTGATTCAATCCATTGACAGCACGTCGACCCCGGTATACTACATAGATCCAATTCACTCTATTCCTTGCCCACCTTTCACCCTCCTGCATGTTCAGGCCTTGATCACTCAAAATCTTTTTCACTCCATCTTTCCACCTCCAATTTGGTCTCCCACATCTCCTCGTTCCCTCTACCTCTGACACATATATCCTCTTGGTTCAATCTTTCCTCACTCATTCTCTCCATGTGCCCAAACCATTTCAAAACACCCTCCTCTGCTCTCTCAACCACGCTCTTTTTATTTCCATACATCTCTCTTACCCTTACATTACTTACTCGATCAAACCACCTCACACCACATATTGTCCTCAAAACATCTCATTTCCAGCACATCCACTCTCCTGCGCACAACTCTATCCATATCCCACGCCTCACAACCATACAACATTGTTGGAACCACTATTCCTTCAAACATACCCATTTTTGCTTTCCGAGATAATGTTCTCGACTTCCACACAGTCTTCAAGGCTCCCAGGATTTTCGCCCCATCCTATGATTCACTTCCGCTTCCATGGTTCCATCCGCTGCCAGATCCACTATATATATATATATATATATATATTTTTTTTTTTCATACTATCCGCCATTTCCCGCGTTTGCGAGGTAGCGGTAAGAACAGAGGACTGGGCCTTAGAGGGAAAATCCTCACCTGGCCCCCTTCTCTGTTCCTTCTTTTGGAAAATCAAAAAAAAACGAGAGGGGAGAATTTCCAGCCACCCGCTCCCTCCCCTTTTAGTCGCCTTCTACAACACGCAGGGAATACGTGGGAAGTATTCTTTCTCCCCTATCCCCAGGGATAAAAATATATATATATATATATATATATATATATATATATATATATATTTATTAAAAAAGGGGGTGACTGTATTGTAGACTGGTTAGTAAGGTTATTTAATGTATGTATGACTCATGGTGAGGTGCCTGAGGATTGGCGGAATGCGTGCATAGTGCCATTGTACAAAGGCAAAGGGGATAAGAGTGAGTGCTCAAATTACAGAGGTATAAGTTTGTTGAGTATTCCTGGTAAATTATATGGGAGGGTATTGATTGAGAGGGTGAAGGCATGTACAGAGCATCAGATTGGGGAAGAGCAGTGTGGTTTCAGAAGTGGTAGAGGATGTGTGGATCAGGTGTTTGCTTTGAAGAATGTATGTGAGAAATACTTAGAAAAGCAAATGGATTTGTTTGTAGCATTTATGGATCTGGAGAAGGCATATGATAGAGTTGATAGAGATGCTCTGTGGAAGGTATTAAGAATATATGGTGTGGGAGGAAAGTTGTTAGAAGCAGTGAGAAGATTTTATCGAGGATGTAAGGCATGTGTACGTGTAGGAAGAGAGGAAAGTGATTGGTTCTCAGTGAATGTAGGTTTGCGGCAGGGGTGTGTGATGTCTCCATGGTTGTTTAATTTGTTTATGGATGGGGTTGTTAGGGAGGTAAATGCAAGAGTTTTGGAAAGAGGGGCAAGTATGAAGTCTGTTGGGGATGAGAGAGCTTGGGAAGTGAGTCAGTTGTTGTTCGCTGATGACACAGCGCTGGTGGCTGATTCATGTGTGAAACTGCAGAAGCTGGTGACTGAGTTTGGTAAAGTGTGTGAAAGAAGAAAGTTAAGAGTAAATGTGAATAAGAGCAAGGTTATTAGGTACAGTAGGGTTGAGGGTCAAGTCAATTGGGAGGTGAGTTTGAATGGAGAAAAACTGGAGGAAGTGAAGTGTGTTAGATATCTGGGAGTGGATCTGGCAGCGGATGGAACCATGGAAGCGGAAGTGGATCATAGGGTAGGGGAGGGGGCGAAAATTCTGGGGGCCTTGAAGAATGTGTGGAAGTCGAGAACATTATCTCGGAAAGCAAAAATGGGTATGTTTGAAGGAATAGTGGTTCCAACAATGTTGTATGGTTGCGAGGCGTGGGCTATGGATAGAGTTGTGCGCAGGAGGATGGATGTGCTGGAAATGAGATGTTTGAGGACAATGTTTGGTGTGAGGTGGTTTGATCGAGTGAGTAACATAAGGGTAAGAGAGATGTGTGGAAATAAAAAGAGCGTGGTTGAGAGAGCAGAAGAGGGTGTTTTGAAGTGGTTTGGGCACATGGAGAGAATGAGTGAGGAAAGATTGACCATGAGGATGTATGTGTCGGAGGTGGAGGGAACGAGGAGAAGAGGGAGACCAAATTGGAGGTGGAAAGATGGAGTGAAAAAGATTTTGTGTGATCGGGGCCTGAACATGCAGGAGGGTGAAAGGAGGGCAAGGAATAGAGTGAATTGGAGCGATGTGGTATACCGGGGTTGACGTGCTGTCAGTGGATTGAGTCAAGGCATGTGAAGCGTCTGGGGTAAACCATGGAAAGCTGTGTAGGTATATATATTTGTGTGTGTGGACATATGTATGTACAGGTGTATGGGGGGGTTGGGCCATTTCTTTCGTCTGTTTCCTTGCGCTACCTCGCAAACGCGGGAGAGAGCGACAAAGTATAATAAAATAATAAATAAATATATTTATTTATATTTATTTTGCTTTGTCGCTGTCTCCCGCATTTGCGAGGTAGCGCAAGGAAACAGACGAAAGAAATGGCTCAACCCACCCCCATACTCATGTATATTCATACATGTCCACACTCGCAAATATACATACCTATAGATCTCAATGTACACATATATATACACACACAGACATATACATATATACACATGTACATAATTCATACTGTCTACCTTTATTTATTCCCATCGCCACCTCGCCACACCTGGAATAACATCCCCCTCCCCCCTCATGTGTGTGAGGTAGTGCTAGGAAAAGACAACAAAGGCCACATTCGTTCACACTCAGTCTCTAGCTGTCATGTAATAATGCCCGAAACCACACCTCCCTTTCCACATCCAGGCTCCACAGAACTTTCCAAGGCTCCCAGGATTTTCGCCCCCTATCCCACCCTATGATTCACTTCCGTTTCCATGGTTCCATCCACTGCCAAATCCACTCCCAGATATCTAAAACACTTCACTTCCTCCAGTTTTTCTCCATTCAAACTTACCTCCCAATTGACTTGACCCTCAACTCTACTGTACCTAATAACCTTGCTCTTATTCACATTTACTCTCAACTTTCTTCTTTCACACACTTTACCAAACTCAGTCACCAGCTTCTGCAGTTTCTCACATGAATCAGCCACCAGCGCTGTATCATCAGCAAACAACAACTGACTCACTTCCCAAGCTCTCTCATCCACAACAGACTTCATTCTTGCCCCTCTTTCCAAAACTCTTGCATTCACCTCCCTAACAACCCCATCCATAAACAAATTAAACAACCATGGAGACATCACACACCCCTGCCACAAACCTACATTCACTGAGAACCAATCACTTTCCTCTCTTCCTACATGTACACATGCCTTACATCCTTGATAAAAACTTTTCACTGCTTCTAACAACTTGCCACCCACACCATATATTCTTAATACCTTCCACAGAGCATCTCTATCAACTCTTATCATATGCCTTCTCCAGATCCATAAATGCTACATACAAATCCATTTGCTTTTCTAAGTATTTCTCACATACATTCTTCAAAGCAAACACCTGATCCACACATCCTCCACCACTTCTGAAACCACACTGCTCTTCCGCAATCTGATGCTCTGTACATGCCTTCACCCTCTCAATCAATACCCTCCCATATAATTTACCAGGAATACTCAACAAACTTATACCTCTGTAATTAGAGCACTCACTCCTATCCCCTTTGCCTTTGTACAATGGCACTATGCACGCATTCCGCCATTCCTCAGGCACCTCACCATGAGTCATATATACATTAAATAACCTTACCAACCAGTCAACAATACAGTCACCCCCTTTTTTAATAAATTCTACTGCAATATCATCCAAACCCGCTTTCATCTTCCGCAAAGCTTTTACTACCTCTTCTCTGTTTACCAAATCATTTTCCCTAACCCTGTCACTTTGCACACCCCCTCGACCAAAACACCCTATATCTGCCACTCTATCATCAAACATTCAACAAAACTTCAAAATACTCACTCCATCTCCTTCTCACATCACCACTACTTATCACCTCCCCATTAGCCCCCTTCACTGAAGTTCCCATTTGTTCCCTTGTCTTACACACTTTATTTACCTCTTTGCAAAACATCTTTTTATTCTCCCTATTCTCCTTTTTATTCTCTCCTATAAGTTTGTTGAGTATTCCTGGTAAATCATATGGGAGGGTATTGATTGAGAGGGTGAAGGCATGTAC
The DNA here is from genome assembly GCF_036320965.1 of Panulirus ornatus. NCBI lineage: Eukaryota > Metazoa > Arthropoda > Malacostraca > Decapoda > Palinuridae > Panulirus > Panulirus ornatus. The sequence goes on from NC_092275.1 coordinate 19,285,787, forward strand.
AGAGCATCAGATTGGGGAAGAGCAGTGTGGTTTCAGAAGTGGTAGAGGATGTGTGGATCAGGTGTTTGCTTTGAGGAATGTATGTGAGAAATACTTAGAAAAGCAAATGGATTTGTATGTAGCATTTATGGATCTGGAGAAGGCATATGATAGAGTTGATAGAGATGCTCTGTGGAAGGTATTAAGAATATATGGTGTGTGGGCAAGTTGTTAGAAGCAGTGAAAAGTTTTTATTGAGGATGTAAGGCATGTGTACGTGTAGGAAGAGAGGAAAGAGATTGGTTCTCAGTGAATGTAGGTTTGCGGCAGGGGTGTGTGATGTCTCCATGGTTGTTTAATTTGTTTATGGATGGGGTTGTTAGGGAGGTGAATGAAAGAGTTTTGGAAAGAGGGGCAAGTATGCAGTCTGTTGTGGATGAGAGGGCTTGGGAAGTGAGTCAGTTGTTGTTCGCTGATGATACAGCGCTGGTGGCTGATTCATGTGAGAAACTGCAGAAGCTGGTGACTGAGTTTGGTAAAGTGTGTGAAAGAAGAAAGTTGAGAGTAAATGTGAATAAGAGTAAGGTTATTAGGTACAGTAGAGTTGAGGGTCAAGTCAATTGGGAGGTAAGTTTGAATGGAGAAAAACTGGAGGAAGTGAAGTGTTTTAGATACCTGGGAGTGGATTTGGCAGTGGATGGAACCATGGAAACGGAAGTGAATCATAGGGTGGGATAGGGGGCAAAAATCCTGGGAGCCTTGAAGAATTTGTGGAAGTCAAGAACATTATCTCAGAAAACAAAATTGGGTATGTTTGAAGGAATAGTAGTTCCAACAATGTTGTATGGTTGCGAGGCGTGGGCTGTGGTTAGAGTTGTGCGTAGGAGGGTGGATGTGCTGGAAATGAGATGTTTGAGGGCAGTATGTGGTGAGAGGTGATTTGATTGAGTAAGTAATGTAAGGGTAAGAGAGATGTGTGGAAATTAAAAGAGCGTGGTTGAGAGAGCCATTTCTTTCGTCTGTTTCCTTGCGCTACCTCGCATACGCGGGAGACAGCGACAAAGCAAAATAAATAAATATAAATATAAATATATATATATATTGAATCAGGGCATGTGAAGCGTCTGGGGTAAACCATGGAAAGTTCTGTGGGGCCTGGATGTGGAAAGGGAACTGTGGTTTCGGGCATTATTGCATGACAACTAGAGACTGTGTGAACGAATGGGGCCTTTGTTGTCTTTTCCTAGCGCTACCTCGCATACATGTGGGGGGAGGGGGATGTTATTCCATGTGTGGCGAGGTGGCGATGGGAATGAATAAAGGCAGACAGTGTGAATTGTGTGCATGTGTGTATATGTATGTGTGTGTGTGTTTATATATATGTGTACATCGAGATGTATGGGTATGTATATTTGCATGTGTGGACATGTATGTATATACATGTGTATGGGGGTGGGTTGGGCCATTTCTTTCGTCTGTTTCCTTGCGCTACGTCACAAACGCGGGAGACAGCGACAAAGCAAAATAAATATAAATATGAATACGATGAGATGTGTAGGTGCGTGTGTGGACGTGTATGTATATACATGTGTATGTGGGTGGGTTGGGCCATTCTTTCGTCTGTTTCCTTGCGCTTCCTCGCTAACGTGGGAGACAGCGACAAAGTATGATAAATAAATAAATAAAAAATAATTTTGTTCCAAAGAATTCCTTGTAAAGATTACTTTATAGTAATGTAAGAAGGTTACCCATTACCAGTCTTTTAGACTTAATTTTATTAATTCAAGAAACAGAATCTGAAATGGGTAAATCCAATTTATCCAAGGCACCAATCAGAAATTCATAGAGGTCATCACCTGGAACTTTTGTGAGCAAGGATAACATCAAAACGTTCCAATTTGAAATCAAAATCATCCTGGTTGTTATTAATCTTGCTAACTAAATCTACGACCCATTTTCATACCTTATAAGTGACTGAGCCCACTAAACTCAATATGGGTCTTGCTGGATAGCTTGGCTTATGTGTTTTGATAATGAATGGGACAGTGATGAAAATCTTTTGATGAGAGAATCATTATCTTTCAACATCAACTGTTGTTTATTAAAATAAGAATTAACAGTATCTAAGGGATTTTACTGTTTGAATTATATTGTATCATCACATGAAAGATAATTAATTTTTTATCAAAAATCAACTTTGTCGTTAACCACAACTGTTAGCCTTATCTGGTTTCGGTATATGTAGTACACTATCTTTATTCAAACTGATAATAGTGGTGATGAATCTTTTTGGGCTGTTTGGAATAGCTGGTTTTGACAAATGCTTTATTTAATCATGTTATAAATTATGACCATTGTATTGACTGAAGTAACGATAATTCAGTTATTAACGGTAACTCCTTGACCAGGAGAAATATTATTGAATCTTCTATTAAATGCACAAAGAATTGTAACATGAATATTAGTGAAGGTCTATACAAATTGGGTGGTTTTGTTGTAGGAAAAACTTGTAACCAGTTCTGTTTTGTCCACACGATAAAATTTTATGACAGGCACAGTGCCAGACCAGAACAGCACCAACCTGAAATAATCGTGTACAAATGGTATCTTAGCTTCACCTCAAATTTGTATATGTGCTATATGCTGACTGTTCTAAGTTTAATGTCTCATTCTTGTATCTCCAGGATTGATTTGGTCATTACACAAAAGTTCGCTTGAGAACTTAGTGTTTCATTTTTCTTGTGGTTATCAGCAAATACTAGATCCCGTGCACCACTGTGACCTGACCTAACCTAACCTGACCCATGTAGCCCATTTCAAAGAAAAACTAGGCCTTATTTCCCATCCTTCCAGCATTTTGAATGCTTTTTGCATACAGGAACTGTTAGTTAAATATCAGTAGAAGAGCTGGTTGTGATGCTGAGGAGAACAGGTATGTACATAACTGGGTTGTGGGATATGTCATTAGTTGGGGAAGAGTCTAGGTTTGTAATTGAATAGCTAGTCAGTATCAGTTTTTGTAAGGTTAAGATGGTATGTGTTGTGTAGCAAAATCATGTTAAAGCAAGTCAGTGTTGCATTCTATTAGGTTTTTAGGTAAAGCACACTGGCACCAATTGTAATGTACATATTGGCTACTTTATGAGATTTATGCAGTCTATTCAAGGTGTAATTCAAAGTTTTTATCTTTTCAGGTTTCTAAGGTGCTAAACCAGTACTTGACTGAGGATCAGTATGCTGATTATGATCACTTCATTAAGATGAAGGCAAAACTCATCATGGATGCCAGAGAAATAGATGATAAAATCAAGTTGGGGGAAGAGCAACAGCAGGCATTAAGAGAAACTATGACCAAGAAGCAGTGAGCTTTGTGAAGACATAGTGACAGTGTGTAAATGAAAGCTACTTTTAATTCCAAAGCTACATAAAGTGATTATTATAGTTGACAATAAACTGCATCACTTTTGTGTGTTAAGGAATTCAGTGGGCTGCATGGATTAAAAAAAGAATATATAGAACAAGAAGCACTCTTTGATCGTCGGCATTCTTCTGCATTGAAGGAATCTCTGACCAAATAACTCGCTGCTGTGTTGCATGGTATCTTATATTTACATAGTGATGCAGAGTTACATGCAGGCAAAGGAAGATATTTTCATAACTGAAATCAGGTACTACAGTTTCACAACAAAAAGAAAATTATGGCATAATACTTCGTCTTTCGTAAGCCAGTATTTCGTTTTATAGCCTAGAGCTGTAAAGTGATGATGGGGATGAACCCTGATGATGTCATTTTGTGAATGGTGTTGTGCATGTGATCTGCATCCCACTATTTATGTGCAAAAGTTAAAAGTGAGAATATTGGATGAAGCACATACTTGTGTACATTGTAGCCAGAGTTTCTATTTGAGGGTACTAGCAGCATCATTGCTGTGGTGCTGAATTAAGGTGAACGTTTAGTGGGCACTTAGAAAAATTGTTGCAAGAAATGGGCATGAATAAAATTTAATGTTATATTATTTAATATCATACTATTATCTTGAGTGTTTTTCTATTAAGTATATTCTGACAGTGCAATGAGTGTCATGGCAGTACACACTCAAATACAGTTTGAGTTTGTTGTATCCATGTAATAACAAAAACACAACTCGCCCTGCATCTTAAGGATTCAAGGAAGAGTTTGTGTACTGTGAGACTAATTTCATATTCTGTAATTGAATAGGAAATAGAATATTTTGTATACATTAACAACACCTCGTACCATTTGGAAGAAAACCATCTTCTCTTATAATATTTTATGTATTCATATTATGGCTTTTCTCAAGGGTTTGACTTCATGCTATATTATGACCTCTTGTGTATACAGTTGATTATCCTGTGATGCTTGTATGCTTGGTGTGTTTTGGTCATTTTTTTTATTTGAATTATTATTAAATAAGGAGAGTTTGTGCCCATATGTACATGTACAGTGTGCTCTTTGCTCATCTTTTGATACTCTCTGCAATTCTGTCTAACACTTTCGCTTCTACTACATTATATAAGAAGCCAAATGGTTTTGAAGGTTGGGCAGCACAACCCATAATGGAATACTTCATTAGTCCATAATATTTTCTTTACTTTTTTATTAGTGAATACCTATGCCCACACAGGCAGCTGGACATAACTGGACTAGTGGGCCCACTAAATGATGGAATCTTGACATTCAGGGTAGATAGTATATTTGCCCAGCAAGAATTATTAGTGCCACATTGTATATAATAGTTGTTTAGTGGATGCCAAAAGACCGTCCTGTTCCTTGATATCTGTATCTACTAACTCTGTTGAAAGAAATTTATTGGTTTTATACTTTAAGACTAGTTGCAAAGCAACAGTTATGTTGTACAGTAGTGCTTGTTTATAATGTACGCCAAATTCTATCATTCTTCTCTCCAGAAGAAATAAAATGAGTATTATATTGATTATTTTTCTTCCCTAAAACAATTGGAGAAAATATGCTATAAATAGTGAAGTGACAAGGCTTCAAATATTGTTTGTCTTCTGAAAATTTCACTAAAACATTAGAGCGATTCTCCCAGATAAGAGATGTACATAAGACTTGAAATGTAAATACACAATGAATAAAAGAAATACAAGAATTAAACATTTTCATTAAAAAGGAATGTGTTGTAGAATTGCATTTGGAAAAAGAAATAATAGACACTCACACACACATGTATCCCTGGGGATAGGGGAGAAAGAACACTTCCTATGTATTCCCTGCATGTAAAAGGTGACTAAAGGGGGCTGGAAACGCTCCCCTTCTTGTATTTCAGTTTCAAAAAGAAGAAACGGAGTCAGGTGGGGATTGCTCAGCCTCCTCAAAGGTTCAGATTTGAGTATCTGAATATGTGTGGACGTAACCAAAATGAGAAGAAAGGAGAGACAGGTAGTATGTCTGAGGAAAGAAACCTGGATGTTCTGGCTGACAAGAGCTAAGGAAGTAGTAGTATTACTCCTGAAACAGTTGTGAGAAGAAAAAAATCATGAGAAGCAAATGTTTTGGGAACATCTGAGTGAGTGTGTCAGTGGGTGATTTACATGCGAAGGTGAGTAATGTGGGGTATTTAGTGTTGTGAATGGAAATGGTGAGGAGCTTATGGATATGTGCCGAAAAAAGATTGGTGATTGGGAATACCTGCTTTAAAAAGAGAGATATACACAAGTAAACATATGTGAGTAGGAGAGATGGTCAAAGGGCATTATTGGATTATGTGATTATTGACAGGAATGTAAAAGATACTTTTAGATGTTAATGTGCTGAGAGGAGTGCCTGGTGGGATGTCTGATCACTATTTTGTGGAGGCAAAGGTGAAGATTTGTAGAGGTTTTCACAAAAGAAAGTTGGGGAGAAGAGAGTAATGTGTGAGGAAGTACGAGGAGACACTGAATGTAGAATGGCAAAAGGTGAGAGCAAATGACATGAGAGGAATGGGTGAAGAGTGGGATATATAGCATGTCCAAAAGATGCATGTGGGCAGATTAAAAATGGTAGTGAGTGGTGGGATGAAGAAGTAAAGTTAGTGAGAACAAATTTATGGGATATTTTACCCACAAAGGCAATTTACTTTTAGGTATGTATGATGTACTTTATGTTTGGCCAAAAAGAATATGTAATTTTACAGACAATTTTCCCCTTGTTTAACAATTGATACCTTCCATCAAATATACTTTTGAAGTATAAGTGATTGTATGTTACCATTTTTAGATTCTTTGGTCCATAGAATTGGAAACATACTTCGGTTTAGCTTTTACAGAAAACCCAGCAATGTTTGTTCGTATATCCATTATTGCTCACTACAACATATGAAATTTAACAATCATCATTCCAGTCAGGGCTCCAGAATTTGTTGAAGAGTTGAAAAAGATATATTCTACTGGATCCAAATTATAGAAATAAGCCCAAACCACCCGTTGAAACCAAGAATCTTTCAATATTTCCTTTTAACAACAATATTAACTTAGTTCCCAACCTACTGAGAGCCTTTTGTATGTAATGTGTGCATGTGTGTATGTATATGTGAAGGTATGTACAAAGCTATCCCTGGATGTGGAAAGGGAGCTGTGGTTTCGGTGCATTATTACATGACAGCTAAAGACTGAGTGTGAACGAATGGAGCCTTTGTTGTCTTTTCCTAGTGCTACCTCGCACACATGAGGGGGGAGGGGGTTGTTATTCCATGTGTGGCGAGGTGGCGATGGGAATAAATAAAGGCAGACAGTATGAATTATGTACATGTGTATATATGTATATGTGTGTGTGTGTGTATATATATGTGTACATTGAGATGTATAGGTATGTATATTTGTGTGTGTGGACGTGTATGCATATACATGTGTATGTGGGTGGGTTGGGCCATTTCTTATGTCTGTTTCCTTGCGCTACCTTGCTAACGCGGGAGACAGTGACAAAGCAAAATAAATAAATGAATAAAATGTACAAAGCATCAGATAGCAGAAGAGCAGTGTGGTTTCAGAAGTGGTACAGGATGGGTGGATCAGGTGTTTGCTTTGAAGAATGTATGTGTGAAATACTTAGAACAAATAGATTTGTAAGTAGCATTTATGCATCTGGAGAAGGCATATGATAGGTTTGACAGAGATGTTTTGTGGAGGGTTTAAGGAGTATATGCCGTGGGAGGTAATTTGCTAGAAGCAGTGAAAAGATTTTACCACAGATGTAAGGTACGTGTACAAGTGGGGAGGGTGGAGAGTGATTGGTTCCCAGTGAACATCAGTCTGTGGCAGGGGTGTATGATGTCCCCATGGTAGTCTAATTTGTTTATGGATGGAGTGGTTAGGGAGGTAAATGCAAATTTTGGAGAGAGGGGTGAGTATGCAGTCTGTTGTGGATGAGAGGGCCTGGGAAGTGAGTAAGTTGTTGTTCGCCGATGATACACCTCTAGAGGCTGATTTGTTTGAGAAACTGCAGAGGTTGGTGACCGAGTTTGGAAAAGTTAATTGAGATGAGTTTGAATGGAGAAAACTTGGAGGAGGTGAAGTGTTTTAGATTTCTGGGAGTGGGCTTAGCTGATGGAACCATGGAAGCGGAAATGAGTCACGGGGTGGGGGAGGGGGCGAAGGTTCCGAGAGCAATGATGAATGTGTGGAAGGAGAGAATGTTATCTTGGAGAGCAAAAATGGTTATGTTTGAAGCAACTGTAGTCCCAACAATGTTATATGGTTGCGAGGCATGTACAGAGGAGGGTGTATGTGTTGGAAACGAAGTGTTTGAGCACAATATGTGGTGTGAGGTGGTTTGATCAAGTAAGTAATGTAAGGGTAAGAGAGATGTGTGGAAATAAAAAGTGTTTGGTTAAGAGAGCAGAAGAGGGTGTGTTGAAATGGTGTGGACATATGGAGAGAATAAGAGAGGAAGGATTGAAAAAGAGGATATATGTGTCAGAGGTGGAGGGAACAAGGAGAAGCGGGAGACCAAATTGGAGTTGCAAGGATGGTGTGAAAAAAATGTTAAGTGATCAGGGTCTGAACATACAGGAGTGTGAAAGGTGTGCAAGGAACAAAGTGAATTGGAACAATGTGGTATACTGGGGTTGACATATTGTTAATGGGCTGAACCAGCGCATGTGAACCTTCTACGGTAAACCATGGAAAGGTCTGTGGGGCCTGGATATGGATAGGGAGCTGTGGTTTTGGTGCATTACACATGACAACCAGAGACTGAGTGTAAACGAATGTGGCCTTTTTGTCTGTTTTCCTGGCGCAACCTCACGGAAGCAGGGATAGCAATGCTGTTTTCCTGTTCGGTAGAGTTGTGCCAGGAATGGATTGGTTGCATATGTGCATGTATATGTCTGTATATGTTATGTACATGTGCATATGTGGGCATTTATATATATATATATATATATATATATATATATATATATATGTGCATTCCTATGAGTCCACGGGGAAAATGAAACACGATAAGTTCCCAAGTGCACTTTCGTGTAATAATCACAACATTAGGGGAGACACGAGAGAAATAAAAGTCAGTTGATATACATCGAAAAGATGAAGCTAGGACGCCATTTGGTAAATATCATTGAATCTTCTATTATTAAGTACACAAAGAATTATAATCTTAATATTAGTGATGGTCTATACAAATTAGATAACTTTATTGTTGATAAAATTTGTAAAATGATAAGTTTATGAATGCTTGTAGTATGTTTTGGACACTCACATGTTTACCAAATGGTGTCCTAGATTTGTCTCTTCAATGTATATCAACTGACTTTTATTTCCCTCTCGTGTCTCCCCGATGATGTGATTATTACACGAAAGTGCACTTGGGGACTTAATGTGTTTCATTTTCCCAGTGGACTCATAGGAATATCTTGATCACGTGCAAAATTGTGATCCTTTCCGATATATGTGTATATGAGTGGATGGGCAATTCTTCGTCTTTCCTGGTGCCCCTGCTGAAGTGGGAAACAGTGATTATGTATAATATACATATATTTATATTTATTTATTTATTTTGCTTTGTCATTGTCTCGGTGTTAGTGAGTTACCGCAAGGAAACAGACGAAAGAAATGGCCCAACCCACCCACATACACATGTATATACATACATGTCCACACACGCAAATATACATACCTATACATCTCAACGTATACATATTTATACACACACAGACATATACATAATTCATACTGTCTGCCCTTATTTATTCCCATCGCCACCCCACCACACATGAAATAACAACCCCCTCCCCCCAAATGTGCGCGAGGTAGCGCTAGGAAAAGACAACAAAGGCCACATTCGTTCACACTCAGCCTCTAGCTGTCATGTAATAATGCACCGAAACCACAGCTCCCTTTCCACATCCAGGCCCCACAGAACTTTCCATGGTTTACCCCAGACGCTTCATATGCCAATGGATCAATCCATTAACAGCACATCGACCCTGGTATACCACATTGTTCCAATTCACTCTACTCCTTCCATGTCTTTTGCCCTCCTCCATGTTCAGGCCCGGATCACTCAAAATCTTTTTCACTTCATCTTTCCACTTCCAATATGGTCTCCCACTTCTCCTTCTTCCCTCCACCTCTGACACATATATCCTCTTGGTCAATCCTTCCTCACTCATTCTCTCCATGTAACCAAATCATTTCAAAACACCCTCTTCTGCTCTCTCAACTGCACTCTTTTTATTACCACACATCTCTCTTAACCTATTATTACTTACTCGATCAAACCATCTCACACCACATATTGTCCTCAAACATCTCATTTCCAGCACATCCGCCCTCCTCCGCACAACTCTTATCCATAGCCCATGCCTCGCAACCATATAACATTGTTGGAACCACTATTCCTTCAAACATACCCATTTTTGCTTTCTCAGATAATGTTCTCGACTTCCACACATTCTTCAAGGCTCCCAGAACTTTTGCCCCCTCCCCCACCCTATGATTCACTTCCGCTTCCATGGTTCCATCCGCTGCCAGATCCACTCCCAGATATCTAAAACACTTCACTTCCTCCAGCTTTTCTCCATTCAAACTTACCTCCCAATTGACTTGTCCCTCAACCCTACTGTACCTAATAACCTTCATCTTATTCACATTTATTCTCAGCTTTCTTCTTTCACACACTTTACCAAACTCAGTCACCAGCTTCTGCAGTTTCTCACACGAATCAGCCATCAGCACTGTATCATCAGCGAACAACAGCTGACTCACTTCCCAAGCTCTCTCATCCCCAACAGACTACATACTTGCCCCTCTTTCCAAAACTCTTGCATTTACCTCCCTAACAACCCCATCCATAAACAAATTAAACAACCCTGGAGACATCACACTCCCCTGCCGCAAACCTACATTCACTGAGAACCAATCACTTTCCTCTCTTCCTACACGTACACATGCCTTACATCCTCGATAAAAACTTTTCACTGATTCTAACAACTTGCCTCCCACACCATATATTCTTAACACCTTCCACAGAGCATCTCTATCAACCCTATCAAATGCCTTCTCCAGATCCATTTGCTTTTCTAATTATTTCTCACATACATTCCTCAAAGCAAACACCTGATCCACACATCCTCTACCACTTCTGAAACCACAATGCTCTTCCCCAATCTGATGCTCTGTACATGCCTTCACCCTCTCAATCAATACCCTCCCATATAATTCCCCAGGAATACTCAACAAACTTATACCTCTGTAATTTGAGCACTCACGTTTTTCTCCTTTGCCTTTGTACAATGGCACTATGCAAGCATTCTGCCCATCCTCAGGCACCTCACCATGAGTCATACATACATTAAATAACCTTTTTTAATAAATTCGACTGCAATACCATCTAAACCCGCTGTCTTCCCAGCTTTCATCTTTCGCAAAGCTTTTACTACCTCTTCTCTGTTTACCAAATCATTTTCCCTAACCCTCTCACTTTGCACACCACCTCGACCAAAACACCTTATATCTGCCACTCTATCATCAAACGCATTCAACAAGTCTTCAAAATACTCACTCCAACTCCTTCTCACATCACCATTACTTGTTATCACTCCCCACCTGCCCCCTTCACTGAAGTTCCCATTTGTTCCCTTGTCTTATGCACTTAATATACCTCCTTCCAAAACATCTTTTTATTCTCCCTAAAATTTGATGATACTCTCTCACCCCAACTCTCACTTGCCCTCTTTTTCACCTCTTGCACCTTTCTCTTGACCTCCTGCCTCTTTCTTCTATACATCTCCCACTCATTTGCATTATTTCTCTGCAAAACTCATCCAAATGCCTCTCTCTTCTCTTTCACTAACAATCTTACTTCTTCATCCCACCACTCACTACCCTTTCTAATCTGCCCACCTCCCACACTTCTCATGCCACAAGCATCTTTTGTGCAAGCCATCACTGCTTCCCTAAATACATCCCATTCCTCCCCCACTCCCCTTACGTCCTTTGTTCTCACCTTTTTCCATTCTGTACTCAGTCTCTCCTGGTACTTCCTCACACAAGTCTCCTTCCCAAGTTCCCTTACTCTCACCACTCTTTTCACCTCAGCATTCTCTCTTCTTTTCTGAAAACCTCTACAAATCTTCACCTTAGCCTCCACAAGATAATGATCAGACATCCCTCCAGTTGCACCTCTCAGCAAATTAACATCCAAAAGTCTCTCTTTCGTGTGCCTATCAATGAACACGTAATCCAATAATGCTCTCTGGCCATCTCTCCTACTTACATACATATACTTATGTATATCTCTCTTTTTGAACCAGGTATTCCCAATCACCAGTTCTTTTTGAGCACATAAATCTACAAGGTCTTCACCATTTCCATTTACAACACTGAACACCCCATGTACACCAATTATTCCCTCAACTGCCACATTACTCACCATTGCATTCAAATCACCCATCACTATAACCTGGTCTCGTGCATCAAAACTACTAACACACTCACTCAGCTGCTCCCAAAACACTTGCCTCTCATGATCTTTCTTCTCATGCCCAGGTGTATATGCACCAATAATCCTCTACCACTTCTGAAACCACACTGCTCTTCCCCAATCTGATGCTCTGTACATGCCTTCACCCTCTCAATAAATACCCTCCCATATAATTTCCCAGAAATACTCAAAAACTTATACCTCTGTAATCTGAGCACTCACTTTTATCCCCTTTGCCTTTGTACAATGGCATTATGCAATAAATTGTGGCAATCCTCAGGCACCTCATCATGAGTCATAAATACATTAAATAAACTTACCAACCAGTCAGCAATACAGTCACCCTCTTTTTTAATAAATTCCACTCCAATACCATCCAAACCCGCTGCCTTCCCGACTTTTATCTTCCGCAAGGCTTTTAATACCTCTTCTCTGTTTACTAAATCATTCTCCCTGCACACCATCTTGACCAAAACATCCTATATCTGCCACTCTATCATCAAACACATTCAATAAACCTTCAAAATACTCACTCCATCTCCTCGCATCACCATTACTTGTTATCACCTCCCCATTAGCCCCCTTCACTGATGTTCTCATTTGCTCCCTTGTCTTACGCACTTTATTTACCTCCTTCCAAAACACCTTTTTATTCTCCCTAGTTCTCCCTAGTTTTGATGGACGAGACTGGGTTATAGTGTTGGGTGATTTGATTGCAAAGGTGAGTAATGTGGCAGTTGAGGGAATAATTGATGTACATGGGGTGTTCAGTGTTGTAAATGGAAATGGAGGAGAGCTTGTAGATTTATGTGCTGAAAAAGGACTGGCAAGGCAGCGGGTTTGGATGGTATTGGCGTGGAATTTATTTGAAAAGGGGGTGAATGTACTGATGACTGGTTGGTGAGGTTATTTAATATATTTATGACTCATGGTGAGGTGCCTGAGGATGGAGGAATGCTTGCATAGTACCATTGTACAAAGGCAAAGGGGATAAAAGTGAGTGCTCAAATTACAGAGGTATAAGTTTTTGAGTATTCCTGGGAAATTACATGGGAGGGTATTGAAGGCATGTACAAAGCATCAGATTGGGGAAGAGCAGTGTGGTCTCAGAAGTGGTAGAGGATGTGTGGATCAGGTGTTTGCTTTGAAAATAATATGTGAGAAATACTTAGAAAAGCAAATGGAGTTGTATGTAGAATTTTTGGATCTGGAGAAGGCATATGATAGAGTTGATAGAGATGCTCTGTGGAAGGTATTAAGAATATATGGTTTGGGAGGGATGTTAGAAGCAGTGAAAAGTTTTTATCGAGGATGTAAGGCATGTGTACATGTGGGAAGAGAGGAAAGTGATTGGTTCTCAGTGAATGTCGGTTTGCAGCAGGGGTGTATGATGTCTCCATGGTTTTTTAATTTGTTTATGGATGGGGTTGTTAGGGAGGTGAATGCAAGAGTTTTGGAAAGAGGGGCAAGTATGCAGTCTGTTGTGGATGAGAGAGCTTGGGAAGTGAGTCAGTTGTTGTTCGCTGATAATACAGCGCTGGTGGCTGATTCGTATGAGAAACTGCAGAAGTTGGCAAGTAAGTTTGGTAAGTGATTGAAAGAAGAAAGCTGAGAGTAAATGTGAATAAGAGGAAGGTTATTAGGTACAGTAGGGTTGAGGGACAAGTCAATTGGGAGGTAAGTTTGAATGGAGAAAACTGGAGGAAGTGAAGTGTTTTAGATATCTGGGAGTGGATTTGGCAGCGGATGGAACCATGGAAGCGGAAGTGAATCATAGGGTGGGGGAGGGGGCAAAAGTTCTGGGAGCATTGAAGAATGTGTGGAAGTCGAGAATGCTATCTTGGAAAGCAAAAATGGGTATGTTTGAAGGAATAGTGGTTCCAACAATGTTATATGGATGCGAGCCGTGGGCTATAGATAGAGTTTTCCGGAGGAGGGTGGATGTGCTAGAATTGAGATGTTTGAAGACACTTCTTTCTTGACCTCCTGCCTCTTTCTTTTATACATCTCCCAGTCATTTGCATTATTTCCCTGCAAAAATTGTCCTAATGCCTCTCTCTTCTCTTTCACTAATAATCTTACTTCTTTATCCCACCACTCACTACCCTTTCTAATCTGCCCACCTCCCACGCTTCTCATGCCACAAGCATCTTTAGCACAAGCCATCACTGTTTCCCTGAATATATATATATATATATATATATATATATATATATATATATATATATATATATATATATATATATATATATTATTATTTTGCTTTGTCGCTGTCTCCCGCGTTTGCGAGGTAGCGCAAGGAAACAGACGAAAGAAATCGCCCAACCCACCCCCATACACATGTATATACATACACGTCCACACACGCAAATATACATACCCATACATCTCAATGTACACATATATATACACACACAGACACATACATACATACACATGCACACAATTCACACTGTCTGCCTTTATTCATTCCCATCGCCACCTCGCCACACATGGAATAACATTCCCCTTCCCCCTCATGTGTGCGAGGTAGCACTAGGAAAAGACAACAAAGGCCCCATTCGTTCACACTCAGCCTTTAGCTGTCATGCAATAATGCCCGAAACCACAGCTCCCTTTCCACATCCAGGCCCCACACAACTTTCCATGGTTTACCCCAGACGCTTCACATGCCCTGATTCAATCCACTGACAGCATGTCGACCCTGGTATACCACATCTATCCAATTCACTTTATTCCTTGCCCACCTTTCACCCTCCTGCATGTTTCAGGCCCCGATCACTCAAAATCTTTTTCACTCCATCTTTCCACCTCCAATTTGGTCTCCCACTTCTCCTTGTTTCCTCCACCTCTGACACATATATCCTCTTGGTCAATCTTTCCTCACTCATTCTTTCCATGTGCCCAAACCATTTCAAAACACCCTCTTCTGCTCTCTCAACCACGCTCTTTTTATTTCCACACATCTCTCTTACCCTGACATTACTTACTTGATCAAACCACCTCACACCACATATTGTCCTCAAACATCTCATTTCCAGCACATCCACCCTCCTCCACACAACTCTATCCATAGCCCACGCCTCGCAACCATACAACATTGTTGGAACCACTATTCCTTCAAACATAGCCATTTTTGCTTTCGGAGATAATGTTCTCGACTTCCAAACATTCTTCAAGGCTCCCAGGATTTTCGCCCCCTCCCCCACCCTATGATTCACTTCCACTTCCATGTTTCCGTCTGCTGCCAGATCCACTCCCAGATATCTAAAACACTTTACTTCCTCCAGTTTTTCTCTATTCAAACTTACCTCCCAATTGACTTGACCCTCAACCCTACTGTACCTAATAACCTTGCTCTTATTCACATTTACTCTTAACTTTCTTCTTTCACACACTTTATCAAACTCAGTCACCAGCTTCAGCAGTTTCTCACATGAATCAGCCACCAGCGCTGTATCATCAGCAAACAACAACTGACTCACTTCCCAAGCTCTCTCATCCCCAACAGACTTCATACTTGCCCCTCTTTCCAAAACTCTTGCATTCACCTCCCTAACAACCCCATCCATAAACAAATTAAACAACACTGGAGACATAATGCAACCTTGCCGCAAACCTACATTCACTGAGAACCAATCACTTTCCTCTCTTCCTACACGTACACATGCCTTTCA